>NW_005841868.1:2538243-2588908 GCF_000455745.1 Alligator sinensis | reverse complement strand
CCCCACTCCCTCCCCGGGTGAATTAGCCGCGTGGAAGGGGGAAGGCGGCTGCCCGACTGCGGGCACCTGATCCGAGGGACACCCATTTCCCGCGTGTGCCCCCGCCCCCTTTGCACGAGCAGGGATGAACACTCACCCACCCACCCACCCAAGGGTACCCATTCCTCCCTCCATCCCTCCCTCCCTCCCTCTCTCCGTCTTCATCCAGCCATCTGATTCTTCTTATCCTTCCTTCAGGAAGGATACTCTGCTGTGATCCCTTCTGCTGTGAATCTCATCCTACAAGTCCCCGTTAGCAACCTGCAACATTGCCAGAGGCAATCCAATTCAAACGCGGCTGGCAGACCTGCCCCGGCGGTTCCCAGCTCCGCTCCCCCAACACCTATATTTAAGGGGATATCCTCTAGCTGCTCCTTCTGAGCGCTGGAGTGTGGCCCTCGCGATTCCTTATGGGCGTCTGTGCTTCTCTAATGCACTCATTCAGCCGACATCTGGTGAGTAAATATTTGCAAAGATCGCTGTGCCTTCCTCACTTTCAGGGGAGGCTTTAGCAACATTTTCTCCCTGTTAGAAAATCAAGTCTAAGAATAAAAGGGTAAAATGCTTTAGAACAAGCTTCTGCTTCCCAGGAGGTCCCTGTTCCTCTTCCCTGATATCTCAGCTGGGGTTCAGAGGTGTGACTGGGTTCTGGCATCATCCACCAATCTCTTTAGAAGACAAGCAGAAGATGGTGATATTTCTGGCCACAGTCTGACCTCAGTTACCCCACAGCAGCTCTAGAAAGGATGGAGTTTTACTTTAGATTTACACTGGAGGAAGTGAGGCAGGACTTTATCCTTTCAAATCATTTCTACACTTCCTTGTTATTCTTCCAGTAGAGGAATTCTCATATTTTGGAGGGGAGAGAGAAAGCTGGAGGTGTATAAGAGACTGCAATACCCCTGATTATGAGAGTGGTGAACTTATTATGGCCAGAGGTGGATTTGGCTCACTGTGGCAAGAAGCAGATGTTGCATTTCTCCCTGGATAAGTTGTGCCTGCATTTGTCCAGAAATAAAAATATCTTGGTCTTGGTATGTATAGACATCAAGCTTCTAATCAAGGTTTAGTGAGCAGCTGAGTGGCAGTACTGCTTTTCTGTCACTGATTCCATAATGCAATCCTGCATTATGGAATGCAGGATTGCATTCCATAATGCAATAACTGTGTGGATGTATTTTCAGTATCCTGGGATAAACTCTTACTACTTCTTGTCTGGTAAGATTTTTTTTAGGATTTATCCTGGGACAACAGACATGGGCACCCATATGATTGCACTTTGCCTCCAGAAAAAAGGGTTTATCCTGAGATAAATGCAGTGTCTGCTTGCAGCCTGTTTGTATCAAAGACACTGTGGGCCTGCTCCAAAGCCCACTGAAGTCAACAGAAAGATTGTCTTTGACTCAGGTAGGTTTGGGATCATGCCTTGCAGCAAGTTTGGGACCAATCCTACAAGTCCATTTTAGCTCTACTTGCACAAGGAAGAACAAATGGTGTAAAATGGGCTTGTAGGATTAAAAGGTGAAACAAAGTTAGCTATAGAGCTATTCACCCAAGTAAGATAATTTGTGTGAGCGTGAGATTGCAGGGCTGGGACCTTACAGTGTATTTGGTGGAATGTTATTGAATATGGCATTTTCACACACACATGTAAACACCCACATGTGTACACATCCACACCCTTCATGTGGGTTTAAATGTCTATATTATGTTAAAAGTTAAAAAGTGGAAAAGTGGAATGGTCTCCTTCAGTCCTGAAATAGGATTGCAGTTCTGATCCTTCAAACCCATACACGTATGAGTAGTCCTAACCTCCAGAGTAAATGGGTTATTTAATGACAAAGCCTGGTTATCACCTTTTCTTTGATAGATATCAGTAGGGCTGTATTCAATGGCAGGAGCTGAAGGAATGAAGACCACTCAAATTAAGGCCTGTAGAGTCAAATCCTGTATTATTTATTATATTACTGTTAACATGGGACACTTTGTACTACCTTCTGTGTGGACCTGTATATGCCTGATGAATATATTTTCCTGGAAAACATAGGTGGGGCCTCTGAACCTTCCTTAGCATCAAAGGACCAGAAACCAACACAAAGTTTAATTGCACATACACAAGCTGTGCATACCCACAAATGTGCATACACAGAATTTACAAAGTTTATACATACAAAGTTTGAATATGCACATATAAGTTTACACACATATACAGAGCCTGCATACTCACATGGACACATACTAAATGTATACACACACACACATAGAATCCCACAAACTTTATGCACATACTCATGCAGTGGCAGACACACACTAGTTTGTCTGCACACATATATGAGTAGAGGGGTCTACATTACAAGTAAGTGTGAGACAAGCTTTTCCACAAGCAAACTGGAATGGAAGGGAAAAAAGAAGCCTCTATATACCTTTGGAAATTTTGGGCTTAACTCTGCCCCTTTAAAGTCAATGGGATCTTTGCTACTAAACCCACCTACATATTGGTACTTTCATGAAACTTTTTTTTGACTTTAGTAGAGGCTGCCTGTGCTTAGTGCAATAAGATGTTGTGCCCTCTGGTCAGTTTTTTCAGGACACTGTCCCACAGCAGGTTAAGTAACAATGGACTGAAATTCTTCAGTCCCCGTCTTTTCAACCTCTTAAAATAAAGCTATGTCATTAGTTATTCCATCTGTACATCTCAGGACATTGGGATTTATCTGTTTTTGTCTGTCTGTCTGTAGGAGGACTCAGGAAAATCTCTTGGAGTTGTTCAAGGGGAGGGTAGATAGGTGTTTGTGTAGGATAGTGTAGGAATAACACATCCTGCATTTATGAGGGGGACTGGATTAGACCGGTGAGGTCCTTTCTATCCCTGTGATTCTATGACTGTATGATTCTAAAACAGGGATGTATTACACTGCATCACAATTTAGTTTTTCAGAACCCTTAGGGATAAAAATAATTATTTGAAGGGAATGATAGCTTGCCTTCCTCAGAAACCAGTATGGCCAGCACAGAAGTCCTGGTATGGTGTGAGTGACTTGATTCAATCTGACACCTGGGTGTCTCCAAAGCCATTACATTGTGTGCTACAAATATATATTAACATTAGTATGCATTGGCACAATATGGATCCATTATACTGAATGCTTATGAGAACTGGGGGTTGCATAGAAGCAGCTGCTGCTTTTTAAACCTCAGATAATCAGTAGATTCATAGATGCATAGATTTTTAAGGCCAGAAGGTGCCATTATGATCATGTAGTCTTATCTCCTGCATAATACAAACCACAGAATATCACCCAATAATTGCAACATCAAGTCCATAATTTCTGATTAAGCTACAGTATCTCTTTGTGAAATATATCAAGTCTCTATTTAAAGGTTTCAACTGATGGAAAATTCACCAGGTCCCTAGGTAAAGTTGTTCCAATAGTCAATTGCTCACGATTGAAAAAAAAAAACAACCCAAACTTTATTTCTAGTCTAAATTTGTCTGTTTTTTTTCCAGGCACTGTATGCTGTTATGCCTCTTTCTTTCCTTTTAGATTAAAGAGCACTATTTTCTCCAAGAATGTTTTAATCATTATGTTGAATAAAAGGAAGGAAACTATTTTGGAATCAGTGAATCCAAACAGCGCACTTCTCCATCAAGAAGGTAAATAAAATTATTTGTAAATTATAATGCTGGAAACAAATATCTGGAGCTCATCAATATATTGAGTATCATTGACAATAACTTTAGAGTACAGCTGAGATGCTTGTTTCAGAGCACATGTAACAATATTTTTAGCTAGATGGCAAGACTTTCTATAAAAGAAAATTGGTTTATGTAGCTTTTCTTCCTTCCTTCCATCCCATGACAAAATACACAGTATTTTCAGGCAATGAAATTAAAGAGTAAAAAAAGCTAATGCATTGCATAAAAGCTTTTAAAAGCAAACATATGTCTACATTCAACAATCACTGAGGATAAGTTCAATACAGATCATGTCCAATCCTGAAGTCACTGACAACATTCCTGATAAATCCAGGATCAGGCCCAGAATTTTCCCTCAGATAGAGGCATCTTTTTATTTTTCATTCTGCTTTGCTTTCAGAAAAGAAAAAAAAGTTTCTCTCTCTCTTTTTTCCCCTCCTGTCTTTATAGAATACATTTATCCAGAAATATCCCTCAAGTGACTGGATACTTTTAACAAGCAGCAGTAGCATGGAAAAGCACTGGCTTATTCAGAAAGATCACAATGCCTGATCCACAATTCATGGTGAAATCAATGGGACATTTAAGCATGGATTTACGACAGGATTAAGCTCTGTGTAAAAAACAGCAGCTTCTTACTCAACATATCTACTCCCCGTATATCTCTGAGTCTATCTATCTCAATATGGCTTCCTTACTTCTTTAAGCCAAATGAGTACCAGCGTCCTCACTGCGCAGCATAGGGCTAGTGACAGAGAGGGAATAAGTAACTTGTTTAGGGTCACACAGGTAGTCAGTGGCAGAGTGAGGAACTGAACACCATGTGCCATAACCGCAGAGCCATTCATTATATTGATGAAAATAAGATCTTAGTGGAACTGTTTAAATAATCCAAAAAGCAATACATGGATAAGAGCAATGAGTGGGTTTCACTGTATCACAAGGTTCATGTTATTTGGAGGTTACTGAGAATGTATGAAATTGCCCACGGATCCCCCCAAATATCCACAATTTTCATTCAAATGATCACCTTAATTCATCTGAAAATATACCCCAGGAAGCCCATTCTTTGTGAACTGCCATTTATTACTTGTTCACACCCTGTCTAATAAGTCAACCAATCAGGGAGCAGGAACAATTTCATATGACTTAGATGTGACCAATCACACCACATCACAGAACAGAGAGCTGTTGAAATGAATTGTTTGCTAATGATGGATACTGAAACCACCTATTTGGTGAATGCTCATGGGAAATTAACTACTGGCAAAATTAGGGTTGGTTTGCAAAGAGAAGAAGGGTCTGCAGGCAACAGAATTCGTATTTATATGAGTAGTATCAGGAGCCTGGTTTTTACTCCTATTAACACTAGAGAGTCAACAGAGCGATGAGAGATGAGTGGAAGTGTGTCTGATTCTGTGACATGCAGATAGAAAAGGCTGCTCTTGCCTTCACCAACAAAATCACCAGCTATTTGTAGTATGTTTATACCTAGTGATGGTGAAAGAATCCGAGGAAAATAAAATGAGCAGGAGTTCATCCACTAGGGATGCTGGCTGTCCTCATCTTGGGCCTGACTTTGCTCCTATTGAAGCCAACAGTAAAAGGCCACAGGACATGAGTTGGAGTGAGCCACAGAATGTCTGATGGTTACAGATTCTCTGCTATTAAATTCACTGCCCAGAAGTTGGGGGCTGGGTGGTGTGGACACTAACACACACAGGTGACAGCCCAGAAGTTGCAAGTTTGAGGCCATAGCAGAAGTGCTTGTGTCAGATTCCAATTAATCTGTAAATTCTGCTAAATACTTTGTCACAAGGACATGAACAAGAAGAATAACTGGCCACAAGCGTGGCTGCTGATGCAGGGTCATATGCAGAGATGGTAGCCTGTGGGAGTGGCTGTGTCAACATGGGGGTTGCATATCCACTCTGAATCAAGCCACCAGAGCTGGGGAAGAATCTTCCCAGATTTTCTTCCCCCCCTTGCACAAATCTTAGCTGCTTGGTGCCTGGTAATGGGGAATAGAGAAGCAGAGCTTGACCAAATAATAATGGTCATAATCATTCTCAAAGAGTTTGGAAGGTTTCACATGATTGGCTCAGTAGGGAAACAGCTGAAAGGCCTAAGAGGAAAGGATGGGCAGAGAGACAGACAGGTTGGATTTACTCATAAAAAAGTGATATGCACAGAACAACTGGTTTAGGCCTGGCACATCTCAGGTAGCCTAGTCAAAGTTTGGAGCTGCTACATTGGAAATGACTTTTTGAAACAACAGCTGCAGCTTATATGCTGGAGGCATGGAGATGAATCATAGAGTCATAGAAAATGAGCATTAGAAGGGACCTCAGGAGGTCATCTAGTCCAATCCCCTGCAGGACCATCTCAAAACGGGACCATCTCCAACTAGATCATTCCATTTAGGGTTTTGTTGAGCCGTGCCTTATAAGCCTCCAAGGATGGAGATTCTGCCGCTTCTCAGTAACCTGTTCCAGTGCTTGACTACCCTCCTTGTAAGAAAGTTTTTCCTAATATCCAACCTAACTTCCCTTGCTACAGCTTGAGACCATTGCTCCTTGTTCTGCCATCTGTCACCACTGAGAACAGTCTAGCTCCATCCTCTTTGGAACCAGCCCTCAGGTAGTTGAAGGTTTCTATCAGATTCCCCCTCAGTTGTCTCCTCTGCAGTCTAAATCAGCCCAGTTCCCTCAGCCTCTCCTCAGAAGACACATGCCCTAGGCTCCTAACCATTTTTGTTGCCCTCTGGTGGACTCTCTCCAACTTGTCCACATCTTTTCTGTAGTGGTGGGCCCAAAACTGGACACAATACTCCAGGTGTGGCCTCAAGACTATTGAAGCTCAAATATTATTGTTTATAACGACATAAAAGCAAAATACTGAAAGGCAAAGGAAACAGAAGCACTTAAAAAGAAAGTGCTGCCCAATCCCCAGCTGTCTTATCATCACAGCCATTTACTCCTCCTGGAACGTGCAATCTAAACTGGATATGCTTAACTGAGCATAAACCTGTTTACACAGGGTTATGTGACAATGGCACCTAGAAGCTTCAGCCAAGATCAAGGCCCCACTGCACTGGGTGTAGTACCTACAAACAACACAAGACAATTTCTGTACAAATACAATCTCAATGGACAAGGGAATGTTATCAGGCACTGAGGCACGGAGAGTTGAAAACATTTGCATAAAGTTACATGACAGAGCAGGACTGGAATCTTGCCTTGACTGCTCAGACTATTTACACACAAGACCATTCATCCTCTCTTCTGTACCAGGGCAGTTTAGATCAGTGGAACGAAGAATGAGTCCATAATAGTTGGCTGATAAACCTCAGCCATGGCCTCTCCTCCCTCTCCACCTACTTGTTTACCTCCATGCATGCTATTTATGAGATGTTTAACATCTTGACATGTAAACACCTTCTCTGGGACTCAGAAGAGAACGTACTGCTGAATGCTCTGAAAGTGTGTCACCAGCCTGCCAGGTGCTATCCCACCTGGTGCAAATAGCCCCTTCTCACTCTACTATTAAGCTGAATCCTGGGTTGCCTTTCTGTTCCCCAGACTAGCTAATGTCACGACCAAAATATCCCTCACCTCTCGTAATCTCTGACAATGAAGGGAGGAAATGAGAAAAGATTATTTAGAATCATCTTTTCCTCCTACTAGATGTTTCATGTACGAAACCCTTTCAAATAAGAGGGATGAATCATACAATCACAGAAATTAGAGATGGAAAAGACCCTCTAGGTCAGGTAGTCCATTTCCCTGTGAATGCAGAGAAGCTCCCGAGTGCAGCAAATTTTCTAGGACTCTGTCCAGTCTTAAACAGTTTGAACAAAAAACTTTAAATTAAGTCTTTTCTGGGACAATTCTACACTCTAAGGGCAGTGGTTCTCAACCTTTTAAGAGTCAACCCCCGTCCCCACCCTCAAATCCCAGCTAGTGTTCACTTGTATTTTGACTATGGAAAAGCAATAGACCAATTAGACCTATTACTAAGGACCCAGAAAGACCACATAAGGTCAGAATGGTTTTGAAACTATGGATTCCTATTTCAAATATCTGGTTTTATCTTGTGAATCTTCTGTAAGTGTTTGCATGCCTAGTGGTGCTAATATTGCATGGCACTGCACAACACCCTTAAAAGGATTTCATGGCACCCCAGAGTATTATGGCACCCAGGCTGAGAATCACTGCTCTAAGGGCTAAATCAGTAGTTATCAACCAGGGTGCTGTGGCACCTTGGGGTGCCTTGAGATCCTTTCAAGAGTGCCTCAGGGTGCCACACAATGTTATCACTGTGAGGTGCACAAACATGATTCACAAAATAAACTGACAGATGTGGAAAAGAAAAACAAAACACACTTTATCAGAAGCTGCAGTGCATTAGTTTGACCTGGCTCCACAGCATCTGTATAGATCAAGTGCTGCAGTGGGTTTTTTTGGCTTTTTTATCTAATAGCCGATTCAATCAACTATTAGATAAAAGTGCCAAAAACGCCCCACCAAAGCATCCAATCTATATATAAGTTGGGTGATCTGAGTCCAGCTAACACCATGCCTCTTCTAGGCATGTGCTGGGCTTGGCGCAGGGGTGCACAGAGTTTAAAGTAAAGCCTTGTTTTTGTTTTGTTTTCTTTTTTTTTCATCTGTAAGCAGCCAGAGATTTTAAATAGAAACTCATAGTGCTGAACACCTTTTGACCTGCAGTGGTCTTTCTGAGTTCTTCACAACAGAAGAATTTTTCTGATATTTTCTGTAGTGAAAAAAAAAGAATGAAAACTAAGATTTGGCATTTTCCAAAGGGTGCCTTGAGTCTAATGAGGAATGCCTTGAGTCTAAAATGGTTGAGAACCACTAGGCTAGATTGTGCAATTCTTGCCAACCCTGGGGAGGAGTTGCCTGCTAGAGTAAAACTCCTGGTTTCTTTGGAGCCATCAAAGTGTATAAGGATTGCACAGTTTTGTTTCTAGATATGTCACTTTTAGCAAGTATTTCTTGAAATTCAGGTATTGGGTTAAATTATGCCTTTAAAAGATGTCTAAGGGAGTCAGTGGAGTTGCTTCTTGCTTGCATCTGAACTGTTGCACTTGCTTCTTTGTCCTACTCAAAATAGTTTCTCTCCTACTTTATTTTCATGCACTGGATCCAAAGCTTGCTGAAGTTGACTATACAGAATCCTAAATCTGGCTCTGTATCCTTTGTAATGAAGATTCTTTCACTATATAAGTGGGTTTCCCCACATGCCTTTGCAAACATTTCCAAAAGTGCAAGGGGAAAAAAATGAGAGAGAACTATAATCAAAATTCCCAGGCTTGGCCTCCTAAAGTTAGGCAGGTAAATCCATATAAATAAACAGCCTGATTTTCAGAGGACCTGAGCAGTAGTGACTCCCACTGAAAGTCAGGGCATGTTCTTGAGTTCCCAAGTATAGACTTAGTGCTGGATCCTGCAGATCCAACTCTGATCCCAGTGTAACAAAGCACATGCTTACCTTCAAGGCACCTAAATAATCTCATAGAAGCCAGGTGATTAAGTCACATGTCTCCAGTTAATAATATGCTTAAGTGCTTTGCTGGCTTGGAGCAAGAAAGCTCAGCATGTTACTGGTCTGAGCCCTTTACTAAGCACTCAAGGCTGGAAATGGTCTCATTGTATAGCTACTGTATAATAATCACAGAATCATGGGTATGATCCAGCAGATAGGACACTCAGCTGAAATTCAGGAGTTCTGGGCAGCTTGTCCTCTGCTCTGCCACTGAACTCCCATGTTACCTTGGGCAAGTCACTTCACCTGCCTCAGTTTCCCCTCTTACTTCATGTCTGTCTTGTTTGTTTTGACTATCAGTTCTTTGTGGCAAGGACTCTCTCTCACTGTATGTTTGTACAGCATCACCTCACTTG
Source organism: Alligator sinensis (assembly GCF_000455745.1). Lineage (NCBI taxonomy): Eukaryota > Metazoa > Chordata > Crocodylia > Alligatoridae > Alligator > Alligator sinensis. Next base: position 2,579,248 of record NW_005841868.1, on the reverse strand, counting down.
GGGCCTCTAAGTAAATACTAAATAATTAATTATAATTCAATTATTAATTAAATATTCCAGGCCAGATTCTCAGCTGGAGTTAATCATTTTTAAAGTCAATGGAAATATGTCATATACTGTTAGCTGGGATTCAGCCAGACATTACACTTGAATATTTCTCACCTCAGAAATTAAGTTCCTTTGAAACCTGCCTCTGGCTTTGGTCCTATATAGAAAATGAAGCTGCCATTCAAAAGCAAAATAAGTTTGAACAACCTGGGAAGGTTTTTACATGAAGGGCAAAACAGAAATTTCTTTCCTGTGGAAAATTGTTTCTCACACTTCCACTAGACAGCCAGAGATTTCCTGATGAGGAAAAAGAGAAGGGGAAGATATCTTCTAAAGAGAAAAATCATATAATTCATGTAATGTTCAAAGAAACTTCTAGTTGGAGGGTTTCTAGTTGAATACAGAGCCGTGGCTATATTAACTTTCTCTGAGTGAGTTTCTGTGAATGCTCATATTTTTTGTCATACATCAAGAACTAGAGAAAGTTGATTAGTGTGAGAGGCAGCCAAGACTGGCATTTCTAATTAACACACAGGCAGGGAGAATGCCTCTCTCCCTCTCTCTTTCTTTCTCCTGGATCCAGCATTACTAGTGATTGAGTATCATTGCTGAAGCTTGGCTAGAAATGGCATGTCAAAAAAACCCAACCCACAAATATGCTGGAGGTGGCCATTTTAAAGATACAGTTACATAAAATGCTAATTCCTACCTGCAAATGACTCGTCTGCTCTCTTAAATTGAAAGGTGTCTTTATATCATCTGTGGCCTGATCCAACCCATGTCCCTTGAAGTTAATAGAAAAACTCTTATGGACTCTGACAGAAGCAGGATCAAGCCCACCTTGGAATTATTCCCTCTAAATGATGGACATTCATCATTGCTTTTCCAGTACTGCATGGTGGCAAAATGAGGGATAAGGAATATTGGGCAGAAGGGGAGGATAAGTGAGAGGATAGGTGGAATAGAGAAAAGAGAGAGAGAGGGAAGAGCAAACACAGGTCCATTAATCTGCAGTTAGTCTGCCTTTTTTGTTAGGAAGATGAACTTGATGAGTTAATTAAGCCACAGCCTGTAAAACCAGTTTATTTGCATAGCAAACTCCTGGGCCAGTGTGCTGTGAGCAAGTGTGTACGTGCAGACAATTCTGGGGAAATTACAGCCTCATTAATATGCTAATCTGGTTGCAGGCCTGGAACGAGTTTTGGGTTTGTGGTGCTTGGGGGTGGTGGGTGTTTGGTTGCTAAGCAACCCTTTTCTCCAGGTAACCCTTCTCTGGCTTGCCCTTGATATCCCCAAAGGATTGCAATGTGGAAAAGAGGTAAGCGGGGAAAAAAGCATTCTGTTGTCACAGAAGAGTGAGCAAAGTAAAAGGCAAACACACAGAGGCGAGGGCATGCACGCACACACACACACACACACACACACACACACATGCATTCAGGATGCACGAGTATCTGTCACACACAGTCTGTAGAGATAAATACATGCAGAATCTCTCTCTCATGCACACACAAGTATGTACCATATGCACATTACTCAACATACACAAGAATGCATCACACAGGCATTGATTTCTATAGGAAAGTATGTATCAGACACATATGCCTATCTAAACATGACTCAGGATATGCAAGTAAACATTATGTACAAATGATCAGTATATATAAATATGAATCTCTCATTGGAATATATGTGCTGCATCACACACACAGTACTTGGTACACACTACTACACATTACTCACAAAACTAATATATATGAGTAGGTATCATACATGTGTATTCATCTGTATACATAAATATGCATCCTACCTATGCACAACCAGTATATACAGGTGTGCATCACACAAACACATGCATATCTTAATGTAAGCACACATTTCACATGCTGTCTCAATCTCTCCCTCTCTCTCAGGATATACAAGTATCCATCTTGCACCTACAAAAAATACACCCTTAGCACACATGTATTTGCACACTCTGGTTACAGTCACAAGCACAGATGAGCTAAATTGTGTGCACAGAGGAGTGAAGTACCCAGAGACACAACCTCCTGCTTGTGTTTCTTTGGGATACAGGAGCAGAGTCACCTACACTTTATCTTAGCCCAAGACAGGGAGAAGTCCCAGCCCTAAACACACACACATGACAGAAGATGGAGCAATGGTCTTAAGTTGCACCAAGGGTTTAGGATAAATATTAGGGAAAAAATACTCACCAGGAGGGTAGTAAAGCACTGGAACAGGTTACCCAGAGAGTCTGTGGAATCTCCATCCTTGAAAGTTTTTAAGACCTGGCTAGACAAAGCCTTGGCTGGGATGATCTAGTTTGGGGATGGTCCTGCTTTGAGCAGGGGGTTGGATTAGATGACCTCTTGAGGTCCCTTCTAACCCTAGTTTTCTATGATTCTGTGCCCCCATCTTTGCCCATCAGTCACACTCCAAGGGTCAGCACCTTGCCTCCCTTTCACCCATTTGCATTACGTGTCATAAGACCTGCTTCCTTTGATCTTGTTCAGTTCCCTTATTTCCCTTCACTTCCCATGGGATGTTACTACACTCCAATCTTTGCCCTCTTTTCTCCTTGTTTCCATAAGATACAGCCCTGCCTAGCTTTGCCAGCTTTGCCAGCTGCCTTGGTAATACTGCAAGGATGCAAGGTCCATTTTCTCTTTTGTCCCTGACTCAGTAACCCACTGTCCCTGGCCATGCTAGGACCCTGTGGTTCTTTTTCCAGTGCTGCAGTTGTTAGCATCTTGGTGTAATACATCAGGGATTGATCTATGGAGCCTCCAGAGCTAAAAGAGAGAGCTCCCACAGCATGAACTGAAAGACCAGGACTCCTTCCCAATGGGCTGTAATAGACTCACATCATCTGTGGATCAGAAATGAAGGGGGCTATAGAACCCACTTGCCCCAGTTTACACTTACACTTCACCTTGTCCATCCTATTATTGGCTTGGTTTTTCCCCATTATTGCCATTAAATTCCCTGTAGATGGTCTCTGTGACACAGAACTCAGAGGAAACATAAATCAAACACATGCAAAAGCCTGCTATCCCAAGAAGGGCATCCAACTGCTTTCTCTGCCACGATGCCATCCACACACTCACTCCTAATTCAAGACCTTTCTCTTTTGGAACCTGGCTTCCCATTTCATATAAGTCTCTGACCCAGGGTGAGACAAAAATGTATGTATGTAACAAAAAAAAATTCACCTTTGTATATGCTATAATACACCATAACTGTCCTTATTTTCTCCTGCCTTGGGAAGTTACTTATGCAGCAAGGTTTCTCATCTGACATGTCTCCATTGAGAAGCATCTCAAGGCACCCCACAGAAGGCTATCTCTCTGGTGCAGAGCTGAAGACCCTGACACGATACTAGATGGGGCATCCTGGGCTACAGCTACTTACACGGACTCATCCATAAATAGGGAATGTCAGTCTCCAGCACGATCAATCCGTTAACCTTCACGAGTTCAAATATTTATTATTCATATTACCCCAAAATGTGTTAAAAAGATGAAAAAAGGAATTAATGTGCCAGATCTTGCATCCACCTTTTAGCTTATTACAGTGCTAAAGCAGTATTAACATTTACAGTATATGAGTTCTGTTCTCTAGTGCCTGAGGCCAGGGGTTTAAGCCAGTGCTGAAGTTAATAGGGAACGCTGGTTAGAAAAAGCCTATTATGTCATAAAGTTGAAATTTCACTTGGGTGGTAGCCATTGGCTCTCTCTCCAATCAAGATGCAATGCCATGCTCTCAACCCATTCATCTCTCCCTCTCTTTCTCTTTTTGCTTACTCTCTCCTACAGTCAAACTGGAAACAAAAACATAGTGGACAAGATTGTGTTTTTCATTCTAAATACTGGTGAATCAAAGAGCATCAGTTTTGCCAGAAGATAATTGGTTCAGTCTCTGGCCAAGAACCCTCATACTAGAGACATCTCGGAATGGTATTAGAGGCACAGTGCTGTTGTAGGTGTTTCATAAGCTAGGACCTGTTCCATTTGCCATCAAAATGTTGGAGATGCTAAGCATATGGAGGTTTCATTCTTTATAACATGAACATATTGAATCACTTAGCCTCCCTGGGGTGCCTAAGGGGATATCATCCAGGATCTTAACATCTGTCTAACAAAAGGAATAATCTGAGCATAGAGTATCCTTAAGGATAATGTAGCCTGCACCTTGAAACTACTTCATTTTTTACACCATTTCTGGAGGTTCTTTAGAGGTTCTGCTCATCATACCATATATGTACACATGCATGCATGTGTGTGCATGCACACACACGCACACACACACATCACTCATTCATATGCCTTCGTCTTCTACCTTGTCATACCTACCAACATTCATAGTATTGTGGTATCTAGGCAAAACTTAGCCATACTTAGTATCCCACATCTCACTTGGCATTAAGAAACTATAAGACATTCACTGATACTCTTCACAACTTGTACATACATACTTATAAACACTCTGCTGTTCAGCAGTCTAACATTCATTAAAAATACAGCTGACTATCCATGGCATTCCCTACTATCTCCCCCCTAAGAAAAAATGGCTTTGCTATTCCTGGGACACTACAGCAAATTCATGCCATCAATGTCATCAACCCAGAGGAGATGCTAACAACTAATCTCTTCCAATCTTTTTTTGAGTGGAATAGACTCAGCACTGCAGTACTTTAACACTGTTGTGCACAAGCATTGTCTAAATTCCAGTTTTAACTAAGCTGGCTAGCAACTACCTGACACATTTAACATACAAAGAGTTAAGTTTACACCTGGAATTTGTACTCATCAAGGTTGTGGATATATGGTGAACATTAGAAATGATCTGTTTTTGGAAACCCATGGAGTTTCCAGTTTATGGGGGGAGGTAATATCTCCATGTGTATTTTTGGATCATGCTGGCAAGAAGGAATATAAAGAGTATCAAAGAGGACTGAGGGAAGGACTGAAATAAGAAGGAAAGTTACAAGATCTAGGAACACATGGCCAGGTTCTCAGCTGATGTGAGAGTGTGTAGTTTGAGGGAACTCAATGGAAATGAACCAAATTCATCCAGGCTCTGGCCTCTATACTGTACATGAGCTAGGGGCTGACAAAAGGGAGCAGAATGGTCCAACAAATATTTGATTGGGCTAAACACAGAGAGAGAGAGAGGAATTTGTGGCAGTAAAGGAATAATGGGCTGGAACTAGCTGAATTTTGTGGGAAAAAGAGCAAGGCTTTTTCAGCTGCTGGCCATTGACCCTGGAATTTGCACCCAGTAGAGAGCTGGCTGAACCCTGGTCTTACCAGTTGATTTGGGGAGATTATAGAACTTCCCTCTTTATGGACAACTTTCCTTGAAAAGAGTTATGGAATCACCAGGGTGATATCTGGATAGATGGCCACCTGCTGCTTCTTTGGGACACTATTACTCACATCAAGTAACACCTTACACTTACTGGTTTTAGTGAAATGATTCCAGGGAACAAATGCTCAAGTATGAGAGTAGATGGCTCATGCTATGGTCCACTACTAATGCCAGGACAATCTTTCAAGTAGTGATATGCACTGGCCTGTGGTATATTGTCCAAAACGAAAGAGCTAGAAGGTTCATTGCTTAGGACAGGTTGGATAGATCACTGCATGGAGCCTCTGGGAGTAGATAGTCCTCTACTATTAGGAATAGGAACAGGTGGAATCGATTAGATCTTCCCTATCATTGAGATTTCAACTTCTTTTCTTTTTCCTTTCAAAGAGGGCAAAATAAAAATATGAAGAACTTTGTTGCTCCCCGCCACATCCCTCCATACACACACCAACAATTTAAGCAGCTTGTGGGTGGTTTTGGGGAAGTGGTGTCATGCAGAGAAGAAGTTCTTATCCTCTAAAAAATCATAAATATTTTATCTAATTTTCCCTCCCTCTGATTTGTGAGTGGTGAGATGGAGATATCGATGATCCAGCAGGGTGACTGACACATTGACAGAACTAGGTATTGATGAATGAATACATTGCTGGAGGGTTTTATTCTCCTTTAGCCTGACAGCTCTTTCCCACCATGACCGAGGAGGTTTGCGGGGGGGAGAGCGTGGCAGGGGGGTGGAACTGTCAGGAGCATGCAATGGGTACTCGGTTGCTGGGATGATACAGTGGTATCACTAGGTATATGCAGGGTACGGGAGAGGCAGTGTGGAATTGTGAATATTATGCTGATCAAGCCACTGGAGATGTGCATTCTGCTCTGCTCTGTTCTGGCAGATGTCCAGCATTAAGCCACATCCCCACTGTGCTTCTCTCCCTCCTGTTTTCCCAAAGATCCTAAGTTCTGTGGGGTAGGGGCTGTTTCTCACTGTGTATTTGTACATCACTTAGCATAACAAGTCCTGATCTCAGCTGGGTGCTACTGTAATAGAAATATATATGCCCATCATCACAGCTACACAAGGAGGCATGGACTGTGTAGTTTTGCTAAGAGGTTAGACAGTGGGTTTGTGTAGGATGATCTGGATAGGGATGATCCTGCCTCAGGCACAGGGTTGGACTAGATGACTTCTGGAGGTCCCTTCCAGCCCTACTTCTCTATGATTCTATATCACTTTATGCTGGTTGTAAATAACTTGGATGCTCTAACTGCACTGCTTCCTGAGCCACTTCAATTCTTGCTGGGACAGGCTCTTGAGACCCCAAGTGTGCTTAATTTTGTAGTTTTAGGGGCATCTGCATTTCGATTATCCCCTTACATGGAGATGGAGAAGCCACAGCTACTGCTCCTGGGTGCTATTCTCCTCTGCGTAGAGGGTCAGAAAAAGGGCCAGGCATCACATAAGTCCTGTTTAAGCCCTAGTTTGAGTGCTTTGTGCTAGCCTTTCAAGCAGGGGTAGATTTCATCTTTATCAAGACACTGGCAGTGAATGCTGAGGGAATGAAAGCTGGGCTGCAGCCCCAGCACTGCATCATCTCTTACCTCCCTGTTTATTGAGTTGTCCCTCTGCCACATTAAATGTGGCTTCCTACAGGCTATGTTTATAGGAGGAAAAAACACAAATCCATCCCATTTATCAGCTCTTCCTTTATCTCTAACCCATCAGTTACATAGATCCACCAGAACCAGCCTCCATTTCAAAAGCCTTGAGAGACCTTACAAGTCAACAGAGTTTGGCTTTTTTGATCAAGAGGAGAAAGCAAATTCTATATTCCAGGTGTCCTCACTGAAGGTGGCCTATCCACCCAGACTCTTCCTCCCTGTTTAAATTTGGGGACCAAGAACACACATGCCTCACTGCAGTGGAACCACCTGGCCCCATTACCATATGTGGTAAGACATGGTATAGGCATGGGAAGGCATCACTAACCATACTGAGGAAGAAGCCATGATCATATGCTCTCCTTCCTCCCTTCAATCTGCTTACAGGAGTGATATCAGACTGACCTAGAGCCCAGACTGTTGGGATGGAGACAGGATGAAAGACTTCTATAGGATCTTCCTATCTCTGAAGCCAGCATGGTCACATAACACAGTAATTGAAAGTATTGAGGATATGGAAGGTACCAGATTCAGGACTGATTCAGAACGAGGACTGTTTATCCTCAGGGTAGGCAAGAGTAAGCGAGTTAATTGCAAATGCTTTCCCTGGTAGCAAGCCTGAACCTTACCACAAAAAGCAACTTCTAGAGAAGAGGAAGAGAGGGAACTTTTATGTCCATGGCCTAGTTGTAGCAGGGGCTGAGAAGCGGCCCCTGTCAGACCCCCACAGGAGGGGCCAGGCCAGGGAAAATCGCATCCGGCAGGGCTTGGATGAGTGGTGTCATCCTGGCCTGGTGGCTGCAAGCCACAGGGGAAAAGTTTACCTGGCCAGGTCTGGTAATACCACACTGCCAGGCACACCAAAGGAAGAGGCCAGGAGGTGTGGGAATTGCTCGGCAGAGACCAAGTGAGCAGCGCTGCCCCAGTGCTCCGAGGAAGCTCCAGGGGAGGGAACTTGCTCGGCAGGGGCCAAAGAGAACAAGCTGCTGGGGAGAGGGGGACTCACCTGGCAGGATCCCAAATGGACGGGGCTTACCCAGCATGCTGAAAGGAGCTCCGGGGAAGGGAGCAGTGGCCGCACACCTGGTCCAGGGTGCACAGGCCCTTGGGGGCCTAGGGAAAAGCCTGGGAAGTTTAAAGGGAGGACACCAAGAGCAGCTTGGTGTTTGGCATGGAAGCAGGAGGGGACGCTGCAGCAAGCCTGGGAGAAGGACTCTGCCACAGCCAGGATCCAGCCAGCCAAACCCTTGTGGGATGTTGGAGAGACTGTGACCCCAAGTAAGGAGCCAACCTGACCAACTATCCAGATAAGTGAAGCTGGATGGCGGGTTGGTTACGGGTGGCCCCATCAGCTGGGGATACAGGGATGCCAGGAGGAAGAGTGCCCCAGGGAACAAGTATTAAACCCTCAGGAAAGAGGGCAAGAGGGGATGTTAGAGGTGGCAAGCCTCGGAGGGTCCTAGATGACCCCAGGTAATGGAGGGATTTCCCCAGAGAAATTGAATAAAAGAGCTCACAGGCTCAGAGCAGCTGTGGATAGTGGAGCTGGAGCCCAACCCAGGCTTAGAAGTTTTCTTTTGTTGTGTTATTCAGTAATCCCAGGATAGGGAAATATAGCAGGGAAAAGCCAGCTCCCCTGCATGCCTGAGTTCTGATTCATTAAGCTAGAGGGTCAACACCTGAGACCCAGTGAGGCATCTGAGCATGAACCCTGGGACTGGCAGGCAGAGACCCCACCTCCCCAGGATCCACTGATCCCAGAGAGAAGGATGATTACCAATGGCTCGGTGAAACACTCGAGGAGGATACATCCTGTCCGGAGGATACATCCATCAACCTCTTGGGAAGCCCACAGCTGAACTGAGCCAGAAAGAAACCAAGAAGCAATGACTTACACTTAGTGCCAACAGGAAAAGGAAAGGGGCAGGGTATAGGGGTGGTGGAGCCCTGTGGAAGACTAACCTTGTCTGTACGACCATCATCTGAGATACAATCTATACTCCTGAAGAATTATGAGACATCAAAGATGTGACATGCAAGAGGGAGAGAACATGAGGTAGAGGTCCCTGCAATTCCAGTGGGATGAAGCATAGCGGGTAAGCCCACTTGCTCACAGTAGTCAATATTGCCAACAAGAAGGCCAATTAGTAATGTCAGTTTTTTGTGATGTGGATGCCTGTCTGTTAGGAACTGGGTGAAGAGCAGCTGACTTCCTTTCAGGTAAGCCACTAGACAGCATTGACCTCCAGTCAGTACCAATCAGGCTCAGATTTGATCTCCTGACCCAGAGGTGAAAGGTCCACTGGGAATTCCCTAGTCTCCTGAGATCCCTTTGTAAGGTGCATTTTAAAGATTTGACATGACTTGTCCTTGTGGCTGCATTTAATGGTTCATATTCAATGGGTGGAGTCCAACATTAGGCCTATTAACTATTTATGTCCTCCAAACAGGACTTCAGAATCATGCAAACTTTGACCTGGCTTCACACCATAAGGATGAATTTCACCTCCTTTGGAAAGGATTATTATATCAGGTTCCTTTGACCCCCATTTTGTGATCTGACTCCCAGCAGACTTTCCTAGGCCAACAAGATGAGGCATGAGTCTTATTTGGAATCCAGAGGCCAACTCCAGCACATCTGCAGAGGCTTGGATTGGCACGCTTTCAGAGACTTCTGCACAATGCAGTAATGAGGTATCTTCAGACCTGCCAAGGCCACATAACAAGTGTGTGATGGAAGCAGAACTTGTACTCATGTTGAATCAAATACCAGAGTAGTCCCTTAAGCTCCAAACCCACCTTCCTCTACATCAATGGGGGCAAACTTTTTGGGCAGATGTGTCAGAAATTAGTCCCGAACACTCCCTGAGTGCCACTCTGATCCCCTTTCCTTGCCTGATCTGCTGCTTAGCTTTCTGCTTTCTGCCCTATTTGCCACTGTGCCACCTATCTCTTCCCTGATCTGCTGTGTGCCACACACAGAGGCTGCCCTTGCCACTTGTGGCACTCATGCTACAGGTTTGTCATCTGCTCTAAATGGCTTTCAGGCCATTTTGATTTTTCAGTAACTAGAGACAGTCACCCGTTTTCCCCGACAGCAGCATGCAATCAGGAGTGGTCAGCAATGCAGCCAGGGGCATGGAATGTGCCAGGACTTTGACCACTTTAATTACAAGATATCCTGGCAGTGATGGAAGGTTTGGCACCCTTGATGTAAAGCAAAACAAAGTATTTTCCCCAAAGTTTATGGGCATCTGTACAAGGAGGCAAGATTACACTTGAGAAAAACAACAATGCAAGGCAAACAGACTGAAAACTCAAGGTTTTTTTTGTGTGTGGCCGATGTTCATAATTCCCAGGCAGCTGGCTGTAAAACCACCGGCTAGCCCCTTAAATCCATTCACTTTGTGGAGAGGACACTGTGAATCATCCTTTCTATGGCTGTTGCTTTTGCCCTCCCAGTATGTGAAGCTATTTCAAGACTGTGCCAATCGCACCCTCCTTCCCCAACCCTCTCTGCTTAATCTATGGGAAAATGACTGACTAGGAAAAGCCATCCTCACTTTGGCAGCCAGCTCGGCCACCAGTGCCAAGACTCGAACCCTGAGTCCAGGGCTGTTCAGCTCCGAGGCTCAGTGGAGCTCCTCACCCTTTGACGAATCCTGGCGCTCACTAAGTTATTATACCTCATTATGAATTGGATTTTAATCTACTGTAAATAGTCCTACCATTATAGTGTCATAAGAAGCAATTAGCCACCCCCCGCTTGCTTCTATGCATGAGGGGAAGACTTTAATATCATTGAACTGCAAGGGCTTGTTATGGCTTGAGCATGCATACATGAAAGAAGAGGGTTGACTATTGTATTAACCCATTCAGGTCTGGTAAAGTTCACTCCAGTCCTAATGACTGGGTCACTAGGAAATCTCCTAGTTCTTTTAGATCTCCTAGGGTCTTTTTGGCTGTGGGGATTTCTTTGAGTCTGCACTGCAGTGTGCCTGGCAAATTTCATTCATAGGGTGGATGTGGTTCAAGTTGATGATAAATTGTGGTTTTCCTGCATTGCCCTTAACCCGGTCACAAAGGGGATTATCATCTGAAGGGGTGAGAGGCATCCAGTGTCCAGCCCCTTGCTTGCCATGCAAGGCCCCAAGGCAATTATTTCCAATCTCTGCCAAGCCTTCCTCCTCAGCGACATGGAAGAAATTCATTATCTGGAGCTGATATGTTTCCCATGGTTGTAAATGAATCCTATCTTTCTCCATGACTGTGACACCTGAAACCAGGGCCGGGAGGCTGGAGGGGGTCTGAACAGCCGCACGTCATGAATGTTCCCATTGTGTAATGCTGCATGATTAATAACAACTTGGGTGGATGGGGGTTTTATGCCCCTCTAGCAGCTGAGGTTGGAATTATTTTCCTTTCACCAAGCTGTTGTTTTCCATTCTCCAAAAGCTGCTCTTTTTTCTGCCTATAATAGGATAGAGTCTGTAGGCCCTATTGTGCTAGGTGCTGTACATACTGCATGAAGGCCTTGGAACATGAATAAATGAAGGTTGTGTTTACACTGCAGTCATAGTAGTGAGTGTGTCATAGCACTGAGATCCTGAGCTAGCTTTATATGACCTGGCATGGTACTGGTAGCAGGTCACCATAGGGCTCAGTGAAGGTTAATTTACCCTGAAGAGAAGCAGGCTTCTTAGTGGGGTTTTGTTGGTTAATGGAAGCTTTATGTGACTGCAACTGAGATGTAGTCTTGACCTGGCATGGTACTGGTAGCAGGTCACCATAGGGCTCAGTGAAGGTTAATTTACCCTGAAGAGAAGCAGGCTTCTTAGTGGGGTTTTGTTGGTTAATGGAATAGCTTTATGTGACTGCAATTGAGTTGTAGTCTTGAGAATGGGAAAGAAAGCAGCTTGTCTCAGGAATTGCACTGGGAATAGAGTCCAGGTATTTTGATCTACAGTACAGTGCCCTCATCACACTGCCTCACTTCTCCTGTGCCTATTTTCTTTCTATAAAAGAGAACTTTTAATGCTGGCAAGTGGACATTGAATATCTCCACTCATCTCCAGAACAGAAGGAAATACCATGACAAACGTCTTTCTGCTGTAGTGCTGTTTTTGCTCCTGAGTCCTCTGTGGAGGTGAAAAGGATGTTCTGGGTCCTGGGGCTTAGTTGGTGCAAACTGTTGTCAGCAGTGGTGATAATTTTCTTCCTTCCTCCATGGGTCCTGCACATAGGTAGCTCCAATGCTGCAGCTTCCCCTCCCATGAAGAATCCCACTGAAAGCAACCTGCGAAGGATCAGGCCCAGCCTAATACTTCCTCTGTCTTTTCTCTCACACAGAAAATAACAGGCTGCCTGTTAATTACCCAAAATTTCTCATGGGCAATTGAGCTGGCTGTGTGCATTCACGCTGCCTGCGGGTTCTTTGGTGACTCATGCTCGCAGGTAACTGAAAGGTAGCCAAGTTCTGCAACAAAGCCTGATTAGTTGGCTCCTTCCACCTGTATGTAGGGCTCTGCCAACCCGCTAGGTCCCTGAGGACTGTAATATTTGTGCATCTCCTGGTACTCTTCACACTTCATGCATGACTCACTTCTGTGTTCACAGACTGAAAGGCTGCAGTGATCCCATTGGGCTGCAGCCCTTTCCCACCTTACCAGAGCCACCTTTCCATAATGTCCCCAGCATATTCCTCCTCTGAGGCAAGGCTTTGTTGAGGGGTCTATTTTACTGGACCAATTGTAGACATGCAGAAGAATGACTGCCTTTGAAAGGTTATGCCCCATCAACACAGACCACATCATCACTGGACCAAATAACATGAATTATAACACCCAGGGTTCACTCACTGGTCTACTACTATCATATACAGCATCATCTGTTTACAGTGTCCCTTGGCTGTCTACACTGAACAGACAGGGTAATTCCTATATGTAAGAATGAACATCGATCCTAGAAAGACACACAGGTCTGTGGGAGAACATTTTAACCTCCCTGGACATACCATCACTGACCTCGAAGTGGCTGTTTCTAGAGAACACAACTTTAAACACGAACTTGAATGGGAAATGTCAGAACAAGAAATTGTCCACAAACTGGATTGTGTTAAGTATGGTCTAAACTGGGACTATGAATTCTTATTCCATTACCTGTGCCCACTTTCATAAGTCCTGTGTCCTGCAATGGGTTAACTTCTTTACTTATTTCTCTCCTATCCACCTTGGCCCCTTGTATTTCCTCCTCCTCCCCTACCCTTTGTAGCCTAATCATCACTTTCTATTTAGAAGCTCTGCTTCCTGAAGTCCCATCATACAATCAGTGAAGTAAGCCACTGCTTACAAAAGCTTATGCATCTCTGATTTAGTTCATCTGTAAACTGCAAATCTACTTTGACTTAAGTCAATCCCAGCCTTGCAGTTGGTCCAATAAAAGATATCACTCACAAAAATCCTTGCCTCTTGCATGTTTCTTGGACCATCATGATGACAACATCATTCCAACACTACTCTATTACTGCTCTTACATTCATAGACCTTTGATTCAGAACCTCTCTGGGATAGAGGTCCTGCAGTAATCTTGCCTGCTCAAGTTCCCTTAATATTTGTATGTTGTTTGTTGGCTTCCAGAGATGGAGCATCCAAAATGACTATGCTCAGTGTCCATGAGTCCTTAATGGCTAATAAGGTTCTTGTTGATAAATCCATGAATCTCCAATGGCTGTGTAGCCTCTGGATTAATGCACAAGATTGTGGGTCAGATCTCCAATGTAAGTGTCTAACTTTCATTGACTTTAACAGGAGTTAGGAGTCGAAATACCTTTCAGGATTGAGGCCCTGGAGGACATTCCTGTCAACTAGGATGCATTTATAGATGACTCCTGCTTTTCAATGGAAATTTGTCCATATAACTTGGACTGGACAATAGTGGACGGAAAGGTTAAGGGCAGGAGTAAAGTCATGATTAAGGGACACTGGTGGAGGTGTGTGCTTAGGAGCCCAGCATGGGGTAGCAGGGGGAGCAGCAGATCAGCATTGGCTTTCACAGTATAGGGATCCCAGACTAGAAGAAAGCTGGATAGGAGGCTTATATAATACTTGCCTTGTTATGACACTCCATTAACAGAGCAGGAATTCATTGAATATGATTGGGTCTTATTACAGCTAGTTTCACAGTCTAGTGCTATGATCCTGGCCAGTCCATAGGAATCTGGGCATTTCCACTGGAGATAACTCTAAATTTACATCGGGACCAGAACAGCTCAAAGCACAGAGCTAGCTACCGGTGTTAAACCAGAGGAGAGCAGGAGGCCTATGTGGAAGCGAGTTACCCCACAGCTGAAGGACAGGAAAGTTCTGACTGCAAGGCCTAAGGTCCCTGGACCACAATGGGTGGAGAGATGTGAAGACTTGGGATCAAAGGGAAGTAAAAAGCGCTGCCTGCCATCACTCTCTGCTAGGGAAAGCAAGACCTGGGCCCAGTCCCCTTCAGGAAAGGTTGCTGCAACATACAAGAAGGGGTGTGATACTGGGAGAACCTGATGAACAACCTTCCTATGCAGCTGGATAGTCAGAGCTTTGCCATGTAACCCCACAGTGATCCAGGGAGAACATATTGGACCTAGATGATTAGCATCCCTGCAGCACAACTTCGCTAAGGAAGAGGCTAGGCTCTCTTGGAGGCTTGATACTCTGATGCCCCTTGCAGTGATACACTAGTCCCAACTCAAGGCTTCATTTGCATTGTCTAGCCCCTGTGTAGCCATACTGTTTGTGCAGAGTGAGTGTAGATGCTTCCTCCTGACCTGGTGGCATTTCATATCCCCTTTGCCATGACTATACATGGATGTTAATAGCAACGTGAGGCTGGAGCGAGTCTCATGGGTATTCAAGAGCTTCCCTCAAGGCAGGAAGCATTGGCTGCTAGTACCTGGAACTCCTAGGTTCTGCTCCTGATACTGCCACTGGTTTGCTGTGTGCCTCAGTTTTCCCTTTCACAAAATGAAGGGAGGGAAGTGGAGGGATGCCATTAATGTCTGTATTTATGTAATTCAAGAGCCTTGTGATTCTTGGGTTAAGGCACCACAGGAACTTGGGACTGTCAAAGCTATTAAGATTTGGATTACCAAATCTCATTAATTCTAGTGAGAGTTGGGTGTCCAAAACCTGTAGGCATCTCTGAAAATCTCTCAGAGGAGTTATTAATGCTTCCTGTGGGATCCCACAAATCACACCCTCTGGAGGGAGCTGCGAATCCTTCTGGTAGCAGAGGATACATATGAATACATGCAGAACTGAATTAAAACACAGCAAGCCTCATGCTATCATCTTCCACTGAATTCACCTAATTCCCTTTGAAGGAAGTCACTTCCAGTTCACAGGGGTGGGCCTGGGAGTGGCAGTTTCTGAAGCATGGCAGGTTGGATGTAGGAGGTATCACCTCTCAAGGAGTACTGGTCAGAGGCTTTGAGCAACAAAAAGCAGCACTGTCAGACTGGAAGCTAAAGGCACCATACCCCTGGTGTTTGCTGTGGGGAAGACAGGGCCACTTTGGTTGGGTGGGATCTGGGCTTGCTTTTGTATTAATTCACCTACTCCCTGCTTGATTCCTTTGCCCTTTTATCATGGTATCTGAATGGTGTGTTCCTGGCTGGACAATAGAAAAGCCCAGATCAGTAGCTTTTTGAAGCCAGGGCCAAATTGTTCCAGGCCTTTGTAGAGGAGATAAATTGTAGAGGGGTTTATGTAAGACCCAAATCTCCCTAATCAGAGTAGCAGATAGGGTGGGGGCTGGGGGAAAAAGAAAGGGCTTAAAAAAAAAAAGAAGCAGCTTTGTAATTATAGAGTAAGAGGCAGTGATAAAATGATAATGGGAGAGTTTTGACCTGGGCTAACCAGTTCTGCAGATCTGTGAAATAAATTTAGCAAGATAGAGAGGGCAGGGGGCTCCCAGCCTGGGTTACAGCTGAAATGCTGGTTTCACAAACAAGACGTAAATTGGATGCAAACATCTAATTAACCTTCTTGCTTATTTTTATCTGGGAAGAAGACAGATCCCAGCCAGAGCCAACACCATTGCCATGTCTCACTTCACACAAAGTACTGGGGCTGGAGGCGGCGGTGGGGGGAAGGGAGATTAGAATTGTTTAAGATTTAAATATGATCTTTTCTTTCATAGCTATTGGAAAATGTGGAAGAAAAAAGTAAGGAGGGGATTTTTCTTGCTAGAACTCCTCGCCTGTTTGCATTCTGCTGTGGAAACTCTGGTATAGTGCTGTGTCTGGCTGTGCCCACGAGTCACAGGATGGCATTTCTCTCCTGGTCCCTTTTGTTTCTAGTTTCGTTATTAGATGGATTTTAAGTGGGGGGATAAGGGATTTCCAAGATTCCTCCCTCTCTCCACAAACCAGGCTGGATTCTTACCAGGTAGGAGTGGGCAGCACATGGTTGTTATCAGTGAGAGATCTGCATGCACAAGCTATACCTATTTGTATCAAATAAGGCTCTGGCCCGTCATTGCTGAGGAAAGAGCAAACCTTGAAAATGACCCTCTTATTTTTTTTTTCCCCCGGCTGGAGGCTGCAGTTATACCGTGAGGTAATTGTTTATTTGCCTGAGATCTACCTTAGTGTTTCACATGGATTGTGGAGGTGACTGCTGCCTTTGAATGCCACCCCCCCACCCCAAAAGGCTATGTCCTTTCCCCACTGCCCCTGCCTACTCTTCACCCCAGCCTCTTGTCTTTTTCACCCCACCTCCCCTAGGGGCATCCAGCCAGCAAAAATGGTCCCCTGGCAGCAATGATGAAGATAGATGTGTGATTGATTCTCTCCTCCGCCCCCTGCTCCCCCTCCCTGCTTTCTATGCCCTTCTGGCAGAAAATTAAAAGGCTATTTGTTAAAGGGTGAAAGCCCTCAGGTGCAGCCCCCGGCTGGACAATTTGTCTCCATGAAAAGGATGCTATTATGAGAGAGGCTGGATACAGGAGGAGAGCTTGGGGGGAGGTGGGGGAGTTTGCCAGAATAGGAGGGAGAGGGGGAGAAGGAAGCCACAGGGGACAATAGGGTTGGGCTGGGGGGGGTGCAGCCTGCCTGTGATTGCAAGGGCTTGCCATCTCTCTTGGATGGGCTGTTGTTTGTGAGGGGGTGAACTGTAGGCGGGTGGTGGGGGGAGAGCCACGTGCTCAGGCGTGTGAAGCCAATTCTCTTTTTATGAGGCCTGCCACAGAGCAGAAGCACGTTGTGCCAAATCCTGGTCTCTCTCTCTTTTTCTCCAGGGGTGACTCCGCAGACCACCCTCTTAAAAGAGCAGGCACCCTTTGTAGCCAGGCTGCAGAAGAGCATGGGGCAGAGTGGAGCTGTTTCTCCATGCATACCCTGGCATCCCCTTCTGGGGGAATCATTAAGGGCCAGATTCTGTTCCACCTGTAAGGTGCATAAGTGGTCATAGGCAAATAGGTGTGATTCTCTTCCACCTTGTTCGAGTCCTGGGAAAATTGTTAATGCAAAAGGTGGGTGGGTCCTCCTGCTCCTGGGTGCCGTGTGTGACTCAAGTCTGAAGGGTCAGATGATAGTGCGCTATAAAAGCAGATGCATTCATAGAGTTTCAGGGACATGACCAGTGTGGAATGGAATCACACTTAGATGCCCAAAAGGCAGAACAGAGTCTGGCCCTGAACGAATGCACATAGGACTGGGGAGCTGTGAGGACGCAGCTTTCCAATCCACAAACCCTTTCTCTAGAGCATGGATAGGCAATGTTCTTTGGCCGGAGTGCCGAAAAAACCACAATGTCTACCTTGGAAGGTGCCGGAGTGCCGACATGCTGGAGCCCGGAGCAGCTGTTTGCAGCCCCCCGGCTACAGCCAGCCCATGGAGCCCAGTCTGCTTGCAGCAGGGCTTGCAACTCCCAGCTGCACGCTGGGAGCAGCCTGGGCTCAATGGCTGGCAGCAGCTGCTTAGAGCCCGGGCTGGTGGTGGTATGCCGAGCAAAATGCCCTTGTATGCCATGCTTGGCATGCGTGCCGGGGGCTGCTGACCCCTGCTCTAGAGCCTGCAGAGCCCGAAGAGCTGCCTCTAGGCTCCATACTCCTTTCTGCTTCCACGTTTGTGGTTTGGCCCCCAGGTAAGCATTTCCTTCCTTGAGCTCTCAGTGTCCCATCACCTTCCCCGCTCACACTCTCTGCACCAGTGTTACTGCCACACCAACCTCGGATGTTCTTTCACAGTCACTGCTACAGCGATTGTGGGGTTCGGGAAGGTTTAACCTGGCTTTTGGTGGTGATACCTCCTCTTGCAGCACTGTCCTGCCCCTGCTCTAGCAGCCCAGTGTGCAAACTCTATCAGGTACATCCCTGGGGAACATGACTCAGAGCAGTACTTGGGAAGGGGGGCAAGTCTTAACTTGTGGTATGCATGCCAAAAAGCTGGCCACCACTGTTTATATTCTTGCTTTGTCTGCATGTCTGTGGGGTTTCTCCCTGTCCTAAGGAAGAGAAGGAGAAAGGGACCGTTGCATTTCTTTCTTTCCTTCTATCACATACACTCATCTACACATCCCTCTACCCCCAAACTCCTCTGCCATCTATCCATTTGTATAGTTGCCTATTACCAGGGTGGATCTAGGGTGGGGCATAGTGGTGCAGTTGCACCCCTCTGTAATTCTTGGTTTACTCAAAGTTTAAAACAAACTGCTTGGCTGTGGCAGCAGCATTTCTAGACAGGCATTAGTGTGGGAGTCCCTTGACTTCATGGTTCATTATAATCTACCAGATTCCTTCTAAATGCTTCATTCCACAGGTGCTAAGGACACACTCTCTCCTTGTTTAATGATCTTAATATTCCACTAATCAAGCTATTTCTTTTTCTGCAATTCTACTGTCTTTTTTGCTGCTCCTGGTAATATAGCTCCTATTTCATAGCCCTGCAGAATTTTTTTTTTAACTCTAGTGTAAAACATTAACTCAGGTGCAGAAACATTAACTCAAATGAACATTAACTAGGGCATGGAAATAACTTTCAGCAAAGCATTGGATGTACTGTCAAGATGCCCAAGAAGGCTAGATTTTATTTTATGAATCTGAAGGAGATGTACATTTAATTCTAATAACTACAGGACTAAAGAAACAACATCTTTTGATTATTTTTTGCCCAGTTTATTGTGCTTTTAGTACATAATACATGATAGAACAAATGTAATGCACATTTCAATAAGGGTATATTTGTTTTTGCTTCTATCTTAAACTGAATAATACAGCTCTGGGCCCCCCAGAATATTAGTAAAGCTACCAGTTTCTTTTTACTTGGAGAAAAATGTGTGTTGTGTTATAAGTGATAATACACTACACCATCTGCACCTCCCTTTCAAAATCCTAGATCTGTCCATGTGTATTACCATAGTATCTAAGTGCCTTCCATGGAAAAAAAAATCAATAGCAGTATCAAAGACCCTAGTGGACTTCATGAACTCTTCACCATTCTAGGAGTACAAGTTGCTTAGGGTCGGATTTTTTTTCCAGATCGCTGATGGGTTAGTATGGTTTGAAAGAAACAAGGTGTCAATGCTGTGCTGTTCTTAAGGTGGAAAGGTCTTTCCACAGAGGAAAGCTTTGCTATGTTTCCTAACAGCCCTCAGAATTTGTTTTGGGCTGATTCTCTCTAGGAGTCAGTTCTGCAACTGATCCCCTTGACCAAGAATACTTGACTTCTATCTCTCATGGGCTTCATTTTAGATGTCATCCCAGTGCTGAGGCCTCCAGGGGCACTTCCTTCTTTTCAGGTGCTCAGTTCCTACTGGATGCATTTTTCAGATATAAGAAGACTAGAGCACAGAGGGTGGCCCAGGAAGAGCCCATAGAGCTGGGACAATTCTGTGAGTCTTCTCTTTTAAAAAGGGGACTAAGGTCTGGGAGAAATCTTCAACTTGTCACCTCCCCTTAAATACACAGGTCTCAATATGGGGCCCAGTCCCCTCCTGAGTAAATCCATAAAGCTCCATTGATTTACACCAGCTAAGGCTCTGGCCCTCTGTATAAAGATACGATATACTAGTGAGTATCCTGCTTCTTAGCTTCATTTACTCTCCCAAAATAGGGATTTGCCTAGAATTAAGCTTACAAGATGAAGTGATGTCCTATGAGCCTGCTTTCTGAAGGAGATCCCCTTTAACTTCAGTAGAGAGAGACAGACACTCATGACAAGGTAGTGGTAGTCCCCAGCCAACAAACTTACACTTAACTTGTTTCCTAAAGGTCCCACCTGTGTCTCTAATTGTGAGCCATCTAGTCCCTGTTTCATGGCACCTTTTTCATCCTTCTAGGGCTGATAGCAATAGCAGCTCCAAACCATGTGCATGTAGCAAGAATAACTGCCCAAGTTGTGACTATCTAAAAATCTTTCAGAAACCCTACAAAGAGTTTAACAGCCACTGAGGCCTGAGGAAGACTCAGTGATCAGAGCTGTCTGCTCTGCTTAGGGGAAGACTCCTGAGGAATGCATCAGTTCTCTTTTATTTTGGATGGAAGATGTGACATACGTCTAAACATACAAGGTGCTGAGAAAATCCCAGACATCCCCTTTCTGTCAGCTTCAGCACAGGCCAGGATTGAATTTTCATTCTGCTTGGATCCCACTGGCTACTCACATCTCCAAATAGAAAAATCAAGATGTAAAGATCATGGCATGTACACAGAGAAAACATGGGTCAAGCTGAGAGTTGTAGATACCTGAACAGGAGAAGGGAGAGTAAGAGGCAATTGCTTCTATGCCAAGCTTACACTATCCAAGACTATCCAACTAATGTGCGGATGACTTTTGTACAGATACATATTCCAGTCTCCTACGGTCTTTTCTCATGCCACCCACAAGGAAGAAGATGAATCAGGTGAAAGATCACCTCCTTGCTTTGTTTTGCTTTGCTTTATGGAATAGATCTCATTCAGAATAGCTTCCCCATGTGAACACTGCATGCTTTCTGGACATATAAGATGAGAGGACAAACCACTACAGAATATACCAGCAAGGCAGCAGGTGTGGTGCCTGGGAACATTTGGACCTTTATAATTCTTAGGGACTCAGTCAAAGCTATGAGCAGGGTGCAATCATCTCCCCATTAGCATGAGGTCAGGGAACAAAGCCCTAGGAAGCTGGGTTCTGGGATACTCACCCTATGCTAGTTATTCCTTATCTGAAGTGTCACACTTTTTTCTTGTTACATGCCCAGAATGTATGTTCTTTGGAGTAGGAACAAACTTTTGTTATATTTTTTATATGCATGTGCAAAACCTAGCAGAATGGGATCCCAAGCCTTGAGTGAGGCCTCTAGCTACAATAGTAACACAAATAAATGAGTAATCATATATCTAGAGAGAATGTTATCCCCTTTGTAATTGCACTCGGGAACAGATTTGGGGCCTTTTACTCAAGGTCTAACTACTAAGAAAGAGTAATGACAATCTGTGAATCAGTGTGGAACTAATTTTAAAAGAACTGATGCTGTGATCCAATGCTGAGCTTTCACACAGCTCACTCTTCTCTCAACTATTTTCCCCCCTCTTTCTCTCATTTTGCATCAGAGTCCCATGCCCCAAACCTGGACTCTTCTGATTTTTCTGGTGAGAAGAGAGGTTGGGGGAGGAGATAGTGGATATTTGTGTTGGGGAATGGAAATACAGAAGAGATGAGTCTGGTTCCTAGTTGCTCCTTTGCTCTAGAGATTAGCCACGCTTTGCATGACTAAAAACATGGACTTTTGGCAACAATTTCTGATTCAAATTTTGATATAAGATAGTTTTGTGGTGAACATTACCTTTCTTGTACTGATATAGTTATTTGCCTTGATTTCAACAGAACAGGCTGGAAAATGGAAATTCCTTCCTGCAAAAAAAGGGGCATCTTTGACAATTTTTTCATCCAGAATCAGGACAAAAAGTCCAAGATGTGAAATTTTCCATGGGAGAAGATTTCCATTAAAATTCCCTTGCAGGAGAATAGAAATGGAATTGCTCAGCCTGGCAGCTGCTGGCCTCAAGCTCTTGTCAATTTCATTTTCTTCCCGGCAAGCAGAAAGTGTAATTGACAAGAGCCTTCCAGAAGGGCCGGTGGAGGCCAGCGCCCAGGTTTTCCAACTCCTTAGCTCCCTGCAAGGTCAGCTGCTGGAGAAGCAACTGGGATTAAGGGCAGATGGAGAGTCAGGGAACTTGCGCACCCACATCCCCCGAACCTGGCTGCCACACTAAAAGGCTCTTGTCCATTTAATTTCTCTTTGCAGGCAGAAAGCGAGTTAGGCAGTTGGGAAAACGACAATATTTGTTTCCGCCACGTTCAAATTGCCCCTTGGATTTTTGTTTTGTTTGAAAATCACCACAATGGAAAAGGCCCAACCAGATCCCGTCCCAGCTTAAGTATAAATGTTTTGGGGAGCATTTTCTGTGTAATCAGAAGGTGGGAAAAATGATGGGCCAATACAGAAAATGAAGTTGAGGGGGTGATTCAGTAAGAGAAACTCCTCTTGCTAACAAATGTACATTTCCAACTGCAGAATCAGATCTGATTCAGATTCACCACATCGGTCTCTTTTGTTTTGCGTTTGGCTACCCTAAAAACAACCACGGTTTGAGGCTGTGGAATGATCAGAGTTCGAATGATTCAAGGTTCAATGTTCCTAGACATAAACATATACAAAGGGAACTGAGGAAACTGTTAAAAAGTAGGAACTTGAATGTCATGGACTGTGGTTTGGGGTTTTTTTTAGCAATTTGGATATAGGCAATTAAAATGTTGATTCATGAAAGCATCCCTGGTCAGGAACAAGAGTTAAGCCTCTGCTTGATTTTACTATTTGACTTTTAAATTAGCTGTTTAATTTTAATATTAAGCAGGTGTTTAAGTCCTACTAACTGTAGTGGGATTTTTGATGTTGTCCTGATGCATACACCTAAATGTTTTCCTGAACTAGGGCTTAAGACACCATCCAATACCAGAAACTCAACAGGCCAGATTCTCAACCAGGATTAGACAGTGCAGTTCCACTGATTTCATTTACCCCAGATGAGAACCTAGCCCAGAGACTGAAACTAGAAATGTACACGTCAACAAGGGGAATTTCTCATGCTGAACAGAAACTGAAGCAGGCTTACAAATAGCTACCACCGATTGATTAGTCTTATTTTCACCCATTTTATAATGACAAAACCTGCAGAGGAAGGTGCTGCATACCTTCTGTGGCCATTTGCATCTAAGGACTGAATAATGTGTGTGTGTGCGCGCGCTACAAGAAATTAAATCCTAAAGCCAGCAGAAATAGATTACAGTGTAAGGTTTCATGATTCAGCACTTCTGATGCCAGTGATTTACAGTACTGACACACTACTTTTAACAGCCAAAGAGCTGCTTGGTCATTGGAAAGAGTTGCAGGGAGCTATTCACAGAATTAAATAACAATACCTTTAGAATGTAAAAATGTACATAGCTAGTGCAGCAATGCAAATCACCCACACAGCAAAATAAAGGTCGTAATATGAGCTAAAATAGCAAGGTAGAGGTTTCCATTTACCTTTGCAATTATTAATGCAAACACAGACTTAATCCACCCGTGTGTGTCAGCAGACTTGTGTCTTTGTTTTAATTTCTATCTTTCTCAGGCTAGTACATTATTAGACATCAGAAAATAGTGCAATACTTCACTAGGAGCTCAGAAAAGAAAAAAATCCGTGTGTCGGCCTCCAAAAACTGAGGGCCACAGATATAGTATCACTGATTTATAGTGAAGTATGTACAAGTAAAAAAAATACCTGAATTTAGGTCTGAATCTTCACCATATAAATCTACAGCACTTGTTCCATCAGTACCACACACCTGAATCTCTTTGCATCTGAAACCAGAGCCACACCTGGCCATGTTTGTATATTTACCATTCCAGCCAATGCAGGACTCTCTAACAAATGCAAGCCAGGCATTTAATGTAAGCCTGAATCTACAAACCCAAGATGCTTCCATCTCCAACAGCCTAAGTGAAGTGTTGCTTTCTAACCCTGAAACAATCACTGTCTTCAGACCTGATGACTCTGCATTAAAAATATTCCTTTTGTCCCTTTAATATCGTCTCATTTGCTTGCACTGGAGAGGCTAGGCCTGGGCAAGAGATCTGATTCCTGTCAGTGTGGCTTTGTTAAATTCATGAAAATGTTCTTGGGCTAGAAATAGCTGGATTTGAACCCTGACCCTTACCACTTCTGGAAGTCCCCTGATCTGGAGCTTTTTCATCCCTTTAGCATTCTCTCCCTGATGATACTGTTAGAGGGATGCTCACAGAGCCCAAATCCCGAAGTCCCTTTGACTTGAAACATCACAGACCTCCATTAAAGTTGAAACCATGAGCTGGTGTAGCCAGCAGCCAGATCACCTTGAAGGCACAGGAAGGCAAGATGCCTCCACATGACAAAGGAAGAAAAAAGCCAATGTCTTCCCAACAAAAGAGAAATTCTTTTGCAGGGGAGAGAAAGACTTCAGCAGAGGGAAAACAAAAGGGCTCCAGAGAGAGATGAGTTTTGCATCTCGACTCTGTCTACAGGTGATAAGATTGATGGCCCTGTAGACCTGTAGAGAAAAGTGGGCTGACTGATAGATAATTTCAAATCAGCAGTAAACATTTCTGGGGACTCATTGCTTTTCTAGCAGTTGTGACATGGGCACAGAGGAGAGATGCTGTACAGATTAGGAACAGACACAGGAAACAGGCCCCTTCACAGAGAGATTTTGAAATTATGTATGTGTGCACACACCCGCGATTATGGAACTTCGGAGCGATGCTTGTCAAAAAGGAAAGGGATGTGTCAGGGAGGGGGGAGGAAGGGCTGTTGATATCAGTCCCTTGTCAGATTGCATTCAGAGAGTCATTTCTTTTGCTTGATGGCTTCTATCCCTCACTTTCCGCTAACTTGAACACTGGTGGCAAGTGCGGGATTTTCAGAAGTACCTGAATGATTGAGAACCTGGAGTTCCACTGACTTTCCAGGGTGCTTAGGAACTTCTGAAGATCCCCACCCAGATTCACACTTGTGCTATAGCCCCTTCAGGATAATTAGGCTGCAGTTGGAGTGGGTGTAGGGTAGGTGAAAACCCTTCCCTTTGGGAATACCCACCAGTGCAAGGGGTGTGTGGGAGAGGCACAGAGCCGGATCTGTTAGGTTGGTCTTATGCAATCAGGGGACAGTGGGCAGCATGACATGACAGGGGTAGTGGTTGAGTCTTCCAGGAAGGGAAGCAGGATGGAACCTCAGGGAAGCAGCCTTCGAGATGCCCAGGGGTGGCAAGTGTCAAAGCAGCTCCCACATCCTGGCACACCTGTTCTCCCTCTGGACCGTATATCAATCGTACCATAAGGTTGTATTTCTGTGTGAGTTTTACAGTCACTGTAAATCAGAGATTCGTTGTGGGGGTTCTTATAGGTGGTAGAAAGAAGGGCAGTGTCACACCCCAGGTCACCAGAGGGAGGTGATCCATTATGCAAGTGATCATGTTGCGTCCTGGTTCTGATCTGTCTACCTTCTGATATTCTACCTCAGTTTAGGCCACACTGATTGGGAGCCAGGCTATGATGAGAGGAGGCCATAGAACCAACATATCTACATAATGACATCCTCAGCATAATGTAACTGGGGTAGGCCACACTCAACACCAAGCCCTACCTTTACATGACCATGGCCTTTCCTCAATCACCATGCAAGTGCTGTGTAGATGGCAGGCTCAATGCATCTCCTTCAGACTCTAATCACTGGTTGGGTGTAAAGCAGAATCCAGCTTTTAGACATGAACTATGTAGGCAAGCATTAAAATCCTGGATCTTTGGCAAATACAGGCTTCTCCCATTTAACTTGCTAATCCACCCTTATACCTCAGAAGTCTAAACATACAGTGAAGAAAAACAAGAAAGAGACTAAAGTATAAACAGATGACTTCCTCTTTGGACCATTCTGTTGGCATAAGATAAAGGAGAGGGTCTGTTCCCCAGTTAGAACTGAGGAGTCTCTGGGAGTGAGTTATAGACAGAGGGAACCCTACTCACTGTAGGCAGAGGGGACTCTGTAGAGGTGTGGAGTCCAAAGAGGTACTTGAACTGGAGCATGACCAAGTGACTGCTCCTATAGGAAGTGCTAAGGGACCTTTAATGACCATGAATAAGATTTTCCAAAGCCCTGTGTTGTCCTCTATTCCCACTGAAATCAAGGCTAAAAACTCCCATTGACTTCTATGATAGCAGAGTTAAGCCAATGCTAAGTACCTTTGACTATCCCACCCTATGAGAGCCTTTGTTTGATGTCCCATCTGAACATACATGGATGAAAAAGTTTTGCCAGCAAAACTTTGTAGTATAGACTGGGCCTGAACACATCGAAGGAAGGAATCCAAGCTATTGCTCCTTCTTTTGATGTGTTGATATACAGGCAAATCCATGTGTTTATGAAAACTCATGCCTACGTAACGGAGTAGAACCAAACTCTATGTACAACTGTCCCCATACCACTGTGTCACAAAGGAGAGCTTAATTAATGAGTGTTGCTGATATGTTTTCAAATAACCAGCAAAGGTATCATAGAAGTGTAAGAGGATGATGATTCATTTTATAGTGGGGAGAATTTGATGACCCCTAAGTAAATGAGCAAATCAAACTGGGGAAAAAAATTAAGTGTTAAAATAACTAAATTTAGGAATGAACCTCAGATAAAAAATTAGTAAGAAATTTGGAAAGTTCCCATCTCTCCTCTCAGGCCCGCATTAATTTAGACTGCCCTTTTGCCCAAGAGTCCTTTCCATTATAGACCAAGATTAATTACCTGCCTCTTAGTCTTTTGGGCTTTCCCCATCTGATAATGTGTGAATAAGGCTGACAGAACCTGCTAAGGGTTTCACAGCTCCTCATGCACTCTCTCTAACTGCTGCCTCGGATGGAATGAATGGACCTCATGTGGCAACACCACTGGATTATTTCCTCCATGAACATCTTCCATGCACTCTGGCCTCCCACCTTCACCTAAAGCTGGATGTCAGTTACCACAGCAACCATCCTCAGTCTAACTTTCTTCATTAAAGGGGAAAAAAAATCTTCCACCTGTTCTAGGACCAAGGTTAAAACACTCTCAAACCCAGATGTTTCCACTCAGGAAGGATGGAATTAATTAGCCTTTTGCTGAATCTAAACTGGGCCAATGTTTCAATATGGGCTAGACTTGCATTTACATGAAGCCCATTTGCAAGGCCTTAAGTTATCAGGTGAAGACATTTACTTCCTTGGAACATGGACAGTCTCTAGGCTGGCAGAGCCTTCAAAGTTAAGGTGGATGCGTTTGTGTCTACAACTATGAACATTTATACTAACTCGGAAAGCCTGGGTGCACAGTTGAATGTCCACCTCCCAAGGTCACCCACTATAAATAGGCTGGCAATTTAGTTGTTGGCTCCAACTGGTCTCATTTGTCCATGACTTTTTTGGATTGCTTTTTATTGTGACTGCTGCTGTGGATGGTGGACAAGAACACCAGCTGGAGAGAGGGTAGAGGCATCTTGAGATCATCTGCCCACTTTCTGGGCTGACTAGTTTGCGACAGCTAGCCAGTCTCCAAAGACACATGTGCTATGTAGCACTCCCCCGGTTATTTCTGTTGCCATGTGTACCATCTTCCATTGCCTTTGCTATTCTTACCCCTAAATAAACTGGTGGCCTAATCACAATGTCCTCCCTCATTCATTTTCACCTGATTGTAATGCAGACTCTCAACAAATTCAATGGGACAGTGGCTGAATGAGGTTGAAGTAGGTACCATTGGCTTAATGTACATTACAGACACCAAGGTTTTGCCCATGAAGAATAGTTTTGTACTGTGCAATAGTCAATTTTTTGGCAAACCAAACAGGTGAGAAAGAATGAAAATGTGGCTGGACACTCCCTTTTGAATTAAGCCAAGCTCAATTTCTTATCACAGAATCATTTCAAAAGGAAAAGTTGGAACATCTTATCTGAAAATGTTAGTGTGGAACATTTCTGAGTTTTTTTCCTTGTCTTTTGGCTGAAAAAAAATGATGGAATTTCACTCAAGATCAATAAATAGACCTGAAACCCCATTTTTGAATGAATTGACTATTTGTCCAAAAATATCTCTCAGCACTACCACAGCCTTTTGCATCTTCAAGAGAGCGCAAGCTCTAACTTGGTGGTTCTCAACCCTTAAATACACCAGGAATCCCTTGGCAGACACAAGGCACTCTTCTAAAGACTGAGGCACCCCCCAGAAAATGCCAGCTCTTATTTTTAACTTGAGTTTTGACTACAGAAAAATAATAGCACAGTTCTTCTGATGCAAAAAAACTCAGAAAGGTCACAACAGGGCAGAATGTTTTTAATATTACATATAAATCCCTGGGTTTATTTTATGAATTGTGTTTATGCACCTAACAGTTCTAACATTGCATGACACCCTATGGCATCCTTGGAAATCTCTCAAGGCACCCTAGGGTGCTGTGACACTCTGGTGGAGAATCACTGCTGTAACCAAATCATGGTTTTGGTCCTGGACGGAGGGGGTCAATTCTCCTACTGAAGTCAATGCAAAACTCCCACTGATTTCAACCAGAACATAGGCAGGTCAAAGGAGCTGCTCCATACAGCCTTTAGCACTGCAGGGCCTCTATGCAGGGGGTTGGACTAAGTAATGTTTAGAGGCCTCTCCCAGCTCCCCCCACTTCTAGCACTGTCTAATAAAACTGGTCTGTGAATAGCAACACAGTAGTGAAGCAATACATGGCACTTCTGAAACACCAGGGTTGCTACGTGGTTACAAACCTCTGCTAACCCAGTCTCTCTCTGGCTGATGGACCACATGGTCCCACCCAAGACTGGCTGCCAGTCAACTTCTCAAGGATTTGGGGAGCCTGTGCTAGAAGTACCTGGTTATATCTGCAAGGTGCTTTTAAGAGAGGGGTAGCCAGGGACTGTGGGAGTGAGTTGGCACTGCTATGCCCCCACCAGAGAGAGACAGCAAAAAACACAAGGGCTAGCAATACACCAGGTTTGATAATACATCTGAAGAAACATGAAAGGCAAAATAAAAGAGAGAAAAGTGAAGAGGGAAAGGGACAGGAGAGAGGAAACTCTTTTCCACCCTATTCTTTTCTCCTATGGATCCAGCTGCAGTGCCCTTCAAACGTCCTTGACCCCTTTGCAAGGCGGGTCAGCATCTCATCTGTATTGCTCACTACAGAAAGCGAGTGACGGCTCCCCATGCATCACCCCAGCAGTCATGCTGGAGCTCGCGTGTCATTTCAATTCATCTTTCTCCAAAGGCTCCCTGTCACAGGCAGCACCACAGACTGGAGGAAAGGGGGGCGGGGGGCAGAGCTGGGAGAGGCAGTCAGTCAGGAAGAGACAAACAGAGGGAGGTGGCAGGCAGATGGAGAGAAGACAGGAAGAGGGATGGAGAGAGATGGAGATGGGACTGGGAGCCATTCAGGTTGTTTATATATACACTCAGGCCCTGCTCTTCCTCTCTTGCAGGGCCCAGCCCAATAGGCCTAGAGCCTCCAACCACAGGGCTGATCTCACTGGGTCAGGTAGGCAAATGTGTCCCACCTGCATTGGCTTCATTGCAGAGAAATCCCTCAGGTCCTTTCCCTTTGTCTTAAGGAGCAAAGCAAACATTACATCTACACAGGTGAGTATGCTTAAGGATGAGGGCACTGGCAGCTGGTGGAGGGGATGGAAGTTCAAACATTAACTTCACTAGGGAGGCAGAGGGAGACTGCAAAGGAATTAAAGGACATGGAGACCTAAGGCCATCTCCTCATACAATGGCAGCATGGTGGAGGATCATGCTGGAACACCATTGTTCTCCCTTCACTCCTTGTCCTCGCAGTGTGGCTGGGTTTTTGTCTTTATAGATAAGATCAAAGCAAGACAAATGGAAAACGATGTGGCCTAGTATGCAGGGCATTAGATTTGGAGCTAGGTGGGAAAGTTTCTGGTTCCAGCTCTGTCACTTCTGTACAACCTTGGGCAGGTCACTTTATTCCTGATTCTGCATCTGTTGCCCTCCCACCTTCTTTCAGTCTTACCCATTTAATTGAGAAGCTCTGGAGGGAAGGGACTTTTTCTCACTGTGTGTCTGAATATTCCTGGATCTCATATGCAATGTCTCGGTCCAACCTAAATACAAATTAATTGTAAACATCTTTGTAAGGAAACCGTGATGCATTCCTGATCCTTCACAAGTCCAATTTCTGTCTGAGAAACTATCTTCAGGAGACCACAGTGTTCTGACTTGATCTCTTGATACAGCAGTTTTGCTAAGGTGGATGGAAATTTTTTCCCTTTCTTCTGGAAGAAGGTAGCCATGCTATAGATTAGGAAAGATGGTGAGGAGTTGGGGGAAGGATTTTGGAGAGTGAATTCTCCTTTTGGCTCTCAGAAGAAGCTGGTCCCTGAAAGTCAGGACTAGAATCTATTGACAGAGCAATGAATATATGAGTGCATGTAAAAGAAGAGCAGGAGCAGTTGTGGAGTCTGAATCTACTTCACACTTTTCACATGCTCACATGTGGGTCAGACTACAAGACTGAAGGATCCCTTTTGGCCTTAAACTCAATGAAATATAAGATCTCTAATACATTACAGATACTAATAAATTCAGGCTTACAGCTCACTGTGGGAGGGAGATCAGGATCAATATCCCTGTTCTACAGGTGGAGAAACTGAGACACAGAGTGGGATAGACCAAACAGCTCCAAAGTGGCCACTGGGTTTTGGTTGCCTTCAGTGTGGGAGATACTGGGGCTCATTTTGAAGGATGCACTGGACACCATCCATTTCAGAGGGAGTCATTGAGTGTCAACCACCTCTGGACCCAGACCCCTGCTGTCTCCAGTCCCATAGGCACCCTGATTCTGTGGTTAGTTTGAAGTGAAGGCTGGCTTTTTGTAATTAGCCCTTATCAGAGAGGGAGGCAGTACTAGCACCAGGAATGGGACCCTGGATTCTCTGGCTCAGTCCTGTGCATTGCCTCACACAACACTGCCTTGTTGAGGATCACGAATGAATTGCTCTCTCCCAACATTCAGAAGCAATTCACGTGGCAGGAACATCTGAGGTGAGAGGAGCGCAGCCTGAGCCATAAGCCTCATTCAAATGCACCAGATCAGATCTGTGCTAGGAACTGGCGATATTGTTTGCCACAAAGAAGAGGCCACCTGGTCTTCACCAAGGAAACTTGGCAAGTCCACATGCAGCAGGAGGGGACAGCCCAGCCCCCTGAGCCCTTGAGCTGGGGGATGTTGGCAACACCCCTGAGTAATTTGGTTGCCTTTGTCCCCACGGTGCAAGTGTCCTGCGGTGAAACAGACCCAAGCAGCCCCCTGCTTTTCAAGTCCCTTTCCCCTTTCAGTTCTGGCGTCTGTTCAACAGGATGCCTTGCCACAGCAAAGCCCCTCGGTGTCATGTTTGTTTGCTTTGTTTCCATGTAGCCTCTGTCGAAATCCCAACCCCTGAAACAGTGAGGTTTAGCATCTGCTGGAATACAAATGAATCCAAACAGAGCCTACTCCAGAGTCTCCATCTAATTAGTTGGGGTTTTGCTGTTTCATGGGGACAACTCTCCATGAGTCTTGCTCAGTGAGTCCTTTCAGCTCAGAAAAGAAAGAGCAAAGGGAGAAAAAAGGGAACAGAAAAGCAGAGGCATGCAAGCAAAAGAGAAGAATAAAACCACCATCAAACTACTTGTGTGGGGAGAAAACTCAAGGGCAAGAAAGCACAAAAGACACTGGCCACTCCAGGTGGGAAATTGAGGAGCAGGAGGAATTAGGAGAGAAGTGATATTGCAGAAAGGGGGAGAGAAAGGAGCTGTTTGCTCTTTGGATCCTTCTTTGGAAGGGAAGCTGACTTTTCCCTCTGATGATGGCTTTGCAGCTGGAGTGCTGGAAACCCAGCTGTTCCCTGGCAGGGCTGTGCATTCCAGCAGGGCTGCAGTGAGGGGCAGAGGAATTGCATGCCTGGCTGATGCTCCTGACATCACCTTGACTTAGATTTTTTTTCAGTGGTGGGAGCATAGTGAGGGGAGGGAAGCAGATTAGAAAGGAGGTTACTAATACCCACCCACCTGCATGCATGCACACACTCCCCCTGCCCACCCCAGGGCCATTTCAATGGGCTTTTGTTCCAATACTTTCTTACATTTTGGCAGAGGCTGCTAGAGATTGTCCGGCTACCAGATGGGGTAGAGCTGAGAAAACAGACCCCATGGTTTTTCCTGACATTGCCTGGCATTGTCTTATATGAACACTGCATTGCTGCTGTTCACACAAGTGTCCCCCTCCTTTGCACTCTTTTCTCAACCCATGTGGCCAAATCCTGTGGTCTGTAGTCAGAAATAAAAGGTCTTGAAGCCAATGAAAAGTCTGGTATATGAGGAGTGCAAAATCAGTTCTCAGGGATGTGAGCATGGCTCTTCCCCTGCCATTCTTCACAATGGTTTTCCCAGACACCATCCATCTACTTTCTTTACAATGAGTGCCACCATCTTGCTTTTCACCTGATGTCCTCAGGAAACAAATGCTACTGCCTGTGGTCAGTGTTACTGGAAACAGTATCACAGTTACCCTAAGCCAATTATCCAGCTTGGCTTTACTAGGTTTAGAAACAAGCAGCAGGTGTAGGAATCAGTTAATAGGACACAAGAACTGAATCCACTATTTTTACAAGAAATAATGGCCACAAGCTAGCAGAGAGCAGATTTAGACTGGACATTAGGAAGAACTTCTTCACAGTTAGAGTGGCCAAGGTCTGGAACGGGCTCCCAAGGGAGGTGGTGCTCTCCCCTACCCTGGGGGTCTTCAAGAGGAGCCTATGCAGGGGGTCGGACTTGATGATCTATTGAGGTCCCTTCTGACCCTAACATCTATGAATCTATGCCTCAGATGAACCTGAAGTGAAGCTTGGGTTAAAGCTGATCAGGAAGTGCTTCCCCCCAGCCCCCAATACATTTTGATCCATTTTTTTCTGGTTGAAAATTTTCTCTGAACTTTTTATTGTTGGTGTTGGGTTTTGGCCACTGAAAATTAAAACATTACCATTTCTTCTTGCCAAGATCCATTATTTTTCAGTTTTCTACCAAAATGTTTTCAGACAAGAACAATTTTTTTTCCAAGAAAATGTCTATATCATTGACAAATCATTGGGTGCTACCAAAAACAAAGAGAAAGATCACCCCTTTTTGGTAAGAAGTTTATAAGCAGCTCCACTTGTGATTCATCAGTTCTCTGCCCATTATTGTGAACCTCTGTCCTTCCTGGTTCTGTGGACAAGTGGAAAGTCTATTTCATGGAATAGCCTTCCACCATACCTCACCACCAGGCATGACTTCCCCTCAGGACTGAGGACTCCAGAATTTGCCACTGCTGGAGTCAGGTTCCTGGATTAGATGGGCCATGTCTGAGCCAGTGTAATGGTCCTGCAACGGCTAACCCCTGGTTCTAGTAAACAGCCACAGTCTTGGTGCTGATCTGAATTGCCCCAGGTTGACCCTTCTGAGGTTATTCCATCACTAAGTCTGGCTGAGCAAGGGCAGTTACTGCATGCTGTGACAACATTCACACGTGTTTTTGCCCCCACTGGAATGTTTGGCTGAAACAGCTTTACATGGACACATTCATCGTCACAACCCCTGGGACTCAAACCCAGGTCTTATGGGCTCATGGCCAGAGGCCTGGGTTGCAGCACCACCAAGCAGCTATTTGGATGCCAGCCTGGGCCTTCATGCAAGGTTCCCAGTGAGGGATCGTGGGACCCAGGGGAACCAATGGGAGCCTCAAGGCCCTGATGGGAGGGATATAAAACTCTCCCACTTCCTGCAGAGCTTTGTCCCTGTAACACTACTCCTGGTATTCCTGTTGTGGGCCTCTGTGCCTGACTCAGGTACTCCTGCTCCTGTCCTGGACCTCCTGGTGCTCAACCTCTGCATTGTTATTGTCTTGCTGCAGCCTCAAACCATCCTGCCTTGCCTGTGTCTAGTTCCTGTCTTGCCTCTATCTTATGCCCTGCTCCGGTCTCACTTCTGCCTCAAAACCTCCAGCCTATATTGTCTTATGTGTTGGATTTCCTGGCTCCTGACCTATGACCTGTCCTTGGCCATTGACTCACATGATCTCCTGGCACAAGCCCTCAGAGTCAATCTGACACCTGGTACTGTGACCCTCAACTTGGCTTCTGGACCTACGGTGTTGTAGACCCTCAGTTTCTGATCACTGACCCCACCATGTCTGGGTGATACGCATGACATTCGTGCATGAATCAGCAAGATTGTTTTCTTGTCCTGGTCTTTTCCTGTCCTCTCTCAGGTTCCCAGAAAGCCCTGGCTCTTACATACTCTCTCATCAGAAACTTTCTCTAAACCAGTAGTTCTCAACCTTTTTAGTATTTCTCAAGTCACCCCTTGAAAAATGTGAGCTCTTAGTTTTCACTCGCTTATGATTATGAAAAAAAGAATAAAGCAATTTCTCTGTCGCAAAGAACTCAGAAAACCCACAAGACTTTCAATACTATGGATTCAACACTATGGATTCCTACCTGAAATCTCTGGGTTTGTCTTGTGTATCACGTATGCCCACTCAATAGTGCTACCATTGCGTGGAACCTCACAACACACTTGAAAGGATGTCAAGGCACCCCAGCGTGCTGCAGCATCCTGGTTGAGAGTCACTGCCCTAAACTGACAAATTTCCAAACAAGCATTTTGGCTTGGATGAAACATGTATTTCAACAATGCTATTTCCTCACAAATATTTTGGCCAACTCCACTAGCAACAATCATTGCCCCTAACCAAAGATAGTCTGAAACCCAAGGGGTCAGATCTGCAAATGGCGTAAATTGAGGTAGTTGAGCACAGTGTTGATTTTAAAATCACAGTGTTGATTTTAAAGCCCCTGGCCGTTTCGGTTCCTCTCGCCTTTAAACGGAGCGCCAGCCGAGAGAACAAGAGTCCTTCCTGCTGGCCATTAATACCCCCATCTGCCCAATATAAATAAATAATCTGCAATCTCGACATATTTCCACCCCACAGGGCCAGGGCAGTGATGAATACACCAGCCATGCTATTGTTCCACTGCTAGATAATAACAAATCTTCGATTTCTGGCTGGCCATTAATGCTTTCGCTGACACTTGGCTATATTTAGATCTGTTAAGAATGTCCCTCTTGAAAGGCTCACGCTGCATTGGAGCGGAAGAGCAGAGCTGCCCGCACATTCTGATGCAATGAACAGGAGCAGTCAGCCCCCTTAGCTGAGTTGTCAATAGTGCTGATCAGCTCCAGCATTGATTTTTCGCGCTCTCTGTATTTTTCTTTTTCTCAGCTGGGGGAAGAAGAAAAAAAAAAACATACTGGTCTCATTTGCTGAAAGGGCTGCATGCCCCAGATGGTGCGATGGTCCAGTGTTTCGTGGTATGTTCTCTCTGAACTGCCTTGTAACCCTTTTGCTCTGCAGCCAGCCCCCCTGCAGTGTTCTCCACGGAGACTCTAGTAGGAAGAGGCTGGGACTACAGTAGTTTCTGGAGCTCTTTCCTAGATGTCACTTCTACGCTGCTACCTGCACAGACTCCAGCTAGCCCAGGATCTCTGAGCACCCATGCAGCCAAAGGGCTGGTCAGCTTCATTCCTCACTGTGATTCTCAGCACTCCTGGCTCAGCCACTATCTTCCCTGTTTCCTCCAAGTCTCTGCTGCTAGCACAGGTGCAGGTCTGGGCTCACAGCTGGTCCAGGGGAACGCGTGAACAGCGCCTATGCTGGAGCTCACCAATATGTCTCCCAGCAGATAACTCTGAGAGGCATGACGCAGAAATTCAGGCTGAGTGGAGCTCACAAAGCTGGTACAAGTAAGTGATTCTTCAACAGCATTGGTGCAGGGAAACTCAGCATAACTGTAGGCCCATTGTATCTCAGTTAGGAGTTAGGTGGGGAATGTGGAAGAACCCGGGTTGCAGCACTGAGTCACAAAAAGCACACAGTGAAGTATGGCTCTGGGATAGAGCAGGGCTAAGTCCAGCAGCCTGGAACCAATAGCCTGGGCCTCAATAGACTCTTTCTCCCAAGACTGCAGCTGAATGAGTGGCTTCATTCTTGTATGATACTTGCTAGTAATTTCAACCAGCAACAGGCTAGATCTCCTAGATCCCAACCCATCCTTCAATCACCAGACAGGGATCTAAACCACAAATCTCTGTGATGGTCAAAGCTAAATGCTTTCAGACTTGAGTCCTGTTTAAAAAACCTCCCCAGACCTGGTCCAAATTGAGCACATTTTTGTAACTGGTGCCTGGGTCTGTTCCCTGCTGAGTTCTGAGTTCATGTCTGGAACTGAGTTTTTGACTGGGGTCTCTAAATCCAGCACATGGAACTGCAAATCCCTGGGACTCTGGGCAAAAGAAGAAGGCAGAGTTGAGGGCTAGACTGTTACCTGCAGACATCCATCCCCTCCCCCCGCCCCCAGTGCCAAATCCAGACTGAATATTCAGCTGGTATGAAGGAAAAACAACCAAGAGACAAAACCCTCCTATAAGGAAACCTCAAGTGAGTAATCTCTCCTTCATATGTATCCCAGCATCCTTCTGCCGTCAACACTCCTGCTAGCCACCACTTGAATTAGCACCAAAGGATTATGGGACCCACGGTCATTAATCTAGGTGACAAACAGGACTCAGAAGGAATATTTGCACCCCGAAATTGAAAAGATTAGGCCATATTTGTCAAGGATTGGTAGGCTTTATCGCCTCCAGAGCAGATGCTGTTAAATATTCATGAGCTGCATAAGTGGGAGAAGACCTAGCTAGGCCTGATGACTTTCAGCTGTGGAGGGAGCGGAGGAAGGGGGGGGCAGTGGTTGTGGTGGTGGGGAGAGATTTATCTAAACTCTGCAAAGGATGAAAGGTGCACGGAAAATATACGTCCGCTTGCTGGGAGAGATGCTCAGAAAGGGGGAGAGATAGCGGAGGAGTTCATCTGGGAATGCTTCTCCCCTCTCCCCCAACCCCTGGCCCCCTCCTCAGGCACAGCTGAGCATTGCTGTTTAAAGCCTTGGGGATGGCCTGGCAGGAGTTCCCCCCCCCCCACAAAGCTGGGAAGCATGATATCTTTCCTTTGCTACAGCACAGAGCTGGGATGGGCTTTGGGATGGGTGGGGGCTGCTCTCCAAAGATCATTACTGCCCCCCTCCCCACACAAGACACGCAGATGCTGCATTGCTGGCCTGAATCTTAGTTGAAGACATGTAGTGTTAGTCTCCTTCCTTCTCTTTCTCTCCTGACCCTGGGGGTCAGTCCTCAGCCCTGGCTGCTCTGTCCAGTGCTCCTGACCGTGGAGGTTGTGTGGTTGGCTCCAACTTGGCTCCAGGGGCAGGCGTTGACTCAGTCCCCAGTGAAGCTTTAAACAGCTCTTGAATTCCTTTACCTTGTTCCAGGTGCAACCATCCCTGCAGCTGAGCAAAAGGGCCAGGATCCAACCCTAGCATGTACCACTAACTGTTGACTTTTCTCCAGCAAAAGGAGTGAGCTGAGGGCCCCTTGGAAGGGTCAGCCCTTCCCAGCAGTGACTGGCAGTGTTGGACCACTAGAAGTGTCAACCTTGGTAAGTGATGACTGGCAATGCCTGGCGTTGGCACAGACCTCCTTTCAACAGCACCCTGAAATTGGCTTATTGCAATGCCCTCTGCATGGGAGACTGGGATGCTACAAGTGCAAGAGGCCGGTATGGCTTGCCTATGTTTTCCAGTGATGCGAGTGAAGCAGGAGGGAACAGGGACTTTATTTTCTAAGTCTAAATAATATGTAAAATCCTATGGAATCAAGTCAAGGTGACTGACTCTTGACAGCCCCTTCTCTCCCCTGAGGTTTACTCTTCCCAGATGGAAACAAAAAAGGAAAGAAACCACTCAAGGAACTGTCCATGGCAGATATGCTGCAGGAAATGCAGGTTTCTCTCAGTTATTCCCTGTTTTCATGCATTGGCCCTGGATTCCAGCTTAGCTTCCTCTTCTTTGGGAAGAGTTACCCTGACACAGGCCTAGGAAGCCTTTGCACTCGGGGACAGTCTCACAGTGGGTTTTGTGCCCTACTGAGACAGGTGTCCAGGCCAACCCTGGTATTTTATCTCTATCATTAGCTATGGGAGTTCAAACCAACCTTTGGGGGAAGTCACAGCAGATGGTAAAACCCTGGCAACTTGAAATCAATGGGAGTTTTGTCACTGACTTGAAGAGACCAGGACTTCACCCTAAATTTAGAAGTAGAGTAAAAGAGGAATTAAAGGCCTTATTCCCCTGTGTTGCAATATCAGATTTCTCCATCTTAGAAATATCCCTTGATCTATTTCTCCTGGTAGTTATTTCAGCAACAACAATAACAGAAATCCATCATTTCCTTAGTGGAGAGGGTAATGTTATTTTTAAAAGGTTATGGGCAGCAAACTCTTCATCCATCCCTTCTGCATGAACACCTCAGAAGAGAAGCTTCATCTCAGGGCTTCTATATTTTTCAGAGGGAGAGACCCACAGACAAATACCATGCATGTAGTGTGTAGAGAGAAAGGCAGTGGGTGGGAGATGAAAAGAGAGGGAGAAAATGAATAGGGAAGTGGAAGAGGAAAAATGATAGAAAAAGCACAAGAGAAAAAGTTTCAAAAGACCAAGGAGAGATAGATGGTTGGAGGGATGGGGAGAAAGAGAAAAATGGAGGAGGAGACAGGGAGAAAAATAAGTAGAAAAAAGAAAGTGAAGGAAGGAGAAGTAAAAGAAAAAAGACAAGAAAATAAATAAAGAGAAAGATAATAAGAGAGGAAAATGCAAGAAGAGTGAGGGACAGGTGGAGGTAGGAGAGCTGAAATGAAGGAAGGAAGGGGAAAAGTATGGGAAGGAAGAGGAAAAATAATGGAAAGAACAGGAGAGAGAGTTCACATCCTCTCTTAGAGGTGTTACAGAAAGTCCTGGTTTCTGATTGGAATAATAATCCAGCCCACACTCCAATCCTTAGTGGTAGGGGCGTTGGGCGCAGATGCGGGAGATATGACATGCCAGTAGGACTGATGCTAGTGCAATCAGGATGCAGGACTCGTCAGCATGCAGAGTGGCATCGGGTTAATTTAAGCTGGGATTTTAAACCAGCTCAGTTCCACCTGCCCAGATGCTTGTGTGGACACTTATTTTGGGGCTAAAAGTGTCTGACGTTAGTTAGAGTGCTCACATGGGGACTTGCACTTAACTAAGCCAATGCTAATTTCCAAAGTGCCTATGGATGCCTGGGATGTAGCTGAAACTGGGATACTGGAGCAGGGTTTGAGCTGCTGCTTGCCCTGCCTTCCTGACAGCCCTGTGAGAGGAACTCTCTAATTAAGCTGCCTGGAAATTTTCTGATGAAATAAACTTTCATGGAGAAATGCCAGTTTCACCAAGCCAGAGATGTTTTGTTTGAAACATCTTGGCTTCAGTGAGCTTTGACCAAATCCGAAGCAGGGTTCCTGGGTACATCTGCCTCGGGGTTGGGGACAATGGAAATGGCAGGGTACTGGCCCTGGGACAGATGTGCCTGGTGGGTCTGTCCCAAAGCCAGCGACCCTGGGAGACCTCTCCAGCTGCTGCTATTTGCAGGGATACTGACAAGACTGTCAATTTGGTGAAGGAGCTGCAGGGTACAAGGAAAATCCAGGTCTCCAGAAATGCTTGTGTTGGTTTAACTGGAGAGAAATGAAATAGAAAAGAAATTTAATTTCCAGTGAACTGGAAAGCCTGGTTGGGAACCTGCTTTCTCCCCAAGTACCATATCAACAATCGGGGGAAAGGCCAGAAATAGAGAAAGACTAACACCACAGCACCCAAGAGGATGCATGACAGCTCTCACCAGCCCTGGGAGACTTGCAGAGTGCAGATCAGGAATCTTTTGAAAATAAGATTGATGTGCCAAAACCCAAACTTTGGGCAAGGGTTGGCTTGGGCAACATTTGTTTTACTTGAAGAATTTTGAGAACCAGTTTTAAAAGAATCAGAGCATTTCACTCCAGCATTTCCACCACAAGCAATACCATCTTTTCTAGTTTGAAAAGTATTTTCCTTTGGATACATACGATAAAGTTAAATAAAAAGATCAACATTGAAATCTGTGTTTAATGAATAAATGTCCAAAGAAAATGTTTCAAGTGATCCCAGCCAAACTACTGCTGGATTTCTTCCATTTGTAAATATGTGAGATTTGGGACTTTTATGTTAGGATGGAGGAAAAATATTGAAATCCTGACCATTTTTGTGGACCAGGAAACATTTACCACTCATCTCTGACCTGGCTTCTCCACAGGGCCACTCAGTGCCTGGGAAGACCAAACCCCAAAGATCTCTTCTGAAGAGGTCCTGAGTTTTGTATTTCCCCATTCAAGTCAATAGACCTGATTTGTCATGCCTGAGTCCTAATGCAGCCATTCACTCTAGTGTGAGGTGGATGAGAGTTGTCATCATTCTGCACCAGTGGTGTTTACACCCACTCAGACACGGTTGCAAATGATTGTGCAGGTTGCAGGGCATGAAAGAATTAGGCTTGTGGGAATGGCAGGGGCTTAAATCTGAGCTCAGAGTTGCTCAGTAGTAGGCAATATGGATGCTGACTGAAAGAGGTGCTGAGTGCCCTAAACTCCTGCTGTGTGTATGGGGCTTAGCATGCAAGGGCTGGCACTGAATGTAACCTTTCAAGTGCCAGATAGAAAAAGAGAGAAAACCTACAAGATGCCACATATTAACACCCCCTTCCCCCCAACCTAGCCAGCAAGATCTGTTTAAAGTTCTGGCTTCAGCCTCCATGACAGAACTGGGCTTTCTGGCTTTCTTCCCTCCCTCCTGCCTCTCTGCTCTCTCTT
>NW_005841868.1:2534292-2538212 GCF_000455745.1 Alligator sinensis | reverse complement strand
GCCTCAGCACAATTTAATGTCTTACAGATCTGTCCCTATTTGACAAACAGGTGATTTTGCTAATGAGGAATAAATGAGATCCACAGGATGAGAGAAGGGGAACAGCAGCTGTCGTGAGTGCAGGATGTGCCGGCTTTATTAAAATAATATATGGCCACATGCTTGGTATTAGGACTCTCAGTTTGAGAACTCCCATCCCATCCCTCCCCCCAGCCTCCTCAACCTGCCACCTCCCTCCTCTCTTTTCACATCCCCTTATCTGGAACGTTTTCCAATCAGCAAATTACTGGCTGGAGAGTCCAGAACATCCCAGACCATGCATACGAAATGCATCCCCTCACACAGTGCTATGGTGTGGCTGGCGCTGGGCTCGGCTGTGACAAAGACTGAGAGGAGAGTGATTGTGGTGCTGGAGGTAGCAAGGTTCTTAATGGGGGGATGATA
This sequence comes from Alligator sinensis, assembly GCF_000455745.1. Taxonomy (NCBI): domain Eukaryota; kingdom Metazoa; phylum Chordata; order Crocodylia; family Alligatoridae; genus Alligator; species Alligator sinensis. The sequence continues at coordinate 2,537,768 of NW_005841868.1, read as the reverse complement.
CGGGCTGATGGATAGTTGCAGAAGGAAGGTGGGGTCACTGGATAGTTCTAGAGGTGGGATTTGACTTAATGGATAATTTTGGGATGGGGGTAGAGCTGATGGATAGTTTTGGCAGAGGAGAGGCAGCATTGGTGTCCTAGTCTGGATGAGAGGAAAGGATGATGGATACTTCGGGGTGGGGGGGTAGTAGTGGATAATTCTGGACGGTCTGATTGGTGGGTTTTCTGGAATGGGTGTGGAGCTGTTGTGTCATTGTGAAAGCAGGCTTGGTCTGGCATGTAATTCTGGAAAGGAGTGGGGCTCTTAGACATCTTTAGGGTGGAGATAACTCTAGAAAGGGGTTAGGATTGGTGGATCTTTCTGGAAGATGGTGGATTCTTTTGGTGTCAAGCTGGGACTACTGCTAGATCCTTCTGGAGGCTGGGAAGTCTTGGTGGATAAGCCTGGAAGGGGTGGAAGGGAAGTGAAAAATGAAAACGGAGTGGGAAATATGATGGTCGGAATGAGAGATGCTTAAGAAGCATGGAGACAGAGAGAGAGAGGGAGGGAGGGATGGAGCAAGGGGGAGAGAAGTGGATTGGGAAAGAAAACTAAAGCGATGGGAGGGGGAGCGTAAGGAGGAAGCGTGAGGGTCTGATGACAGGTCTGACATGAAGCGCACTTCATTCTCACAATGAGGTGAATGAAATGAAAATGTAATGCTGACTTCCCATCTGACAGCGTCTCAGCGCCAATAAAACCTGCCTTATCAGCGCTTGTCAATGCTAACTGCAAACTCCAGCTGCAGCAGCTCTTCTCTGCTAGCTGCCAATAGGCCTGCCTGGTAATGAGGTGCTGGGGCACTGGGGGGTAGGGGGAGGGCTGGAGGAGAAGTGCAGTGATGGTGGAAAGAGATGAGGGGTGTTTGTGGGATGGAAGGAATATGGGAGCTGAAGGCAGGGGAAGGTACTGGGGGTGCAGATGAGAAAAGGAATGCATGGGAGGATGGGGATGGATGGTAGGACTGGCGGGTCAGTGGGGAGCGTGGCTAGAGGCCAGGGGAGAGTACTGGCAGGAGAAGTGAGCTTGTGAGTGGGGACAGTGGAGGAAGCAGAATGATCTGAGTATTCATGCAGGGAGTATGAAGGTGGAGAGGTAGGAACACAATACATAGGCTGGCAGGGTCCTCAAGAGCACGAAGTCCAGGACCTGCTAGTGTGGGCCACCACATCACATAATGCCATTTACAACCTGACCAAGCCCCAGCACAGTGAAGTGCACAAGCTACAATGAGGTGGGTGGTAAAGTTGTAAGTTAATTAAATTTAAACCCAACCAATACATCTTGAAGGAACCTAATCTCGTCGGTACCTCCATGATGGAGCCTCAGACATGTGCAACACTGGAAGGAAAAGATTTGAAATAGTCTAGAATTCCTTAATCCTCTTTATACGTTCCTTCCAGTGCCTCATGCTGACTAGGGAGACTTATGCTCATCCAGTCATGAAATGGACACCATGTGATTTAAGTGTCCAGTCAGGGTTAACTAACATGGCTTGGATTTTGAACAGTAGCAACTCAGTATTTGGTTAATCTCATGGAAGCAGAAAAACAACAAGGGCAAAAAAATAATAATAAAGAGGGCCAGAGTTTCAAAAGATCTCAGCTGCCAGTGTGCACCCAGCACCCTGAGCTCTTGCAAAACCTGCCTTTGCTTGATAACTTTGAACAGGGGGTCCATTAGAGGAAAGCATGCTGAGTAACAGAGGCTAAATTTGTGGAGTGAAGATTCATCATCATCATCTTAGCTCTCATCCTTCTAAAAAACATATGAATTATTTTCATGCAAATGTAGCTCTGATCCTGAAACTACCTGCTGCTATAGAATTACTTGCAAGAGTAACCTTACGCACATACTTAAGAGTTGGCAGGATTTGGGTCATACATTGTTTGATCATTCAATCTGGATATGGGGAAAAGAAAACCAACTACACTCCATTGAGTCAATTTCTTGGCCAGTACAGAATTGTTTCTTCTTACTCATTTTTGACTGTCTGCTCTAGTTTTAAATATGCTATGAGATGTTGTTTCAGCTGCTTTCCCTGGGAGTCTATCCCACAGGCAAATACTTACTGCTTTTCTTGATCTTCAGCTGAAATATTCCTTTTAACGTTTGCAGGTGACCTGCAAGTGCCATTCCAATCCCCCTTCCCTGATCTGCCACTCTGCTTTCTGCATCTACTCTATCTACCACCTATCTGTGCTGCCTGTTCCTCCCCTGATCTACCACGTTCCACACACAGAGGTTGCCCATTTGTGGCATATGCGCCACAGGTTGGCCACCCCAGTCTAAAACATGCCATGCTGCTTTGCATAGGTGGCTTCCAAAGACAGAAGCAATGTACTCACATTCATTTGATACCATGTGGGGGCTAAACAACACTGATAACTGACAGTGGGTGCATCTACACATGCATTAAGGCGCCTTTTCTAACGTGCATCAAATTTAGTACCTCTAGGTTAAATACAGACAGTCAAAAAGCCTGAGGCTGAATTGATTCAGTCTTTGCAGGTTGGGCTAAACTGCAGAGATTAAACTGACTAACAAATGAACAGACATTTTCTTTTTGCAGCCACATACTTGCAGTGGCTCCAGCCAGAAGCTGGGGGGTGCTACAGCATGGCTCTCTAGCCCATAGCCAGCATGTGCTGTGTTTTCCCTTCCTCTTCCTGCTGCCCCTGAGGTCTCTGGGATTTGCAGTCCAGAATCACAACAGCAGGACACTTGAGGGTTGCTCATCACTTCCTCTTCCTGTCTCTGGGTGTGTCTGGGATTTGTAGTCTACAGTTGCAGCCAACAGTAAGTTTAGCAGGGCAGGGTGACTCTGTACACAGGGGAAGGGGGGTTTTACCCTGCTCCCTGGCCCCAGGCCCCAGACCCCAGCTGGGATTTTCTTGCAGGGGGCAGTCCCTGCCTCCCTACCCCACCAAACTTTCTCTGCTGGAGCAGACAGCCCAGTCCAGCCCAGCCCAGGGCTGGAAAGCATGCTGAGTTGCTGGGGGACTCTGATTTAACTTAAACCAGGAAGGGGTCCGGGACAGAAGTTTCCTAAACCAGTTTTACCCAAATCAATTAAGTCTGATACTACATTTAACCAGTTTATCTTAAAACAGTTTCAGCCATTTTTAAACTGGTTTATGTGCACTGAACTTCTGTTCTGTTACAGGTTTAAACAAGTTTCTGATGACTTAAACTGGTTTATGTGTAACTTCTGTCTCTACCCCAGTGTGAGATACTAAAGAAATATGCATTAGGCTGCCTTAACGCACAGTAATGAATGAGCACAATTTTTAAGTGACGCTTAATGCACAGTAGTCTATTTTATGGAGCATTAGTGTAATCGCATGGGTTTTTACATGACGTTTTAATGTGCAGAAAAATAGGCTACTGAGCATTAAAGCAACATGTAGATGTGCCCAGTTTGTCCACACTTATGC
>NW_005841868.1:2506206-2534261 GCF_000455745.1 Alligator sinensis | reverse complement strand
CTTTCCAGTTCACTATGGCACTGTGTAGATGTGTAGACGTTACTACCTTGTTTCTGGTTTAAGAAATCACCTACTTGGAATAACGTAGTGTGCATAAGGATACCCCTCTAGAACATAATAAGTTGATAAGAAATGAAGCAAGTCTTATTCAGATGTTTAAGCCTCTGGTTTTTCCCTTAATGCTTATTCAACTCAAATGCCTAACAAGCAGGTAGAAGAAAAACTATTTTTGTTACAAATTTAAAATCTTTATACCTTCCTCGAAAGCCCAAGCCAAGTCTACTGTAGAAAAAATTTCCTTGGTGAAGTAGTATCAGATAGGGCTGTCATCTTTAATGACATTTTTACACTGATAAAAAGGAATAGATATGATTACATCAGCATAAAAGACCTTTTATTAATTTGATATATGCCATAGTAGCAAAATCATTGTTTTGCTAGTATGAGCTATGTCTACACCAGTAGTCACCAACCAGTCGATCACAATTGACTAGTTGATCGTGGAGCCTCTGACAGTCGATCTCAGTCTGGGAGGCTGAACATGTGTGCGCATGCATGTGTGTACTCAGCCCCCCCAGACTGAGATACAGAGCTGCAACTGCTCTGGGAGCAGTGCAACGCCATGTGTGTGCTGCCACTGGGCTGAGCCAGGCCCCCTGCCACCGGGGCTGGGCTGGGTGAGTGGGATGATCCCCCTCCATGCTCTGCTGCTGGATGAGTGTGGCCCTGGCCAGGCCAGGTGATGGGAGGATTGGAGCTTGGGTGGCACATCCAGGAATGCAGTGGGGCTCCTGCCACTGCATGCACCCCAGCTGAGGTCTGGGGGGCACATGCCCCCCAATCTGTGCATGGGGCAGAGGCAGCTACCGCTGCATGCTGGGCTTTGTGCTCTGAGCCCCAGTGCAGCTGCCCCGGGAATGCTGCGCTGCCACATACGTCCAGCCACTGGGTGGGTAAGGGGTGCAGCTCAGCCCAGTGGCAGGATGCATATGGTGTCACCCTGCTCCCGGGGCAGCTGCAGCGGGGCTTGGGGCACAAAGCCCAGTGTGCAACGGCAGCCACCTCTGCCCTACACACAGATCAGGGGGGCACGTGCCCCTCGGGCCTTGGCTGGGGTGCATGCAGCGGCGGGAGCCCCCCAACCTCGTGCCTGAATGAGCCTCCCAGGCTCCAATCCTCCCACCACCTGGTCTGGCCAGGGCCCCTCTCACCCCTGCCCCTGCTTCTGCCTCTGCCCCACTCCCTCCCTTACCGTGGGGGCCTCAATCTGTCCCCGTCTTCCCTCCCCTTCCCCACAGACTGACCTGCTGGGTGGGAGGGGGCAGTGCATACAGTAGATCCTGGGTTGCAGGATCAACCCAGGTCACTTAATTCAAAAAGTGATCTTCTTAAAAAGGTTGGAGACCATTGGTCTACACCAAGAGGACTAAGTGGTTATATTGTACTGGTTGGATATACTAGTGGTTCCCAACCTCGGGGAGACCCAAATGAGGGTCGTGGGGGCAATGCCAGTGGTGCTACACACAAATGAGGAGCCGCACCAGGTGCCGGAAGCTCCCCCGCCCCTGCCCCTGGGCCACTGCCACCACTGCACTCTGCTCACAGCAGAGGGTCATGGCAAAAAAAGGTTGGGAACCATTGGGACATACTGACAATCCTTTTCTAGTAGAATCTGGGCCTGAGAAAACTACCAAACAATTTATATTTGTCCTCCACCTAAAACAACTTTACATGCACATTATTTCTGAGTAGAAAAAAGCAATTTAATTTTTCATGACCTGCTTCTCCACTATTAAAAAAAGGTAGGGAGGGAAGGGAAGAGATGGGATTTCAGACATAGGGTTGTTTTTTTGGTTTTTTTTTTAATTGGAAGCTTTAAAATTTCATCCTATTAGTTATAATTAGAGCTGATTCATCATTCAGACTTTGTAGATTATAATTTTTTTTAGTGAAAAATGAACTATTTTAGATCCAAATGTTTTGTTGAAAATATTTGTTTTGTTTTTTTTTTTAATTCCTGCTTTATAGTGGAAGTAGAAGAAGAAATATTTTTGGATTTGGAAGTTTTCCTCTTTGAAAAATTGAAAGATTTTTTTTTCATAAAAAGCAGAGTTTTAAAAATTTCTTTGAAATATTTCACAGCACACACGCACACATTTTTAACCAATTCTACTGGTTGGGTCTCTACTTAAATGGCATGTTTTCCATCGCAAGGCACTTTACAGATTAACTGCCAACCACAAAGTGATCACAGTGATAGAATGGTTTCTGAACCCGAAAGCTTGCTTAATAACTATTTCATAGATTTCATAGATTTCATAGACATTAGGGCTGGAAGGGACCTCGGAAGATCATCGAGTCCAGCCCCCCGCCCAAAGGGCAGGAAGTCAGCTGGGGTCATAAGATCCCAGCAAGATAAGTATCCAGTTTCATCTTGAAGGTGTTCAATGAAGGCGCTTGAACCACCTCCGGTGGCAGGCTGTTCCAGACCTTGGGGGCTCGGTCAGTAAAGAAATTCTTCCTTATGTCCAGCCTGAAACGATCTTGAAGTAGTTTGTGACCATTCGACCTCGTCATCCCTTGGGGCGCTCTGGTGAACAAACGTTCCCCCAGATGCTGGTGGTCACCCCTGATAAACTTGTAGGTGGCCATCAGATCACCCCTGAGCCTGCGCTTTTTCAGGCTAAAGAGCCCCAGGGCTCTCAGCCTGTCATCGTAGGGTCTGCTTCCCTGACCTCTGATCATGCGCGTGGCTCTTCTCTGGACTCTCTCAAGCTTCTCCACATCCTTTTTGAATTGTGGAGCCCAAAACTGGACACAGTACTCCAGCTGCGGCCTCACTAAGGCCGAGTACAGGGGGAGAATGACATCCCAGGATTTGCTTGAGAAGCATCTATGGATGCAAGCCAGCGTTTTGGTCGCTTTACTAGCCCCACGGACATCGTCCGCCCACTTGCTGAGCCTGTCCAGGTCAGCCTGGATAACCTGCCTGTCTTCTGGTGTGGATGCTTTGCCCCAAAGTTTGGTGTCATCGGCGAACTTGGCCAGTTCTGATCGCTTCTGACTCCAGTGTCCACATCATTAATGAAGATGTTGAACAGTATGGGTCCAAGGACAGAGCCTTGGGGGACCCCACTGGTCACAGGACACCACGATGAGTGACTTCCATCGATTACTACCCTCTGGGTCCGACCCCGGAGCCAATTTTCCAGCCAGTGGATCGTGGAGGACCCAAGGCGACAATTGGCCAGTTTCTCCAAGAGGCGATCATGGGACACCAGATCGAAGGCTTTTTTGAAGTCAAGATATATGACATCAATCTCTTCTCCCTTGTCCAGGTGATAGGTCACCTGGTCGTAGAAGGAAATGAGATTGGTCAAGCAAGACCTACCCGCAACAAACCCGTGCTGGCTATCCCTTAAGATGTTGGCGTCGGCCAGTCCATTAAGGATGGCCTCTTTAATAAACTTTTCTAAGATCTTCCCCGGGATAGAAGTCAGGCTGATGGGCCTATAGTTAGCCGGATCCACTTTCCTCCCTTTCTTGAAGATAGGCACCACATTGGCCTTCTTCCAGTCTTCGGGCACTACACCAGAGCGCCAAGAGTTTTCAAAGATCCGTGCTAGAGGCTGGGCTATGATGCTCGCCAGCTCGTTGAGTACCCTGGGGTGGAGATTGTCAGGGCCAGCTGACTTGAAGGTATCCAGCTTCTCAAGATGTTCTTTCAGAAAGTCAGCATTAAGGGAGGGCAGGGGATCACCCTCACCCGGACTTCCCGGCCCTGTAGCGGGCATGGGCGTCCCATGGGACTGATGAAAGACTGACGCAAAGTACCTATTTAATAGGTTGGCTTTTTCCTGGGCGTCAGTTGTCAGTTGCCCCATCTGGCTCAGCAGGGGTCCAATGTTGCCTCTGCTTTTCCTCCGGCTCCCCACGTATCTGAAAAAGGACTTTTTATTGTCCTTGATGCTCAAAGCTAGCTGGAGTTCAGTTGCAGCCTTGGCTTTCCTGGTCTGCTCCCTACAGGACCGGACCAGTGCAGAATAATCCTCCTTGGAGGTGACTCCCATCCTCCACCCTTTGTAGGCCTTTCTTTTTAGCCTCAGGAGGTCTGCTAGGTCTCTGGACAGCCAGGGGGGCTGCCGTGCCCTCTTGCTCGCTTTCCTTTTTAGCCTCAGGAGGTCTGCTAGGTCCCTGGAGAGCCAGGGGGGCTGCTGTGCCCTCTTGCTGCCTTTCCTCCGAGATGGAATAGACTTAGTTTGTGCATTGAGGATCGCTCCCTTGAGGAGCAACCACTCCTCTTGAACTCCCCTCTCCCTGTGGTCACGGTCCCTTAGGGCCTCACTGACAAGCCTCCTGAGCTTGTCAAAGTCGGCTTTCCTGAAGTCAAGGACTTGCGTGTTGCTGACCGACTTGCCAGCTTTTCGGCGGATGGTGAAGGTGATCAGCTCGTGGTCGCTGTCACCCAGCTTCCCATCGATCACTAGGTCGCCGACTAGGTCATCCCCAGTAGCCAGTACCGGGTCGAGCAGCGCTTTACCTCTCGTTGGCCCATAGACTTCTTGAGTCAGGTAGAGGTCATCCACACACAAGAGGAAGCTCTGCTGTTGGTTATTCTCCAACCATTTGGGTTGGTCTAATAAAAGATATCAAATTCACCCAAGGAACCTTGTCTGTCTATGTCCTTAGACCAACACGGCTACAACCCAAAATCCTGCACAGTCATAGAGTCACTTCTGGGGTAGAACATGGACACTTTCAGAAGCACAGAGCAAAGCTATGAAGCAGCTTCCCCAGAGGATTTATGGGGTGGGAGTGGTTATTGCGGTTTATTGGGTTTGCTGAAGGGAAAGGTACATGTGTGTAACCAGGTACAAATTAGGGCATGTGGGCAACAAGTATGTTGGACTGCAGTGGGTATGTAGTGGGAGTCGGACTCATGAATTTTGGGAAGATTGTGTGTAAGAAAAACACAAACGTTATTTATTAGGGCTGTGCGAAGCTTTGGGTGCTGGGGACCCCTGCCAGCCCCCATCCCCTGCTTGCTCCCCCAGTCCCCCCATCCCCCACCCGCTTCCCCAGTCCTCCTTGGCTGCCCCCGCATGACCCAGCTCCTGGCCTTTTAAAAAAAAGCCCCGACTCAGCGGGTGCTGCCATGGGAGGGCAATCCCTGCTGCCCCCCACTGCTTCATGCTGCATGGGGGGCTCTGCATGATCCTCCCCACAAACCCCCAGTCCTCCCAAGGCTGCCCCCACCCTAGCTCCAGCCCTTTAAGAAAAAAAAATTAGAAAAACCCCAGGACTCACCAGCTCCTGCAGCAGCCTGGGCTGGGAGAGTGGGTTGGGGATGGGCCTGGGTGATTTGGAGATTGAATCTCCGAATCAGATTCAGTCAAATCGATTTGGGACAGTGATTTGAATCACCAAATTGCTGTCCCCCGAATCATCCGAATCCGAAGTGAATATTAGCCGCCTCGCACAGGCCTATTATTTATTATAATACCACCACCTCCCGCCCCCGTATTCTCCTCCAACTCAATGTCACATTTAGCTCCAGTGCTGTGATGGGTTAAGTCCTTAGGCTCTGACTCCTTTTAAGCACATGTTTAAGTCCCATCAAAGCCAATGGGTCATAAGCCCATGCTTAAGGCTAAGCACTTGGTTAAACACTTGGGATGGCCTGGTGCACACATTTGCGTGCTCTTCTGAATCAGGGCCCTAGTGCATGCATCTAAAAGGTGATATTTAGTCCTTTCTGCTGCTGGCATTGGGTAGGTGGAGATGGGTTTGCCTTGGATTACAGTAAAGAAAAAGGTTGATTCCATGACCACGACTGATGACAGATTCACATTTTTTCCACCGCCTTAGACTGGAGAAATAATCCCTATCCCCTGGGGAAGCTGACCAGGAATACATTTAAAAACTAGGTAGTTACAGGAGGAGGGAAAAAAAGCAGTTGATAAAAGTTAATGTAATGAATGTGATATTCTAATGCACAGCCTGAGCCTTATTATCATTAATCTTGTGCAGAGCAAGGCTTTGAATGGCTGCAGCTCACACCTAGCCTCTGGTGCCCTTCACTTTGCAATTGCAAACTCCACCTCCCCCTCTCCCTGTGCTGCTTTTTACTGCTCTGGAGCTGTCTGCCTTTCAATCTTTTGAGATGTCAGTCTCTATCCCCTCTTCTTTCTCTCTATTTCTTCTTCTCTGTCTCTTTCTCCATCCCTCTCTCTGCCTGTCTCTCCATGTCACTCGGCCTTTTCATGTCAGTTCCTTCTTTTCTCTTACACTGGCACACAATCATTTCTTGATCTTTGTTTCTTTCCTCCCTTTGCCTTTGAAAACTTGAAAGCAGCCTCCAGAGCCTCTCCCCACTGTATGTAACCGACTATACATGCAGCTTCTGTAATAGGTTGAGGAAATGTATCTCATTGTCACCAAACTGGTCGTTTTTCTCAGCCTGTGATTCTTTTAGTCCAAATTCGGAAGCTAATAGGTATACGTCTATGTATAAACCATTTTAAAGTGTCCATGAAGGACAGATGTGCCAATTATAAATGCTAAAATGCAAGCAGAAAATGTTGATGAGATGCAGAAAGGAAGGCAATGTGAAGGGTCATTTCTTTCCTCCAGTGACTATTAAATTTGTGGATCAGTCTGTAGGACCATGAAGAGGTAACTTTGCTCACCTTTCCAGTCACACAGCACAACCCTTTATTTGGAGGTCTGTGCTCAGGTGAGTTGACAGGTTGCTATCCAACTCTGAATTTGATGATGTTGTTAGATGTTACCTTTCCCAATTGTTAAATGCTCTTAAGATGGGAAAGTCCATACCTTAAGGCAGGAAAAAAAAATGAGCTAAATGTCCTCGGAGCATGTCTAAGTTATACCTCTTTGGGTGAAGAGTATGTCCCACTGGTATTAGGCGGCTGTGTTGCAGTAATGTCCGTCTGCTCCGCAGGGCCCAATACCAACAATTTGTGGTCCTTCAGTATCCCAGGAAGTACTGTTCCCAGTTCCCGGAAAGTCCATACCTTAAGGCAGGAAAAAAAAATGAGCTAAATGTCCTCGGAGCATGTCTAAGTTATACCTCTTTGGGTGAAGAGTATGTCCCACTGGTATTAGGCGGCTGTGTTGCAGTAATGTCCGTCTGCTCCGCAGGGCCCAATACCAACAATTTGTGGTCCTTCAGTATCCCAGGAAGCACTGTTCCCAGTTCCACCCCTCCCCCCCCCCAGATGGGTGAGCTATCATCAAGAAATCTACTGCCCAGACAGACAGAGAGCTGGGGAGAGCCTGGCAGCTGCGGGGGAGTAGGGAGCTGGGGGTGGAGCGGGGTGAGCTGAGAGCTACTGAGGAGCCATAGCAGGTGGTGGGTGTGTGGGGAGCCACTGGAGAGCCAGAGCGCCAGGAAGCCACAATGCAGATTGGCAACTCTTACCCACGCCCCTGCTCACCAGCTCTCTAGTCACAAGTCAGAGCTGTGTACGTACGACAGAGTATTACCCATAATGTGCAACTGCTCACAGCATGTGCTAACTTTAATACTGCCTAACATTCCTCAGAGTTAGCACATGCAAAGTGTAACGGATAACAACAACTTGAGTTACTGCCCTCTCCTTGAACATCACTACTGTGGGATTTATCCCAGGATGTTTGTGCAGGATTATAGCTTTCCTAGTTCCTGTGAGGTGATTCAAAGTGATCCTGTCTGCTGCCTGTTGATCCATTGGGTCTAAATACAGTAAAAACTCTGTTATCCGGCATTCCCTGGGAATGGGGGATGCTGGATAACAAAATATGCCGGTTAATTGAGCAGCCCTGGCCGCCGCTTCTCACGCTGTGTCTGGGGCGTCCCTCCGCCCCTCCCATGGCATCGCCACCGCAGGGCCCTGTGGGACAGGAAGGCGGGTCCTGCACAGCCCCGTGCAGCCTGTTATGCCCCTGGGCCGTGGGGGCTTGGCAACGCAGGCTGCTTTGCGCTGAGCAGTGAGGGGTCTGAGAAGCTGGAAGTGCCACGGTGGGCAGTTCCGGTTTCACTTTATCTTACGAGCTGGCATGCCGGTTAGTGGAGATTTTACAGAACTTTTAGTGTATTAGGGCTGTGCAAAGCTTTGGTCCCTGATTTGATTCGGTGGAGATTCGGTCTGATTTGGTGGCCAAATTTCCAAATCCGAATCAAATCAAAGGACCCTTCAAGCTCTTCAAATCAAATTGGAACCCTCCAAATTGATTCGGAAAAATTCAGCAATTTGGACATAGACACAGCTTTACGTGTTTTTTCTACATACCTCTAGGTAGCAGGCATCTTGTGAGTGCTGTGATGCTGGGGTGAATGGAGTGTCCCACAGAAGTGTGGGGGCCCCCCAGTGTGCTCGGCAGCAGCTCCAAAGAGGACCAGAAGCACTTCCAGTCCACTTCTGGGCCTGCTGGGAAGCACGCGGGGGGGCCCCCTACACTGCCCTGGCTTGGTGACTGGTGCCTCCTGGGTCTGGGGGGGCACCTGGGGTCCCCCCTGGCCAATCGCTGAGCCAGGGAGGGTGCGGGGTGGGGCCCCCTGCGTGCTCCCCAGCAGACCCGGAAGTGGACTGGAAGTACTTCCAGTCCATTTCCAGGTTTGCCATGAACATGTAGAAGACCCCCCCGCAACTCCTGTGGGACGCTCTATGTGCCCCAGCATTGCAGCATTCACAAGTTGTGCTGGTACCTCGAGGTACGTAGAAAAAACATTTAAAGCTTTATCTATGGCTGAATCACTGATTCTCCGAATCAGCATTGAATCTGAAGATTCAGATTTGGCCAAATTAATCAGGGACAGTGATCTGAATCAATGAATCGAATCACTGTCTCTGATCTGGGCCAAATCCGAATCAAATAGGGCCTGCTTTGCACACCCCTACTAAGTATATCTAGACTCCATACTGTGCCCATCATCTAGTATCAAGTGCCAGTCTTTTACCCTGCTCTCTCACTGGCATCACTCTTTACTGGCGCATAGGGCTGTGCAAAGCTTTGGGTGGTGATTTGATTTGGAGGAGATACAGCCCAATTCGGTGGCCAAATCTCTGAATCCGAATCGAATCAGGGGACCAATTTAAAGGTCCGAATTGATTCAAAGCTCTCCACATCTTTGACAAAGATTTGGAGAGCTTTGATGTTTCAGGCGGTCCCAGGTGGCTGCAGCAGGGAGCTGCAGCTGACTTTGAGCTGGTAAGTACTAGGGGTAGAGGAAGGGAGGGGCCCTGCCAGCTCCCCTGAGCCCCCTGCTCCCCAGCTGAATCTTTGGGAGCAGCCAAATCTCCAAATCAGATTCAGCTGAATTGAATCACTGAATCGAATCACTGTCCCCTGAATCGGCCAAATCTGAATCCAAAGCAAATACTAGCCGCTTCGCACAGGCCTACTGGTGCAGTCCCATTGATGGTAGTTAAGTAGCAGCTGTTTACATTGCGCCTTAATTTTTTGTTCTCTGTAACTTTCATTTCTTCTAATTAGCTGTGGCTGGCCAGACTGAGGCTCCTTGACCATATCATCAAAACGAGCCAGGAACTGCTGCTGATGCATTTTGACACTGAGCCCTCAGATCCAGATCCCAGGAGCAGTCAGCGGCCGTAAGAACTTAGAGAATTGAAATGATGGAGCAATTCTTCATCACCATAGGAACTGGCAGGTCTCTGCTGTAAAAGGTTCTAAATATATATGGGCCCAAATTAACCCCAGGCCTCCAGTTTGGTGGCAAATATAGATCTTGATTCAAATGCCACAGGCTGATCTCTTTAAAAAACATTATTGATCAGGTAAGCGTTATGACTGTTGGACAAATGGCATAGACCAGGAGTGTCAAATGTACAGCCCATGGGCTGGATCCAGCTCATGGAGCCATATGATCCAGCTTGTAGGTCTCTGGAATAACCCACAGGCTTGCTGCACAGGGCACATGTCAGCTCTGGGACCAGTCTGGGGCTGGTCCAGCTAGCAGGGCGCCACATGCAGCCTGCACTCTGGATTCCCCATGCTGCATGCAAGGCCAGTTCCATTCGGAGCACACTGTGAGCTCTGGGGTCAGCACGTGCTGCATGTGGCCTGGACTCGGTGTGGCGGGTGCTACACATAGCGCAGAGGGTCAGTCCTGATCAGACCCTCAGACCAGACCAGCTATCCTCATCCAGCCTGTGGGGCCAGCTGAGTTTGACACCCCTAGTATAAACAAATGTACCCACTTTAAAAAAGGAGAGAAAGCTGATGCTTAAGACAATGCTTCAGCTGTTACTCTGCTACTATTACATCTACATGATCTGGTGGCAGTGTATTGCTACAGAAGCCTGCCTACAGGAACCTTATATCAGTATCCTTTGGTATCAATACAACTCTTAGGTTTGTCTCTACCAATGATTCTCAATTAGAGTGCCATGGCACCCTGGATTGCCTTAAGGTCCTTTCAGGGGTGCTGCAGTATGCCACGTAATGTTAATATTGTTAGGTGCACAAACAGAATTCACAAGCTAAACCCAATAATTTCAACTATGAATCTATATAGTGTTAAAAAAATTCTGACCTGTTGTGGTCTGAGTTCCTTGCAACAGAATAATTGCTCTAATATTTTTCCATAGTCAAAAAGTGAGCAAAAACTAAGAGCTGATCTTGAGCCTAACAGGGGGTGCCCTGAGTTTTAAAAAGGTTGAGAACCACTGGTCTATACCAAACAAAATAAATGCTTTGTATTTTCCTGAGAACATAATCCTCTATAACATTTATATTCCATGTTACATAAAATCCAAAATGTCCACTTTGCTGGAAATCCCTGTATTTCAAAATCAGTCATTCTGAAGAAGAACACATCTTTCTAAATGTTCCATTATTATTAAAAAAAAAAGATTTTAAGTTGATCAAAATATTTTGTTTCAATCAAAGAGAATTTTTGTTTCAAAGGTGATTATTTTTAAATAATATATCATAAAAACACATTCCAAAATGAAAAAAAAGGTTTCAAGATAAAACCATAAAAAGGTTCTGTTCCAAAAAAATGTCAGATGGAACATTTCAACCTTAGTGATATATTTTTTAAATGAAATTTCATGAAAATTGATAAGATCCCACAACAAAACAGCATTTTCTGATGGAAAACTTCTGTTGGAATTTTTTCAGCTGGTTCTACTAAGTCTGTTAATTGAGTTGACCTTGAGTCTATCACCTTGGCTCCTTGGGTTGGCTGCCATTTTTATATTTTTTTTGGAACTGCTTTGGAATCCGTTTTTCACTTTTGTGCTTTTTTCAGATCAAAATAAGTAAATTAAAGGGTCTCTGTTTGCTGGATTTCTGCCAACAGATGGAAGAGTCACAGACAACGAATGGTGAAACTGAAAACAGGCAATGCTAATGAAATGCAACAATGAAAGATTTTTTTCTCTTTCTCCCTCCCCAAAATGGACTGATGTTTGAAACCTGACTGTAAATTCGATTCAGATTCAGTCCCTTCCCTGTCCTTCTGGGGATCTTTGAAAGTACTCTCTCTCTGTTTTTGTATTAGTGCTTGCTTATAGAAAACACGTACTGGTGACAATCAGAGTTATACCATTGAAAGGAATGGAGTTACCCCTGTAAATCATGCACAAGAAGAGCAGTAGACCCCTTGTTTCAAGTTGTACGCTTACTTTCAAACGGCCACCTTTTCTGTATTCCTCAGGAGTGAGTTTCAACACAAAAATCTGAAGATGAAGTTTCTAACACTCATATAGTCTCCCGAGTGGCACATAAGGTATGCCACAAGCTATAGGATAAAGACATCTAGGAATCAAACATACTTTTGCAATGTAGGGAATTAGGTGTGTTCTGGTACAAATGTATGTATGTGATGTTTGAATGTGAATAGGTGCATGGGTGTAAATGCATGTGTGATTTCACATCAATACCAAATATATTAGTTCACATAGCATTGTGTGTAACAGACACTCCTGTGCAAGGTCTCTGTCCTGATATTCAAATGAACCTGGTGTTGGCTTCCTGAGAGATGCCTTTCTATTACTGTGCATTCGGACTGTTGCCTGTGCATGTGACTAGAAATGGGTGTGCACCTGAATCAAGGAGAGTTTATGCCTGCAAGTCTGTGAAAGTGCATGTATGGCCATGTGCGCATGCATGAATGCAGTCAATATATTTAGGCAGTCCCTCTTCCAAATAACATGACCAGTTCCTTTCCTCTGGGCAGATGCAGCAACTAATTCCTGTATCAGAAGGGAAGAAATGGGGAGAAGTAATTAGAAGCTGCGCGGTATCACAAACCTCCCTGCTGACACCTGGGGAGAGAGATCGCACCCACAGATCCTTCATAGACAAGTGCGAACATGCTTTTTTTCTTTTTGGAATTTGTCTACTCTGTCACGAAGAGATGTCTTTTACCTGGGGTAACAAAGACTGTCTGGTGAGCATTTTGTTGTAAATGTACAGAAGGGGAAAAAACCCTCTAATTTTAACATTAGGTAAAAAAGGCAAAGTTTACTTTAGGCAGGGATTATACTCTTGTCCACACCTAGCTTAGCCCTTGAAAAAAATGGAAGTGCTTTGTCTTCAGGGTGTTTTTTACAGAAGGATACTTTATACATGGGTGGGGTGGTGGTGGAGGGGGGGGGGAAGATTTCAAGTTTTTGGGTGTTGTGTGGGGAATTTACTTTTGTTTCTTATTTGTGGATTGTTTGTCTGTTATTGTAAGCCACTCTGAGCCTTTTAGATAGGGTGAGATTTAAGGGTAACCATCATTATCATCATCATAAATAGTAATAGTAGTTACCCTACTACTATTAATTACTAGGTAATTTTTAGCAGGCAATAGTTCTTTTCCATCCTGCAAAAAACTTTCTAAGATTTAAAAACACAATTTTCTGGCTAGCACTGGACATAAAACAGACTTTCTGGAAAGAAAATGAGAGGCCCAAATAATAACCTGGTCAGAGCTCTTACCTGGACTGTCAAGACCCAATCATGAACCCTTGCCATGTGACTGCTCTGACCTGCCAGTTACTGGTTTTGATGAAAATATTTTGCATTTATGTCTTTTTGGAAAAGATTTTTCTTTTTTTGGATTTTCATCCAAGTACTACAACCATTTGGGTTTTCAGAAACTGAAAAGGAGTTTTTTTCTTCATTTGCTTGCAAACATCTGCTGAAGATTTTTAGTTTTAAACAAAGAAATTTCACAAAACAGAATTTTTTTGGCTTGGGAATTAATAAATACATTATTTTAAAACTAAAACAGACTTTTTCTTTTTGCAAGTGTTTCTATTTTAGCCAAAAGCTATTTATTTATTGAAAGAAAGGATTTTGTTGGGGAACCTTTGATCAGATTCAGTTTGGCTCTTTCTTGGAGGTCTCTACAGCTCACTTGATATCCAACAGATCCCCAAACACTACAAAGCTATGGAATTAGATATCAACATGGCTGTGTATCTGCAAGGAGTTGAGGGATCCACGAGCTAACTTAACCAGCAAGCCACCTGTCCCACCTGGAGAGCTGTCCATGTGGGTTTCCTACATGTAGCCGCAGCCAAGATTCAGCCTTGAATTATGTATCTAAATGTGCAACTATTCAGCTACATATGTACCACTAGCCCAGTGCTTCCCAAACTTTTCCTCAGCATGACCCTATTTATGGCCCCATTTCCTCAGCATGGCCCCTCACTCCCAACCCACAGCCCCCCATCTCTGTGACCCCATCTGCTGATGTTGTGACCTCATCTGGGGTCACCATGACCTACAGTTTGGGAACCATTGGACTAGCCTCATCCAATGTCCATTAAGGTCACCCAGAGTCCTTCCATTGAATTCAGTAGCTAGTTGGCTGAGTTCTGTAACTCTAGAGCTGACAGTATTTTTATCCAAACTGAGCTCCTTCAATCAGAGGACAAACCAAAACTCTGGATCCAAACACCCCTGCTCTTTCGGAAAATGCAGACCAGTTCACACCCTTTGTAACTTAAGTCAGATGTATGCTATGCCTCATCTGTTGGAACAGCTGGCTCTGGCGATCCTGGATTAAGTGCCAGCCATGGCAACATCCAGACCCAGAGCTGAACGAAGTAAACAATATCTTTGTGAATTATTTACTCAGTGAGTGACGGAAGAATTGCCATTGAACAATTTGCTGGGCAAATATTATTTGACCATCTCTACAACTGATTGAACAGTACAAATAAAACCTCCATATTGGGAATTGCTTGACAAATTATACCCAAATTAATCAGCTAAATTATCAGCAAAAAAAGAATTCAGCCTGACTTTCGTGGGTTACACATTCATAGCAAGCCCGGTTCTCCCCAAAAGAGTCTCAGCAGTTCTAGCATCAAATCACCTGCTTGCAGGCACAACAGCCTCATTCCTTTGTCAAATATTTTCAGCCACTTTATATATGAAAGGGCCTGCATTTCACTTATTTCCAGCAGGCTGACATGAACTCACTTGCATGCACAAGACCTGTGAAGCCAGTACAGACAGTCAGGTATCATGCATGGAAGATTTACCTTCTTGCCCCTGGGTTCAATTTAGGCATTGCAATTCAAATCTGATCCTTGGAGGATTATCATGGATATTCTAACACAGGGGTGGCCATCCTGTGGCACATGTGCCAACCTCTGTATGTGGCACATGGCAGATCAGGGAGGGGACAGCAGAACAGCGGCAAATAGGGCAAGAAGGAGAAAGCAGAGCAGGAGGTCAGGCAGGGAGTGCAGAATAGGGAACAGAAAGAAGATCAGCAGATTGGGCAGAGGAAAGAGATCAGAGTGGCACTTGGGGAGGGTGCAATGCTAATTTGTGGCACACCTGCCAAAAACACGGGTCCTTACTGTTCTAACACCAGCATAAATACTGTTTAACAATTCAAGTAGTAGGCAGATACAACATTTATACTGGTATTAACTTAGATTGGTATAACTGTTCTGATATGTTGATATGTTACATCTGTCCACTCCTCTGCCAGTTTAAGTGGAACTAAATCACTATAACTTTAAACCTGTTTTGTTCACCAGCTCAGCTCTGACCGCGGGGCCCTGCCGCCCTGCCGGGGCCCTGGGAGCCGCCCCCGGCCGTTGGATTGTTCAGGCCCGAATTTCCAATCTTGCTTAAATGGGAGCTGGGAGACCTCTTGCCAGGTAAGCATGTAACTCCCACTTCATCAGCTTTCTGTGTGAGACACTCAGCCGATGCAGCTGGAGGATCAAGCTCTCATATGAATGGGCCTCAGAGCTTGAGGCTATCCTGAAGCTTGCACAGAGAGAAGGCAGCTGGAGGGGATGGACTCAAGCAGGGAGGTAATGGAAACTCTCCATCAGCTCAGGTGTCTCAGGGCTTGAACAAAAGCATGAGATGCATGTAGAGGAGCCCCTGCTGTGGCCCTGGGGCCTGCACTGCTGACTCCATTGAATCAGACTCTGTCATGTATGGCTCCAGGTGTCCCAACAGTCAGCATATTTAGGCCAAAATCCTCTCCCCAAAATTTAGCCTGTATAACTCAGCAGGTCACTGAGGAGCTCCATGGCAGAACAGAGGGAGGAATCTTCCCTTCTACTTGGCTTAGTGGTGGCAGCAGCCTGCATGAGCCTACTGCCCTCTTCCATCAACAACACAGCCTCTCTGCATCCTGAGCTGGTCTGAGGATGCAGACACCTCACCCAAATACCCCTCCCCTCCACACACATACATATACACCCTGCCCCCGTATGGCCCCTCTGCCTCTGATCTGATGGTCTTTCAAGGCAGGTATGATTTATTGTCACATATAAAGGTGAAACTCTGGCTGTCAAGACAATGTGACTTTCTAATAGGACTTGACTGTGGCCCATTGAAATTGCTGCATACTTTCCTGCTGTTCTCAACCACAACAGGTTGCCTCCTGTACCTGTCCCTGACTTGCTGTGAGATGCTGCGGAAAGACACTTTGGGCCTGTCCAGATGAATGTGCGTGTGCAGGGGAGTGTGTTTTCTGTGGTGCAAATAGTAGCAGCACATATTTGCACCACTGCTTTTTGCCCCAGGGCATGCCTTTGTACATGCACTCCAGCACATGGCAAATTGACCCGGGTTGGGCAGGGGAGTCTGGGGTTCTAGGGGCCTCTCAGGGCAGCAGTAATGCCAAGCCACCACTCGGAGCCAGGCTGGCTGGCAAGGCCCATTTCTGGCTGCACATGCTGCTTCCACGTGCATTGTGCTGCATTTTTTTAGCAAATTAGTAGTGTGGTGAATGGGTGTACATGCACTACATGTGGTTTGTGGTGCCTTAAACAGCTTTGAGGCACTGCAAACTGCACATGCGCACTTGTCTGGATGCACCTTTCAGGGTTAAATCATTCTCTGCCCAGACTGCTGCCTGTAAGGCTCTGGCCACACCCTTAATCCACTGTGATTTCAAGGGGGGTGCTGATGAAAAGCAGCTTTTTGGAGGACTAGGCCCTGGATATGATATTGTCTAGCTGTAAAATGGGTACATGAATGTTTCCCTTAGCAAAGCTGATGGTGGAAGGTGGTTGTAGCAGTTTGCTACTGAAATGCTGGCATAGTTCAGGAGCAAATCACTTTTCTTCAAGAGCAGGGAAAAGGATTTGCATCTCACAGAAAAGTATTTGATTATAAAACCTACTACAGCTCCTTCAGGATGGTGTAACCCATACAACTCCTCAGGTCAGGGCTGTGCCTAAAGGCAGCAATACAGTCTTACAGCAATCTGTGCCACAATTTCCCTGCCTGTACCCTGGGGTTGGGGTTGCCTGTGCACTTTGTTAAGTTGGTTTCCACCTTGTGATTAATGCTCTTAGCCAGATACCAGGGTATGGCATGGGTTGGAAAACCAATGAAAACATCTCATGACTGCAAAAGTAAGTCATTTGGGAAAGAAAAATGGAGTAATAAGAAGTTTTGAGCTCTCTTTATAAAATTAGAACTTCATAAAAGTTGGATCAGAGGGGGAGGAGGTGAAAGTTTTCACTCCCATGGAACTGAAATTAAAGACAAAAATTGCTTTCAATCACCAGCACAGAAGGGTCATCACACCTCTCCCTGCTGTCTCTGCTCAAAAGCTACTCCATTCCATTAACATTCAGACGAGCAATTAAATGCAGTATTATCTTATTTATTTTGGCCTGCCTCCTTGCCAGTTCCCTGCTGTAAATTAAATGATTGCCAAGTTAGATTAACAGAAAGCATATGTGGAAATTACCTTTTAATTTCTTAATTACATTGCACTCACCTGCAGCTCAACCTGCTTGTATGAGGCGAGTGTGATGTTAATTTTCATTGATATATTATCTGCATTCTTATAAATTAGGATCCTATTAAAGAGGAAGCATGTAAAGAATTCATTGTTCCCACTTCCACCTATATAGTGGGATACTGAGAGGGACCATTTTAAACTTCACAGGCAGCGTGGATATAAACTGGGATATTCAGAATCAAAGGGAGTTAGACACCCAAATCCCAAGAAATGTCAAGGGGAACTGCATGCCTAAATCCCTTAGATTCCACTAAGAATCACAGCTGGAGCGGCCCTGCATGCCACAATCAGAATAAAGTAAAGTTGGCCTCTTTTACACTCTCCTACTTCTCCTGCCATCAATTCCTCTCACTGCTGATTGCCGTCAATTGTTGCTGCCATCCCAGTTTCATACCAAACATCATTAATGACCTCTGGTCCTTCCTGGAAAATGATGACCATCTCAAGGTAGCCATGGGGGACAAACCTGTCCTGATTTACAGATAGCCCTCATCGCGCTCTGCAACTTCAAACAGTCTCTCCAGCAACAGGCTACTCGACTTCTATTCTCACTGAAGCATCAGGCCTTGTAATGGACCCAGGTGCCATCTGTGCACACTCACTCATCAGCCTGGATTAAAACATCTGGGGTTCATTTAACAGAAGCATAGAAAATTAGGATTGGAAGATACCTCAAGAGGTCATCTCATCTAACCTCCAGCTCAAAGCAAGACCATTCTCAACTAGATCATCCCAGCCAAGGCTTTGTTTAGCCAGGTCTTAAAAACCTCCAAGGATGGAGAGTCCACAACCTCTCTGGGTAACCTGTTCCAGTGCTTTACTACCCTCCACGTGAGAAAGTTGCAGTGGAACTAGACTGTTCTCAGAGGTCAGAGATGACAGAACAAGGAGCAACAGTCTCAAATTGCAGCAAGGGAGGTTTAGGTTAGATATTAGGACAACTTTTCTCACTAGGAGGGTAGTAAAACTCAGGAACAGGTTACCCAGAGAGGTTGTGGACTCTCCATTCTTGGAGGTTTTAAAGACCTGGCTAGATAGACAAAGCCTTGTCTGGGATGATTTAGTTAGGGATGTTCCTGCTTTGAGCAGGGGGTTGGACAAGATGACCTCTTGAAATCCCTTCCAACCCTAATTTTCTATGATTCTATGAAGTGAACCCCAGATGTTATAATCCCTGTTGATGAGTGCACACAGATGGCATCTGGGTCCATTGCAAGGCCTGATGCCTCAGTGAGATTAGAAGTTGAGTAGCCTGTTGCTGGAGAGACTGTTTGAAGTTGCAGAGCGGGAGGAGGGCTATCTGTAAGCCAGGACAGGTTTGTCTCCCATGGCTACCTTGAGATGGTCACCATTTTCCAGGAAGGATCAGAGGTCATTAATGATGTATAGTGTTTACTAGGCTTGTGCGAAATTTTGCTGAGTGTTTAGTTTTGAAGCTGTTTTGATGTGTTTCAAGCTCAAAATGGTGAAATCAAAATGAAACAAAAAACAAACAGCGAAACGTAAGCCAGGACAGGTTTGTCTCCCATGGCTACCTTGAGATGGTCACCATTTTCCAGGAAGGATCAGAGGTCATTAATGATGTATAGTGTTTACTAGGCTTGTGCGAAATTTTGCTGAGTGTTTAGTTTTGAAGCTGTTTTGATGTGTTTCAAGCTCAAAATGGTGAAATCAAAATGAAACAAAAAACAAACAGCGAAACAGCTTCAAAACGAAATGAAGGCACTCAAAACATTTCAAAAGTTTAGCACTCAAAACATTTTGAAAGTTTCGAAATGTTTTGAGTTTCAAAGCAGCCCAGTGGTGGGAAGCAGGAGAGAGCCAGGGCTGCGCTCTGAGTGGCTCCGCAGCCCCCTGTGGCTCAGCCTGGTGAGGAGCACAGCCCTGGCTCTCCCCGCCTCCCACCACTGGGCTGTGCCTGGTGGAGCTGGCAGAGCTGATTGGAGCACAGCGCCAGCTCTGCCTGCGTCCTGCCACCAGGCTGTGCTCTGATCGGCTTTGCCAGCCCCACGGAGCTCAGCCCGGTGGCGGGAGGCAAGCCGAGTTGGCGCTGCACTCCACCTCCTGCCACTGGGCTGAGCACCAGGGGGCTGCGGAGCCACTCTGAGTGCAGGCCAGCGGTGGGAAGCGGGCAGAGCCAGGGCTGCACTGCACCTCCCGCTGCTGGGCTGAGCTCCCAGAGCCAGTCCCAGGTGGCAGCGGCAGCCTCCTGTCATCCAGTGCAGATCTGGGGGCCTGCAGCCCCGGGATGGCTGCAGGACTGTGCCAGACTCCTTCTGGGGGTACAGGCCCCTGGATCTGTGCCCAGATGACAGGCTACTGCTGCTGCCTGGGGCCAGCGGCAGCATCTGTCTTCTCCAGCGCTGGGTGTGTCTGTGCCCAGTGCTGGTCCCAGGTGGCAGTAGCAGCCTCCTGTCATCTGGTGCAGATCCGCCTGCACCCCTGGGAGGAGTTTGGCACAGCCCCACAGCCCTCCTGGGGGTGCAAGCCCCTGGATCTGCATGCTGGATGACAGGAGGCTGCCGCTGCCAGCAAATTTTGCTTTCAAGGCTTTGAGGTGCAGTTTCCAAGAAACCTCTGCACCCATCTCCTTGTAACCTGTCAAGCTTTATGCCCTTAGAAGGGGCTACCATCCCTGCTATTTGCACATGAATCAGGCAAGAAATGACAATGTTTTAGGAATTTTTATTATTCCCAATTATAGCCTATGGGCAAAACTTTGAAACGGCAAAACAGTTTCGATGAAAGAAAATGAAAAGAAACGAAACGAAATGAAACACTGTCCCTTCGAAATGGCAAAATGGAATGATGATGTTTCACACGCCCTAATGTTTACCTCCTCCTCTACCAACTTTGTATGTGTGATCACCTGCTCACAGTGCCCCTCTGTTGTCTACATTGGACAGTCAGGGCAATACCTATGGAACACAATGAAAGAACACTAAGGGCATGCCCAGATGAGTGTACACATGCCTCTTGCAGCATCCCAAACCACAGCCCACTGGCAGCTGGCCCAGAGGTACAGGTTCCTTTATTGGCTGTGCAGTCCCCGTCTGGGTCTGGCAGGCACACAGCCTTGGGGCCACATGCTGTCACAGGTGCACAGCAGGTCACAGCTAGGCAGCAGCTCCCACTGCCAGACTGCTGCAGTGGGTAGAGGGTGCAGGGAACTCTAGGGCTGCTTCAGCAGTTCAGCTGGCACAAGGGGTAGTATCTTCAGATACCAATTGGCTGGGCCCCTTCTGTCTATTTGTATCTTCCAGTGGATATAAGCCTTAAGGCCCACCCAGTTAACTAATAGCCCCCACTGTGTGGGGCCAAAGATTGAAAGATACAACTAATATTTGGGGGGGGGGGCAACAACTAAGGAAAAAAATACAGGATAGAAGTGACACGGGGATCAAAATGTGAAAATAAGGGCTCTGGAGGGGGACACTGAGCAGGGCCCCTTGGTCAACAAAGGCAAAGGCATTGGAAGCCCCTGGAAGCAGCGGAGGAAGGCACCCAGTTAGCCCCATGCTGCGTGGCTACCGACACCATATAGCAGTCACTGCAGGGCCTGAAGGTGGAACTCCAGGACCTGGCTAAGCAGGAAAACCAGGCCTTGGCTGCCCTCCCACAAGGGGAGGCTCAGAACCTCTTCAGCGATCCAGTGTTGTCCTAGCCAGAAAAACTCCAGCACCCGTCTCTGGAGCCCAGTCAGGATCCTGGGGGGCACAGGCAGGGTGTGTAAGCAGTGCCAGAGCATGGACAGGACCAGCACTCTCTCACATAGGGAGACACCCTAGGAGTCTCACCCATGCCCACAGCCACTCCACCACCCTTGCCTCCAGCTGGTGCCCATTCTCTGGTGGGGAGGAGTTCATGGGGGGCAGGTAGACCCCCCCCGCAAGTAGAGCAGTGAGCCTATGTTCCAGTGGATCCCATGGAGCATGGGTGGGAGTGAGCCCACCTGCCACCCATCAGCCACCGTCAGGCCAAAGTTCTTGACCCAGCTGACCCAGGCAGAGGAGGCTGCTGAGTACAGTGCCTGGCAGGCCTCCACCTGTGCCAGGTTGCCTGAGTCCTGGACTGTGAAGAGTATGTCATCAGCATACGCTGGCAGGACTAGCCATACCATCAGCTCCCAAAGCATCAACCCCACCACCTGCCTCCTCAGGAAGATGAGGAAGGGCTCCAGGGCCAAGAAGTACAGCTGGCCTGACAGCAGGCAGCCTTGATGTGCCCCTTGCCTGAATTAGATGGGCTTCATCAGGGTCCAGTTGAGCTTGACCAAACACTCTGCAGAGATGTACAACACCTGGAGAGTCCACGTGAAGTGGGGACTAAAGCCAAAGGCCCGCAGTGTGCTTGTGAGGCACCTGTGATCCACCCTGTCAAATTCCTTCTCCTGGTCCAGGGACAGGAGGGTGAAAGACAGGCCCTCCTGACACATTAGGTCCAGGAGGTCCCAAACCAGGTACAGGTTGTTGAAGATGGAATTTTTGACAGCATGGACCACAGGCACAGTGAGATGGTTTTCACTGCCACCTTGTAGCCCATGCAGAGTAGGGAGATGGGACGCCAGTTCCTCAGGTCGTGGGGATCCCCCTTCTTCCCCAGGAGGGTCAGCACAGCCCTCCAGCACGACAGGGGGAGATCCCCACTTCCCTCCGATTCACCCCAACCACGACAAAGTCCGGGCTGAGGATGTCCCAGAAGGCCCAGTAGAACTCCGCGGTCAGCCCATCAATGTCTGGTGCCTTGCTGCAAGGCATCAGGCAGAGGGCAGCCAAAAACTTGGCCAGAGTGAGAGGAGTATCTAACTAGTCTCAGTCACCCAAGAGGACCTGTGGCAGTCCCTCCCACAGGGTCTGACAGGCTTCAGCATTGGTCAGATCCAGGGAGAAGAGCTCTCCATAGAAGGCTCATGCATGCTGGTACATCTCGCCTGGATCTGGGGTGCCGTCACCCGCCAGAAGGCAAGTGATGTACTTTTTGGCCCTCCACCTCCTCTCCGGGGCATAGAAGTTGGACCTGCAGTCCATCTCCTGAAAGAGCTGGACGTGCAAGTGGACAAATGCACAGCAGGCGCGGTGGTCATCCAGAGCATGAAGCTCTTCCCACCTCTCCCAAAACTTTCCGCAGAGGGACGGGTTGGTGGCCAGGCACCTCTCCAGTTCCAGCACTTTCTGCTTGAGCTGCTCCCAGACCAGCTCCTTCTGCCAAGTGTGCCCCTGAGTGTAGCTGCAGCAAAAAAGCTGGATGCACATCTTCCCTACATCCCACCATCTCTGAGCCAAGGGGAAAGCTGCCCTTTGTTCCCACCAAGCCAGCCAGAACTCCCTAGTGTGGCCTGGGTCTAGACAAGGTGGGGATCACTGAAAGGGGTCAGCCAGATGCCTAGGCAAAGTGTGGCAAAGAGATATTAATTCAGTCCAACCAGGAGTGGCATGCCTGCTCCACCCCTACCCTCATGTAGGTGGAGGTCGGGAGGGATGAGGGGAAGGGCGGTAGGGTGACAGGCACACCAGACGTCCACCAGGGAGTAGTCCGTCAGGATCTCCCTGAGGACACCCATGGCAGCCTGGTTTCACTCCTTGCCTGACTGGTCTCGTGCATCTAGGGTGACATTAAAGTCCCTGCCAAGGACCAGGCACTCGCGAGGGTTGAGGGTGCCAATGTACGTGGCCACCTGGTGGAAGAAATCCATCAACTCCAGGTCCTTTGCAGGGGTGTACACGTTCAGAAGGTTCAGGACCAGCCCCCGCACCTGGACCTGGAGGTGCAGCAGGCGGCCTTCACCACCTCAATGTCCTGGAGAACCTCCAGCTGCAGACCCGGGGAGAACAGGGTGGCCACCCCAAATGAGGTGGCTGAGAGGTGACTAAAAGAGACCCTGCTTCCCCACTCCAGCCACCAATTTGGTTCACAAATGGTGGGGTAGAGCTGGAACCCTGGGGAGGTCTGTGCAGGGTCCCCGACAAGATCAGCCCATTGATTAGGGGACTCCACCGTGACCCCCTCTGGTGCAGGACAATGGGACAGGCTGCAAGTGAGGTTTTCCAGGAGGGGGAGGGAAGAGACCCACCAGGCACCAGGGTGGCTCTGGTGTTTGCCTCGGGATCCTGGGAAAGGGAACCTCCTCCCTCAGAATTCACTGGGGTGAGCCCCAGGGCCTCTGTATCCCCTAGATCAGATGGAAGAGGCTCTGCCACTGGGCCTTCCTTTGGGCAGGCCTCAGCGACCATGGTTTCAGGGGTAGGCCTTGGTCAGCAAAATAAATGGTTTCCCCCATAGGCTCCTGTTCAGGACTATCTAGCAGCCCCAAAACCTCCTCCGTGGGGATCACCCATTTGATCTTTCCTGGGGGTGGGGTGTCAGGCACAGCTGGGGGGACCCCTGGAGACTGCTCCTTCTCCCCATGTGGTGGTCTTGGGAGGGGGAGAGGAGTCCTCCGCATCAGAGGGCTCCAGCTGTGCCTGGGCCTTCCTCCTGTCTTTACACCCAGAGGGTACCTGCACCCACACAGCCATGGGGTGGTTCTCAGGTGGACAGGCTCCAGCAAGAAAAGGTGAGGGTTGGGGGGGGCACCATGATGGGGGTATGACTAGGGGCAGAGGGACCCTGCTCCCTCTCTCCCCCCGGTTGCTGGTGCCCTCCCTGGCACTCTACTAGACTTGGTTGCGGGGCGGGGTCCCTTGAGCTCACAGGCAGGCTCGTAGTTGTGGCTGGGGAGCCAGGGGGGTGGGGCACTGGTGGTAGGGGCACCCCTTTTTCCAGTGGGACCTGCAGATGCCCTCCCCGCCTGGCCCATGGGGCACTCATGATGCAAGTGCCCCAGGGCACGGCACTGGAAGCAACACAGGTCCCCCACTGTATAGAAAATCCTCACCAGGGCCCTGTGATAAGGAATTACCAGGCACCCATCAGCCTCCAGCTGTGCTCCCGCTGCCAGCTGGATCATGACCTGGCGACGGAAAGAGCGGACGTGGCAGAGGCCAGGGTCTTGGCACCCCAGTGAGAGGGCCACCACTGGGGAAGATAACTCTCCCCAGGGTTTGGAGCTGGGGGAGCAGGGCCCAATTGGGGATATAGGGGGGATGGAGCTGAGCACCACCCTGGTCCCCAGCTCTTCTAGAGGCTCAAGGGGGACATAATTGTCCTCCACCACAAGCCCCCTCTCCACTGTCTTTTGTGCAGCAGGCTCCGAGGCAAGGAAAAAGACCCCCTTGCCATGAAATCAGGAGGCCCCCACTACCCAAGCCAGGGCCTGCACCCAGGTCTCCGAGTGCAGGCTCTCCTGCTTGGGCAGTTGGCATTTCATCCCATACCTGTGGGTGAGTACTGGAAAGGGGGCCCCGCTACCCTAGCTGGAAGGGCCGGTGGTGGAGGGTCCAGGCCCCCCAGCTTTGGGTCTCCCTGCAGCTGCCTGTGCATAGCTCCGGTTCCCCACCCGGGGGGCCATGTTGGTGGGGCCTGAGCTAGGGCCAGGGACAGGCTGAGTGGGCATGCTGGCTGGTGTAGTGCACCTGGTCCCCTCAGGCACTGGTGGTCTAGGCTTTGGGGCAGGGCCCTTGCCTCTCCCACCCCCAGCTGTAAAGGAAGCTGAACAGGAGCCCTTCCCACTGCCCTTGCCCTTGGACCCCGATGATGGGAGAGGGGGTTTGGGAACCCCTCGGGGGAGGGGGCCTAGCCAGGGGCAAACCCCTAGCCCTGTTGGCTCCCTATCAGAGTCTCATCTGCCCCTGCAGTGGAGGTTGCAGGCTTCTACACTCCTGGAGCAGGTTGGTTGGACTCTGCCTCTGGGGTGGAGGCTGCAGGGGCATACATCCCTTTGGGCGCTTGGCTGGGATCCACCCCCATATTGGGGGCTGCGGGAAGCTCTATGGGGGCATGTGCCCCCCCAGAAGGTTCCTGCCTTGCCATTGTTTCACATGAGGGCAGGGAAGACAGTAAAGAAAAACAAAATATCCCGCGGGGCTGGTGAATCTAGTAGGGGCAGGCTGGGGTTGTGGGGCAGAAGCGGGATAGGGAGGAAGGGAGTTGAAGTTCACTGAGCCACAGCCCTACAGGAAAAAAACTGGGAGGCATATGTTTTGAGAATGTGGGGGGAGCGGGAAAAAGCCCCCAAAACACACACACACACACACACACACACACACGGGCTGGGGAAACTCGAGCTGGCTTACTCAGCCACACAACAAACACCAGGTCAGGGGGAGTGGACTACAGGACTTTCCACGCTAGGGCAAAAATCACACAGGGAAGGCTACTGAGGTAGTGTCAAAGATGGCTGGAGCAGCGGAGGGGCTTTGTTTGTGGAAGATCTGTCCAGAAGCCCCGCAGGCCTCCAGCCAGTCACTCAGCAGCGGAGCAGTCGGCAGGAAGACAAATCAGGATCAGATGCAGTGAGGTAGCTGGGGGGGGGGGCAGGAGCAGTCAGTCAAGGAGGAAGTGATCCAGCGCAGGTGTGGTGCCAGGTGGTGCAGCAGAGAACCTCCCTCTCTCCTGAGAGGGGGCAGCAGCAGCAGCGATGGTAGGAGCCGTCTAGTTCAGCCACTCAGGGTGTGCTTCTGGTGAAAGTGGAGGCGAAGGTGGGGGTGTCCTGCCAAAGCAGCTGGGGCAGGCAAGGTTCCTTTAGGCTCCGGCCGGGCTGGTGGGGGAGGGGGACCAGCGCAGGCTCCCTCCCCAGGCTGTCCCCCGATTGCAGCTGGGCAGCGGGCTGGGCAGCAGACCGGAACAAGGGTGCAGAAGCTGGGGTGCAGTGCAGTGCAGTGGGTCCCTCCCTGAGGGGGGTAGCAGTGCACAGCAGAGGACCCCCCCTCCCCGGGGTGGGGGGGCAGCAACAGCAGCAGCAGCTGCCTAAGGCAGGAAGGGGTGCAGCCAACTTGATCCGAAAGCTCTGAGACCAAGCCAGAAGCTAATAGTAGCCAGAGGCACGAAAGGGCTTGGCCATCTTCTCTCCAGAAGCTCCTGAGACCAAGCTTGCAGCAACCAGCCACAGCAGCAGCAGCAGCAGCCTGGGACAGGAAGGGGCGTGGCCAACTTCCTCCCAGAGGCACCTCCCCCAGAAGCTCCAGAGAGCAAGTAGCCCTGAGCTACTTGCCAGGGCAGCTTTTTATACAGCTATGGCCAGCACAGGTGCTGGCCCCAGGTTCTAGCTCCTCCTGGCTGCAGATCCGGGAGGAGCTGGGCAGGGTTATTTTGCCCCAAGTGGCACAACTTGTCCCATAGCAAAGTGCATGTCTGGGCACGTGCACTGAGGGAAAAAGCCCTGCTCAAATTTGTGCCACTCCTATTTCAGCTGCTGCAAGCTCACGTACCTGCATGTGTGGATGCGCCGTAAACTGTCATCCAGTCCAGAAATGCACAAAAATCTGTGACAGGACACTTTAACATCCCTGGACATTTCATTGCTGACCTCAGAGCAGCTGTTCTTAAACAATAGGATTTTAAAAGCTGGCTTGAGCACACAATTGCAGAACGTGAAATCATCCGCAGATGGATTGTGCCAAGCATGGTTTTAACAGGGACTACAGATTCCCATCCCGTTACCTGGATTAGCTTTTATGTCCCTATGGTTTTATTGCTTTGTTGTTCTCTCCAGCCCTCTCTGCCTCCATCAGCACTGGCCTCTTTCCTCCCTTCCTCCCCTTTTCCTGTCTTTTATATTGAAATCATTACTTCTATTTAATAGCCAGCTCTCTACATGTCCTTTCATAGCATCTGATGAAATGAGTTGCGGCTCACAAAAGCTTATGCAGCTCTGATTCAGTTAGTCGATATAGTGCACCTCTACCTTGCCTTCTGCCTGACTTCAAACTAACATGGCTAACTGCCTCTCTCCATAATGAAACTTGCTAGGACGATCATTATACATTTGTTCTCTGTGTTTGATGAAAAAGAAAAAAAAATCACAACCTGAATTAGATACTCAGCATTTGCAACCAGGCTGCAAATACACGAGTGTCACATATGATAGGCAGGGCCAAGTTGACAGCTTTTGAAATGGACCTCGCAAGCATCTTCAAACTCTCCCTCATGCTGGATGTGGTATATTAGGTGATAATGCAACACTCTGCATCTGACTGCTATTGTAGAATAGCTTGGTGAAAAGATACCATCACAACTGTTTTGCAGAAGAAAATGAAACTACATTCTGTTGTTCCTTGGCTTCCATCCAAAATAAGACTCATAGCAGAGCTAGCTCATTTTGTGCTTTTCAGGTTTCCATTTTAGAACCTTTAGGGCTGACACCATAATAGTTTACTCACACGAGCACTGCCGTGCTCACAAATGGGTCTGTATACATGAGTAAGGAGAGTTGCTTACATGTGATAGGACTTGCAGAATCACACACACTTATATTGTATGGTTGGGCAACAATGTAAGTATCGTCTTAAATGTGTCCCCCACCATGACTGCATCAGACAGAGTAGTGGCAGGGAGGCAGGCAGCCCGACCCCTGCACCTTGTCCTCTACCACTTTCCCCCCCAACACTTACCCTCCCAGCTGCCTGTGCTCCACCTGGTGCCTGCACCACCCTGCATCTTGCTCCCTGTCCCTCCCCTCCCCCACCTGCCTGTACCCCCTGGCACCTGCTCCCTCCCACCCCCCATTGCCCTCACTTACCCACAGCTGTGGTTCCAGCTACAAGACATGGAGCACATGCTGGCTCTGCCAGGCAGCAACAGTTGGAGCAGCTCCAGCCCTGGCCCTGGGACTGGGATGGAGCCAGAGCTGTGGCTGCCACAGCCCTGGCTGCCTGACTGGGGAGGGACACAGTGAATATGTGGGGGGGGGGGCAGAACCAGAGCT
>NW_005841868.1:2503647-2506196 GCF_000455745.1 Alligator sinensis | reverse complement strand
GCCTGCCCCAGCCATAGCTGCCTGACTGGTGAGGGACACAGTGAATATGTGGGGTGGGAGGCAGAACCAGAGCTGCGGCTGCAGATAAGTGGAGGTGGGGTAGGGGGCAGGCAGCATGGGGAGAGCAGACGTAGTCGGGGGCAGAGGTTGTGGCTCCAACTCCAAGCTTAAGTCACGGCCTAAGCTGCAAGCAGCCTGCCCCTCCCCCCACCTTGTACCTGAATCCAAGACAAGGGACTCCCCTCCTCCCCCCAAGCTGAATGAAGGGAAAAAAACCTTCATCTAGGATCTGAGTAAATATGGTATTTTTATTTTAAACTTCCTGTATAATAGGAATCCAAGGTGGAAATTGCACAGGTTTCTTCATACCTAGTACCTATACAATATAACATCATTTTGATCCATACTGCAATTATACAAAACTACTCATTCTCCAGAATGAGGTCATGTCCCTTGACATCTATTTATTAAGCTGAAGATTCCTTTGATTATTTGAAATTGCAATGATCCCAACTTATTCTGCATCCCTTGTGATATTTGGATAACTGAGGTTGTTCTGTATTATTATTATTTTTCAATTGTGGTAATTATTGTACATTAAGCCATTAGCATTCATTACTCTAAAAATGTGTAATTAGAACAATGGTGGATGGATTGCTCCTGACTCTAATGAAGTTTTTATAATTGTAATTTATTGTCATCAAATTACCTTTTTTAAAAATGAATCCTAATATTAGACCCTTAGTTCTGGGGAGAGGGTGGTAATTATTTCTAATTGATGTTTCTTGTTTGCTCTCTCATATGAGGAGATGCTGATCCAATCCCATTCCATGTTTCTGCAAGGAAGTTAACCAAGAGTAGCAAAGGCATTCTTGCAATGAGACCATTCATCATGTACGTCTCGCGCCCTCTCCATCTTCCTCACCCTCTTCCCTTTTTTCAGTCCTCCAAACATGGGATGCGTGAAAGAGCTATTTGTTAGCACAACTTGTGAGGAGGGTGAAGGAAAGACCATGACAGAAGACCACTTAGGTCAATTGGTTGCTATGTGGGAGAAGGCTTTTGGGGCCAGATCCACTGAGTGCCAGTCTTATCCTTGGTGCAGCTGATGAAAGGGAAGTGAGGGTGGTTCTAAACCAGTTTTCTACTTCCTTTAACTGAGGAACCATTAGGGCCTGAAACAGCCCCCACTAGAATTTATAACAGCCAGAAGTAGAGTGAATTACTGTGTGCAATACTTCTAGTGATCCTGGCTTTAGTTGGTCCCCTTGCTGCCTAGTCCTGATTCATCTCTCCGACAACACTGGGGAGAATCCTAACCACCTCCACTGGAGGTTGCTGAAGGTTTCTTTGTGTCTCTCTCCATTTCCAAGCACAGTTTCACAGGTGCCCTCGTTGGTTGCACTCTGAGACACCTGAAGAATCCGGGCCCTGGAGTGGAGTCCAAGGAGGAACTCATTCTGAATGCTCCCTTGAGGAACCTTCTCACCAGACACTGTTGTGAGCTGACCCTGGATTGTCTCATCTTACAACTATCCTGGTGAGGATCCCATCCTGACCAGCAAGGCCTATGTTCCTAATAGTGGGGACATTGTGGTTACTGTTCTTTGCTTCAGCCTCCTTTCCCAGCGTGTCGCATGCCAATAGAAGCTAAAGTATTCCAAGAGCTCAATTTAGGCCTACATCTCAATGGCCTCAGAGAATGTGTCTCACCTTCTCCATTGGCCTGGTGGCCTATCTGTGCAGCTACTCATATGCTGGCAAGTTTATTCCATCTATTACCAAAAGACTGGCAGAATTCTTGTCTACTTTTAAAGATATATCAGCTGCCCATTCTTTCCACACAGCAACAGTCTCTTGAGAAGCCTGATGACCCTAAAGAACATGGGGAATCACAGGAAGGGTGTGTGTAAGGGTTTCCATTTCTTGAATGAGTTGCCTACAGAAGCTCTGTTCCACCCATTCAGCCTTAAGTATGCACCTTAAGTCACCAGTCAGGGGTCAGGACTACATGTGCTGTAAATTTTCATCTTTTGTAGAATATCCTCTGACATACGCTATTTTATAGGTACCTTCAAGCTTCCAATCCAGGTTTGTTCAATGCTTAGCTAATTAGAGATTATCAAGAGGCAACTCATTGCTTGTGATCAGCGTTTACTCTGTAACTTTGCTCTCATTCACATAAAAGCTCACCTGCACCAAGGCAGGGCTTTCCTATGAGGCACCAGTTAAGCTTGCATTCTGCTGTTCTACTCCAGGCAACAACAGGGCCACTTCTCCCAGTTTCTAGCTCACCTTTTCCTTTATCCCCTTTACAATCCCTTAAGATTGTTCATTGTCTCTTGGGCTCTGGCCATGGTGCTGAATGGCAGCGTGGATGTAACTCAACTCACTCCTCACCAGTAACTTTTGGATCACAGCAGAACTGCAGGTCTAATACTCTTGTCAGCCAGCTGAGCATTGTTGGTGCCCAATCCGTATCCCTAGCCCTATAGTATTTAATAGGAAACACCTGAAAATGTCATTCTTCCTGGCATTCACAGAGCGTC
>NW_005841868.1:2481976-2503616 GCF_000455745.1 Alligator sinensis | reverse complement strand
CGTGGTCCATTCTTTTAACCAGGCACGGTGGTATTACTTCATAGCAAGGTCTTAGCATGCTAGTATCCTGCCCTGATTGAGAATGATTTTGTTTTACTCTAGTTTTAAGCCATCATCATGACCCCAAAGTCACTATGAAATTTTCTACTGGCTTCAATAGAAGCAGGATTGGACCTAAACCACTAGTAAAAACAAACAACCCCCCCTGATCATTAGGAGGGATAGCAACCCTTCAGGCTGCCATAGCTAACCTAGTGACTATATCTAGTCAGCAACTGCAAATTAAGATGGCAGTGTAAGGTCTGGGAGAGTTTGTAAGTATAGGGCAAGGCGGGGGGGTGGTTGTTAAGTTAATCAAGTTTGTTATTCTAGTTAAGCTGTGAGATCTGTAATAAGTGTGCTTCTTAATTATTATTTTTATTGTGATTATGAATTAAAAATAAACTGTCTCTCTCATTCACAGCAGGGCTTCAAATTTTGCCTTAATTACCTCTCTTTGAATCAATTTTGGCTCAATTATCCCTCTTTCTTAGGTGTAATTGAGGTGTATTTTCCTCTCTCTCTGAAGCAAGTACAATAACCCCCTGGAGTGCTGGAGAGCACAAGTGGAGCATGACTGCTTGGTCACCCTCCTTACAGTGGGCCATGTGTACTCCCTTCCCTTTGGCTGGGCCCCCTGTGCCACATTAGGGAGAGGTCAGCAGACGTGTAGCACTGCTCTTGCTCTCCCCAAATTTTACTATGGAAGGACCTAGGTGAGGGTGTAAGGCATCAAAGGAAACTCCATCAGACCTTTTCTCTCTTGTGCATCCATGCAAAAGTATGTGCACAGTCCTAGCTGGACTTGGAAGACCTCGATCAGCCTTGAGAGTTGAGGGCATTCACACCTTGGCAAATGAGTAGAAAGCTCTGCCAGTCTGACTGGGCAGCATTTGGGCTTAGTTTGCATTGGTGTGAAAGGTCATTAGAAAAATCCCCTTTTGGCTCTTGAATCAGAGAGGCAAAAGAGCCAATTTTCACCTCATATTTATGCTATCAAGCACCGCTGTTTTAAACAGGGGACAATGTGCTGTACCTACTGAAACTGGCCTCCAATATCATCCACCTCTGAAATGCATTTGCCTCTGGGGCAAAGCACAACAGCTAGTAAACAGCAGAGAGCAATGCTCCAGTGAAAAGTTGGAGGCACAAAGGGAGAAATACTGCATTCAAGACAAAGAGTTCTCATTGAATATCATACTGAACAAATTGAGTGCTCAATCATGCCACAATGCTTGTTTAACTACTGTATGCATCAGTACCTCTGTGTCTGCCTAACTTGCTTATTATAAAAAAGTTTATTTCTTAAAGGACAGACAACTCCATGCTGCAGAAATCAGAAATGCAACGGACCTTTCCCAAAAATCTGAACCATTTTTTTACAGCTCAGAAAGGCTCCTTGGTTATATTAATGATGATTATATTTGCTAAAACTGAGTGAGAAAACTGGTACATATGTATTTTTTCACTTAAGTGTCCAATTTTGGTTGATTTCTCCTTTTTAATTTTTAAGAACTGAAGCTGTTCTTACATAGTTCCTGTAGTGTTGGGCTCTGGCTAGAAGAAGACATTCACCTAAAACTAAAACATATTACTCAAATACCTCATTACTTCTATACCATCCTGGTCCCTGACTATTAGAGATATTTGGGAAATGGATCATTTTCCCACCAAAAAAAGTTGATAAAAAAGCTCCATTGAAGCCTGTTTTGTAAGAATTCCCCTTGAGTGGTTTTAATTTTTAAAATCCAAAACAAGTTTTTGTTTTGTGATAACCAAATACCTAATGTTTCCATCTCAAAGCTACCAAAATGGAAATGTTAACAGCTAGAGCTGAAAAATGTTCAGTTTACTGATGAAACATTGGAAACACAGGCAAGTAAAAGCACTTTTTTGTGAAAGATTTATTAAAGTCTAATTTTCTATAAAAAAATGGAAATTTTTTGCTTGGTCCTTTATTGATTAGCAAATTGCCCATCAAGAATGACAGGGGAAGGTGGGGGTAGGGAGGGGGAATGGGGCGCTGGCACTCACCACCCTGCGCCGCTGCCACCTCCCAGGAGGGGAGGGGGGAAGCTTGCACATGGCAGCCACCAGCCACCTCCCTACACTGCCACCGCTCCGCATTCAGCCATGTGCCACCCCCACCACTCTGCATCCAGCCCTGTGGGACCCTTCCCTCCCCCCTCCACTCTGCATCTGCTTGGTCCGCTCCACCCCACCCCACCCATCATTCTTGACACAGCACTGGCTGGGGCCAGGACACACCAGGAGTCACACTCCCTAAGAGCGTTATGGACAGACAGACAGGCGGACCAAGACCTTTATATATACAGAATGTTCGCAGGGCTGTGCTGTCACCCTTGGACATGTGAGAAGTGCCAGGCACATGCCTTCTCTTTAACCATAATAGGGATAAAAGACTCTTCTGGGCTTTTTCTTGTGCTCTTCATTCTTCCTGGCAGTTTGGTTTCACTCATTTCTCACCTGAAGCACATGAAAGAGGAGATAAGAATATATTTGCCTCCATGGCCCCAGTGGCTCAATAGCTAGAATACTGCATTAGGACCCAGGTGTCCCAGGTAATATAATCAGTTCAATCAC
The DNA here is from genome assembly GCF_000455745.1 of Alligator sinensis. Lineage (NCBI taxonomy): Eukaryota > Metazoa > Chordata > Crocodylia > Alligatoridae > Alligator > Alligator sinensis. Next base: position 2,500,973 of record NW_005841868.1, on the reverse strand, counting down.
TGCTCTACTATGGGAGAATTTGGGTAAGTAATTTCCTCCATCTCTGCCTCAGCGTCCTCAACATCCCAGTAAAAGAGGGAAGTTGAGACACAGAATGTGGAAGTGATTTGCATGTGTAATGACTACGTTCTTGGGCAACTGTGTATTGAAGTGGGAACCTATGTAGCATGACCTGCTATTTTCCAGAACACTTCAAATCATACTGGAATAGATGCAGACCCTTCAAAAATAGGTCACAGGCTAGGACCTGTAACACACACAGTAAGCCAGCAGAAGAGTCAGAAATACTTCTCTTTGGGTTATCAGCTCATCTTTCTGTTTCATGTTGTATAGTGCCTAGCACAAGGGGTCCTGGGCTGTGACTGTAACTTGTCAGTACCAATACAACACAGAAAAGTAAAATGAGTAACAGGAGTCAGGTCCTCTGAAACCTACTCTACTGCCCTGCCTACAGTACCATGGGGCCTTTTTCCTACAGAGCCATTTCAGTTTCAGAGAGATGTGGAAGTCAGTGAGTAAGAACAGAACATTTGTGAATATTTGTTACAGTTATTGTAGCCCAAGAAAGGCTCAGTTTGGACTGGGCTAAAGGCTCAAGTCAAAAGGTCAAAACAGTTCAGCTAAGCCTAGCAACTCCTCAGGACATGGTAAAGGTTCACCACATTTTTCAGTCACCCCCACCCATGTGGCCATCTTTGTTTTTCCATCCGGGCACCCTTATCCAAGTCTGGAGCAAGGCTCAAACTCACCCCTCTGGGTAGGATTCTCATTTTATCAGACTGCTTCATCCCATAGGGATGGACAAGTGTCCAAGTGCTCCTCAAAGCCTGACATACTGGGATCTCCCTTTGACAACCCAGCTCACAGGAGAAAATCAGCTTATATTTCTTTCTGGAGAGGGGAAAAACTAACCACCTCCACCCCAGCTTCAACAGCAGACAGAGCCAAAACTACTTCTCTTCCCCTCCCCTCCCATGGTCCTTATGCAAAGGCTGCTGACTTGAGCCACCGGCACAGGGCTGGGCGCAGTGCTGATTAGATCGCTGTTGAAGGGGAACACGGAGGTTAATTGCTATTCTCTTTGTGTGCCGCTCGGAGAGGAGACTGATTTCAGCTCAGTAGCAACAAAATGTTGCCTGGTTTCCTTCGGTGGGGGTGGGGAAGGCAAACCAAAGTGGGGCGGGGAGGTATGCAGGGGAAGGGGGGCTGCAACGGATTGTGCCTGGACTTTGAGCAGAGCTGTGTCTTGTCTGGTCCAGCAAAAGAGAAGTGCTTAACAAGTATTAAGAGACACAAATAATTCTCCTTTTCTCCCCTTGTCCATTCTTTTCTCTCTTTCTCTTTGCTTGTAAATCCTGCTTATTGCATCTGAATAGCAGAATGGTTTCACACCGGACCTTTAATCAGGCCCCTGGAGGGGCAAAGTGGCTGAGGATTACCTTTTATTTTATTATTTTTTTAGCTTTCTTCCCTCCCCTGGCACCCCCCTTTCCTCATGTTTTTCTTGCTCTGCATTTGTTCTTGGAAGAAGTAAGGAGCAAAGGCTTAAAGGGAGGGAGGAAGGGGGGTTGTGGGGAGTGTTACAAACTTGAGGGGATCTAGGCCTATTCAGGGTGACTTGTCCACAGCCTTGCTGCTTTTGTTCTGCTGCCATTCTTTAGCCGATTTCTTCACTCTCGTAAAAGCACTTTAATTCCCTTTTAGATACCGAGAATCTGTCCTCCTCCATGCCCCCTTCCCCCTCCTCATACAGCCCCAAACACCCTCTTTCATTTTCTCAGCCTCTTTATCCAGTGTCCTCCTAACCACCAACAAAGCACCGAGATCATCTTAAAGTAGTTCTTTCATAGAAAGAGTGAAAGAGTATTGACAGAGAAGGAGCCAGAGGAGCCTGAGATGATGGGAGTCGGCTTGTACATGCTTTAATGCCTGAGTGAAGCTTCTGATTTTACGGTTTTCTAGGATCATAAATAGGTCTTGAGAGCCAGAATTCATATCTGCAGCCCCTGTTGTTCAGGTGTAAAACAATGTGGGAGCATTTTTTCATTCTGTCTGATGAAGAAGGAAGGTTCAAAAAGGGCAGATATTTGATAAACTGGGTCCTAGGATACATGAGGATCTTTCACCATTTTGAATTGCCCTGATACTATGCATGAAGATGCCCTCAGGAGAGGTCCTGGCTTAATGTCCTGTATCACAAAAGGATAATGTTGAAGAAGATGAGGACAGACTGTGATCTTCAGGGCAAATTGAGGCCTTGTGTCAGTAGCGTAAAAAAGAGTGGGCAAACAGGGTACCATCTCCAGGCACCGATGGAGAGGGGGGCAAAAGAATGGCACCTACCACTGCCGCTGGCCTGGCCATGCTGCTGCCCAGGGTGCAAAACTTCTGTTACACCTCTGCCTTGTGTAAACCATCTGTGTTGATACAAGCCTTGTCCCACATTTAATTACATTGTTTCAGTCTCTGATCCAATTTTGGACAAAAATTCTCTTCTATAGGCTGTGAAGAGCACTTGAATATTTGGACAGTTAACCCAACAGCTTGGTTCATGAGCACTGGTTTTATTGCACAACTGCCCAGCTCCGATCAGTTTTGCTTATGGCAGATAGGTCCTGAGAGCAGCCTGTATCATAGGAGTTTGATTTTGGTCAACAGTGATAAGCCAGGCAGATATGAGCTATGTTTATAACCCCTAAAAGGGCTTCCCTATGAGGTTGTGATGATGGATCACTCCATCCCACTGGTAAACCCACCCCCTTCTTTCCTTTTGCATCCTCCACAGAACAGTTCTTCTCTAGACTCAGGCAAAGCCTATCAAAGTCACTGGCTACCAGACTAAGTAAGGACTTGGTAATGGTAATAAGCTGATGAAGAATAGGTTTAGGTTAGAGATCAGAGGCAATATTTTACAGTTAGGGTGGCCAAAATCTGGAACCAACTTCCCAGGGAAGTGGTCCTTGCCCCTACCTTGGGCAAATTCAAGAGGAGGTTGGACGATCACCTGTCTGGGGTCTTGTGAACCCAGCATTCATTCCTGCCTGTGGCAGGGGGTCAGGCTAGATGATCTGTTCAGGTCCCTCCTGACCCTAGCTACTATGAAACTATGAAACTATGACTAGGAACCCTGAGCTAGTGGAAGCTATAGGTCCTCAGCACTTTTCAGAATGTGGGTCACAGACATTACCAAGGGTCTTGCCCAAGTGAGCACCTCAGGATTTGTCCCTTGGAGCTTCAGTTTGGGGAAGCAACTGCACTTATGAGAGTTTCCATCACTTAGAGATCTGGATGAAAGGTATGAGAATGGAATCGCCAATCCTGCTCAAATTAAGCTAGCTGCCAGAAGGCTCTTGTTAATGGTATTTGACCCTTCTGCTTCCAGATCCAGCTGAAATCTGGAAACATGTGGGATGGAGAGGAGCATAAATGAGAGAAAAGCAAAGGAATGGTGGCTCTCTGCTCTGATCAGTGCTGGATGGTTTAGAGAGGGAAGATCCTGCCTTGAGCAGGTGATTGGACTAGATAACCTCCCACAGTCCCTTCCACCTCTACTTTTCCATTATTTGTCCAAAGACTTTCCACCCCTAACAGAAAAAGCATAACAGCCAGTGATGAAGCCAATAGGCTAATAGGGCAGATGTTTCAGTGCCTTGCCTCTTTTGGTTGTTGCTCTTCTCTTTACAGGTCAGTGCCTTTTGTTTGGATCCATGACACTGTCATTACCAGGAAGCCAGAGAGTAAGTTTTTCCTACAGTCATTCAAAAATAAAGCTAAGGCTGGGAATAGAAAGCAGCAGGCAGGCAGTAGCACAGTGGGATAATCATGAAGCAGATACATAGGGTCCATATCAATAATCCAGTCAAATAACTAGTAGCAGATAGATGTTGTTGTGGAGCCTTGAAGAAGAAAAAGATGAGTAATTTTGTATCACTTTACAGGTGAGTGACCTCTCTTCTCCAAATGTCTGAGCCCTCTTGAAGAATAGAGGTCAGAAAGTGGTGATCAGATTGGGCAGTGAAATCCAGTGGATCGAACACAGGCGTGGGAGCCAGCCAGGCATGCCTGAAATCTAATTTCAACACCTGCTATGCATGCTTGTGGAATTAACACAGGGCAAAATCCACGACTGCTTTGCACCAGAATCTTAGCTCAGCCACCCTTCAGTATGTAAATGAAGGCCAATCCTGCAAAAATCTCTGAGTCCCAATTGTGATGCCTCTAGCTAGATTTCTGAAATGACTCAGCTCATTGGGTGCTCACTGCTTAGCTTCTGATGAAACGATGCTTATTTCACAAGGCATATTTTTATGGTGAGAGTGAAGAGGTCAGATTACTCAGATTTGCTTAATTGAGGGCAAGGACAGACAGACAGAATTTAACATCTTTGAAATGGAGCAGGACATACTGCTTTTGAGCATGCATCAGCAGATTCATTGTGACTTCATCGGTCTGCTCCTATTCCATGGTAAGCGTAACTAATCCACAATGATTTGCCCCAGAATAAAACAGGTATTAAGTTATTGCAATATAGTTTCCACTTACTGCGGGATAGAGAAGACAAACTAAACAATTACAGCAGATTCAGCTGTTTTGCATTAAGGTGCCCTCTTTTTCCAGCTGTACAATTGTTTTGCTTGTTTCTGACTTTCTGTGACTCTTCAGAACAGTGAGGTAGTTCTGAAAATGTTCCTGAAGCCTCAATTGTGACAAACAATGGTTTGTTTAGAAACCTGAACAAGAAGTGTTTATTGTTCATTGTTCTCTGGCTTTAGTCATCATATCAGAGAGCAGAGACACTGTGTGAGGGGCTATGTCTGTACCTCAGCCAGATAGTAAGATTGTATTGAGGGTACTTACCGCCATGCTAGCTTTGGGTAACCTGTGGCAAGGAACCTCACTGCCAGAGACTGCATAAGCCTGCCTGGGATCTGGTTACATCCTCAGCAGCTAAAGCTTGTGTCATCACAGCTTCACTATTAATTGTCTCCAAGCCAAAGTGGGTCCCTCTTTAGACATCCTCCAATGAAATCTCCAACTGCAGCGTCAGACCCAGAGAAGATCCAACATTTGGCATGAATGTCAACTAAACATAGGGAACATCTTACAGAAAACCTGCAGTGTGAAAAACTGGCCACCCCATGTGGTATGTGGCCCTGATAATAAAACCCTTAATACGCCAAAAAATAGGGTCAGTCCATAACGAATTTACCAGCTGATCCTGCAACTGGATCAGTGTGGGAGGACTTCTCAGTCTGTTCAGGCAACTGGGTTCCTATGTATGTGACTTGCCACAAAGCCTGGACTGTCATAATCTGAGCCTGATCTATTCTTACTTGCACTGTTCAGAGCAAGGATTAACACTCTGCAGGTCAATGGGGCAATATGGCGAGGCAATAATAACATAATGCACTGTCTGCATCAGATAACTTTAACTACCTCTCTGGTTATAAGCAAGCATTGCAGTACCTTTGCCCATGCTCAGAGAGCAAAACATGAAGTAACAGCATAAGGAGGACAAAGAAATTCAATTTCTTCCCCCCCACCCCAATTTCTTTTACTACTCTCAGTTATTAGGAACACAGTTGAGGAGACTGATCACATGCTCAGCTGGTGTAAATCAGAATTGCTCTAGAGACCTCAGTGCCGAGGATACAAAACAGAGGATCTGGCCCCATTTAATTTATATCTTCATAGTGAATAATTTTTTTCATTTCTAATCCCCTCCCACAGGGCTTTCAAGTCTTCTCAGCAGAGCTGGGGCATGGCTTTTCCTCAGAACCCTGAAATCCCTAGCATGGCTGTCGCAAAAAGTAGCACTGCTGCTGACATAGGTAAGAGGTTGCTTCTTTTACAGATGGCTGGATTCCTCCTGCAGCCATCGTGGTGCCATTGGATTAAGCCGCAGGCCAAACACACAAGCAGTTTAATAATGAATGATGCATGCGTCGGCAGCGGCTTGTAATTCACACGGCAGCATGTACAGCACAGCTGCTGTATAAGCACCCTGCCTTCGAAGGGTGAATGAGCATTAAGATTGTTCCATAAAGCCAGCCCAGCGGTTAGGGATGTTTTATGAATGAAGACTGTAACTTGGACCTATCATTTTAAGGCAGTCATTGGTAACAAGAGGCTTTGCAATAATATGAGTGTATACTGACTAAAGGCTGAAATTGGAGGGAGGGTCATGGTTCAAGATTGAGGGGCAAAGCTGGAGGAGTATTCAAGACTGGAGAAGTAGGGCCTACCTAGATTGGGACTGAAGGGTATTAGCAATGCAGGGTAAAGTTTCAGAACAGCAGAAAAATTCACCTGGAATTTCCAGCAGTCTTATCTATGGCTGCTCTAAAGTCCTGGCCAGGAACCTGGAAGGGATGGCCATTATAGAGCATCCCTTGCCACATTTCTACTGCCCTCTGCTCCAAAGGGAAGCAGCCAGATACTGCCTGTGGAATAAGACAAGTGCTAGAAAAAGAAACCTGCCTCATCTGGTGAGACTATTTATGGAGCATGAGACTGGGGGCTTGCGTCCTACCTGCAAATATGGCTGGGATCCTAGTGATAGTCCTTATTAACCCTTAAGTCCACTCTGGTTTCTGGCTACTTATTGGTGAATGCCATTCCCTGGCACTGTTCTCTAGGGAGGAAAGAAAGTGGTTTAATCTACGCAGTGTAGATCATACTCAGTTTCCCTGTGACCATTTTGGATCCGAATGGGAAACATTTTCTCTTGGTGTAAAATGGCACAGCTCCACTGAAGTCATTTTGCATCAATGTCTAACCTGCCCATAGTACACTTACCTGAGCTATGGCCTTAAAGCACTCTCCCCTCACCAAAAAACAGAGGGTATAATGAAGCCTTGATAAATGACTCGTTCAAGGTCAGTATTCACTTGACAGTGACCAGGACTGCTGAGTCCCTGGACCATGTGCATTATCTTGGACAGAGTTGTCTGGGCTAAAGCAGCTGAGATGTAGTGCTAGCTATACAGGGAATTGAACTTCTTCCCATTTCTGCCCTCCAGATCCTCCTTAAGGAATTTTTGTCACTCCTCAGCTTGGGATGTTTTGCTCAATCTCCTCTCTTCACAGTACAATATAGAGAGAAGGGGGAAGGGGAGGAAGGGGGTGATATTTGCCAGCAAATAAAGGACTGTGTGTTTAAACACTCTTCCACAGCCTATCCCCACCCGGCAGTGTTTGCTCAGCAAACAGCACTAATTCACCAGCTTTTCTTGGTTTGATTCAGTCTGCAAAAGCAAACCTTGTACTCTACATCCCCGATGAATATACCTCCTCCCTGCCCCCTCCCATCCCTGTCACTCATCCCCAAGCCTTTTTTGAGCCTACTGTTCTTCGTCATCCTTTCAAGACATTACCTGACCTCTCCCAAGCAATGGTGTTGTAAGGAAATGATGCTGTGTGGAACTGAACTGAGACAGGGGCATGGTGGGTAGCTGATACCCAAGAACAATGGTGGCAGTCCCCCTTCCTATGTCACTTATCTACTGGGCTTTCAGTTCGTATAGAGATTTTAGTTTCTTAAACTGACATGTTGTTCCATGATATTGGCAATACTTGCCAGCAGCTTCAGGCCATCTCATATCCCTATGATCAGAGCCCCTAAACAGTTGTCATGAGCCTAACTATGGGTAATATTAGCATGGTGTTAGAGAATGAAAGGTACTGCTTGGTGTGGGAGGCCAGTGTGGGTATCAAGATAATGTCTTGTCATGAACAGAAACTGGTGGAGACCTCCATGATAAAAAGAAGATACTGCACTGGGAAAAGATGCATTGTACCAAAGCCTTTTTCATTGGCCTGAATGGTTCTTCCCATGCTCTGGTCCCTGTTAGTAGTACTTGTAATGGTCATCATAATTCTTTAGCTCTTGAATGGCTGCTCATAGCTATTAGTTCACTTCTGACTTAGCCTAGAGGGCAGAATTCAGTTCCATGGGTAACTCCAAGGTAATCACTCCCCCCATACAAATAATGTTGAATTAAAAGGGCAGTTTCTACTAACAAAAGAGGACTAGGACTAGAGAGGAAGGGGACATCCAGAAAGATCATTGGAACAAATGTATTTATGCTGGTAGGGTATAGTGCATACACAAGTCATGGTTAGACCAGTATGTCACTACAGTGACTAAGTACAGAATTACCTAGAGAACAACAGAAGAAAATATCACTCTCATAAGGAATCCTGGGTCAGGGTACAAGACTGGTTCAGGAACCACATATGTTCAAAGCATCATAAGGATGTGAACTAACTAAGCTTCCCACTGTGTACTGCTTCCATGTTATGGACAGTGAAGTATGAAGTGATTTGCCCATGACCACACAATAAGTCAATAGGAGAAGCAAGATTAGAACTCAAAAGTAGAGCTGGGTAAAAATTTTCAGCCCAAAATATGCAGATATGGCAAAAGGCAAACATTCCACATATTTGCATTAGTTCCACTGAGCTGTCCAAGCAAGAGTCAGTTAAAATATGTTGACAATTTCAAAATGAAATACTGAGTTGCATTCAAGCTGTCTTTGTCAACACATTCTTCATCTGCAGCAATGACATTGTTACTCAAACAGATGGTTTGGTCAACTTGGAAAGAGGGTTTTTTCCAACTCTGTTTTGCCAAATGTGTTGGAAAATGTGCTCTTTTGAGGTTCACCCAACTATGTATTTTAAGTTTTCAGAACTGTCAACAAACCAAAAAAACCCTGTATTTGCCCAGCTCTTCACAGGGCTGTCTAACTGACCACTGTGTTCAGACTAGCATGGCCTCCCAGTCTAGGCGAGGAAATCTCTGGGGCTAAATCCTAAATCATGTCTATGCACTTCAGAGGCAATTATGTAGTTGCATACATGCAATTTTTGGTCCTGGATCACCGTTTGGATTCTACATCCACTTGTGGAAGAGGATAACCCAGGTATATGTGTATCTGCCAGAACTACAACAGAAGAAGGAGGAGGAGGGGGTGTCCTCCCACCTCTTAGTCCTATAGTTCAATGGTCAAAGCCCTTATTTAGGGAGTGGGACACTCAGGGTCTAGGCCCCTGTCACCCTGAGGTGGTCTCCTACTTCCTACCAACCCCAGGCAATCGTAGTCCACATCTTTGACATAAAGCTTTGGGGATGTTAAACAGGCAAGTCTTGCTAGCTGCTTCCCTAAGATCAGCTGGGCAACTCATCCCAACAGAGACAAACCAGAGCCCCTCTGATTTCTCACTCAGTCTTTGCTCCCATGGACTTTAGCTTTTCTTTGCAAGAATCAAGTTGAAACTTGCATTTTTGTCCAATGGAAATTGCAGAGGGTCAGATATTTAATGCCAGGTTCACATCTCCAGATGTAGCGGGCTGGCACTAAGCTGGGTTTGCATTGTCAATTTCTCAACACGTACCTGTCATGAGAACAGTGATTCTCAGCCATTCCCCATAATAGGGCCTTTTAATGCTTGGAAATCCCGCTTTTCTTGAGCCTTAGGATGGTGGTGGTAACCCTTTAATACCTGCTCATGGTGACTCCCTTTCTCAGGTAGAAAACCCACCTGGAAAAGGATCCCAGGGGATTTTCAAAACCATGTCTGCACCAGGTTCTTGGGCTGGGGGTAGGGGAGGCAGTCACAGGGGAGCTTGGCCACTTGTGCGACAGAGAGTTGCCACTACATGAAGAGGATGCCTCCCCTCCTCCTAAGCACAGTTCTCTGGGCCCAGGCAGCAGCATATGTTGCCTCCCCTCTTCCTCTCCCTGCCTTCCTTTCTTTGCAAGTCCTCACAGGAGGCCCATTAAACACTTAGCTGACCTTGGACCTCCGCCCGTGACAGCTGCACGTGACAGAGGGGAGCAGCACGCTTCCATCTGAGAGAGCTGTCAGCAAGGTGATTTACCAGGCTTGCTCCCCACAGCCTTCCTCCTCCCTTCTCAGCTGAGCAGGAGGGGATGCTGGGCTGCCCGGGGCAGTGAGAGACTGATAGGGGATGAAGAAGAGGATGGAGGGAGGTGGCTTTTCCATAAAGAAGGCAGGCAGACAGCAGCAGCCTGCATTATGTACAGCTGGCTTTCCAGAGGCACAACACTGGGGTAAAGCCACAAGAAATGATTGAATCTGGCTGCACTTGTGGACTCCAGCAGGGGCTGTGGCTGTGTTTCTGGGGACAAGGACTCAAACAGAACAAATACAGCATAGGGAAAAGCAAGGCAAGCACCCCTCTGCCCCCCCACCCCAATGAGGCAAGGTCACCAGTGTGTCTCAGCCCAGTCCAGAGGGACCATCTCTGGTGTGTCTCAGCATAAAAGAACATTTGATAAGGCTATTATGGTATCAATTGGGATGGTAGCTCTTGCATCTGTATACAGAGAACAAGAAAAGAGAAGGGGGAAGGGGAGTTTGACTAAGGCCTCCACCCAATTGTAAGTACTGTGCAGGCAGGAACATCCTGTGGTGGTTACAGGACCATTACTCTCCATTACTACATCCTGAGATCCTATGGCATGACCCTGAGCTGTTGTTGCTTTGATATGTCTTTTGATAAGTCTTTGATAATATTATTATTCTGAACCCAAAGGACTTCTGGCACAGGCATGCTCTGCTCCAGGAAGGAAATAGGACAGTTTAGGAAGGAAGTGTTTGGAATTCCCCCTAGGATCTTGTGGTTCTCAGCCATTTCTTAGCTGGCCCAACAGTTCTTTCCTCACCCGCTCTCCCTCCCACCTGCTCTACATCCCCAAATAAGTTAAAGGAGGAGATTCCATCTGCCTGCTCATTCAGAGTGATCCTCAAAGTATTTCTGTGCTATGTTTTGGACACTGTGAAATCCTGAAATGCCTCTTCCCCCAAATTAACCCCCTTCAGGCCCCTGTATGCCCCTTTGAGTCCCTTTAAGAAGCTAGTGGAAAGTTGTGACTGTAGTGGCTATACAGAGGTGGTGGGAAAAGCCACAAGAATTGGAAGAGGTTTAGAGCAGGAACAGCACTGCCAGTAAGCGCAGTTGCCAACAACATCTGGGTTAATAATAATGGTCAGTTGCCATGATTCATCCCTACATCTGATACTCTATTTTACAACAGCTCTTGGGAAGGGATCATTGGAAAGGGTATATTCCTTTTCTTATTCATTATATTGCTGAACTATATAGAAACAGAGCCTTATTAAACCCATTTCTCTAACCCAGTCTGAACTGCAGGATATTTACCACTGATCCTAGGTGATGGATTCCAAACAAAGCAAGGAAACACCGTTAGTCTCAGTGGCATGGCTTGCTGGTAATGTATGTAAGAAAGTGAGTGCAATATCAGCATCAAGACTAGATTGCATGGTAAAGTTCGAAGTTTTCAGCACCTCAACAGCCACACACAGAACCAGATTTCAGAAAAGGTAGTTGTCTGTTTGGATAAGCACCCAAAAGGCTGATGGGCCAAGATTTCCAAACACGTCTATTGACTGGTTTGAGATTGCCAACTCAGGTCACCCAAAAGGGACTTTATTTTCAGGGACTGCTTGCTCAGCACGTCTGAAACACTGGTCTCCTTTAGGGTGTCTCAAGTTGGACACCCCAAAATGAAGATTTAAAAACCAAGCCTCACCACTAGGTGGGGGTGAGGAGCAGGTTTTAGCCTGTTTGCGTGTAGCAAACATCTATTCTGGGATAGACAGGGATATATGAAAATAATTGGGTATAACTTACACTAGTAGCACTTTTCTCTCATTTTCCACAGGGCTGAGGGAAGGTATTCCAGTTTAGAGGTTTGCATCATCTGTCTGCTACTTTTTTCTACTGGTGTGATGCTGATGACATGGCCTGACACTGTCAAAAAAAATAAAAGCTGATTCTGGGAGTCTGGACCGCAATATATCTATTTGTACACTGGAGTGAGACCCACCTATTTATTTCACTACTCGGTCATCCAATGATAATAACAAACCTACTGTCAGGTTTGGAAAGGAAAATCCCCAAACTCAATTTTATTTTGCTTAAATAAAATAATTTGATGGAATTTGGGGTTTGGAAAATCCCTTCCCTAAACCAGACCCCTAAGAACAGGAATGGAAAGTGAAGTACAAGATGCTGGGGTGTGTAGTGGGGTGCAGCATGAATACTCAAGTGCAACTGTGTGCTCAAAAGACTTGCCCTCTATTCAGTCTCCTTTTCCCTAGGTTACAGAGACTTAGCATACTGCTTTTATGCACCAATGCCTGAGGATCAGGAATCACCTAGGGAACATTTCAGCAATTCTATGAGCAGCACTGGGGTGCTGGTTCTTTGCTGGAGGAGAAAATGGCAGATGCATGCTATGTGGCCATATCTTGCAGCTGCCTTAAAGCCCAAGGACTGGCTAGTCCATCATCTCTTCATCATTCAGCCTCAGGATATCATTGTGAGAGTGACCAAGGAAGAGGCCAGGGCAGTGACCTTACTCTAAAGGACTCCTCTAAGGGCCACTGAGGTCACTGGGCATCCTTCTATCAACTTGCAAGGGCCTTTGGATGCCTTCTCCTGGTGGGTTTGACTGAGCAGATGGTGAGATTCCCTTCTAACCAGATATGTTAGAGCAGAGCCATCTTTCCCTCACACACATCTCTTAGGGATGGAGAGGGCAAGAGAAATTTCATTGCCTGCCCTATGCCCTGTATCCCTCTTGCCATGTCTGTAACTTTAAATAAAAAACACCAGTCCTACAGAAGGGCAGTGGGGCTCCCCCAAGGCCCCCCTTTTTCTTTAAATTCATCTCCCTCAGCCATCCGGGGCTGTCCCTGCTGGAAAATTACTCGCACAAAAGCTCCCTCAGCAGTAATTACCTAAATGGGGGGAAGGGAGGGGAGATCTATTTAGAATCCACTTCATTGCAGGATTAGCTAATTAATTAACGGTTTCACTGACAACTCGAAAGGGAAGAGTGTGTTAAATAGGAAGGCTGCGGAGCTTGATTTATGTGATCTGACACCCACGTTCTCTCTGCCAGCTCACCGCCCCCTTCCTCCCCCCACCAGCCCTGCCATGAAAGGCCCACCCAAGCCATTCTCTTGCTGTATCTCCAGAGCCCCAGAGGGCAACATTCCTGATGCAACGGAAGGGCCGAAATGAACTGACAGAAGGCCGGTGTGGGGGGAGACAATGACGAGGTAATGAGAATGAGAGGGTTATTAAGTAGCAGATGAAGCTGGGCTCAGAATGGGCTACGGCCCACCGAGCTGCTTGGCTAGCAGGGCCACCCATCTGCCCAGCTTTGCCACACACACACAAAGGCCCTGGGAAGACGACAAAACCCAACAGCCCTCCACTGTCAGGCCTGGCTGGTGATTTTCACAGGTGATTTGCTCAGAAAGAGGGGGTAAGTCCAAGCTTGATCTGAACCCATTTACCAACCTGAGTCCACACGTCCGTTCACTCTATGCACACTCCAACATCCTTCTCTCTGTGGCTTCTAGTCCTGATTTGCAGTGTGACCTAGTGAGTTGTTTTCCATGTCTATAAAACCTGGCCCTAAGAGAAAGGATGGTCTCAGGGTTAGGATGTTGGGGACGTGTAAGATGCTCTGACACAGACTTCTGTGTGATCCTGGCCCAGTCACTAAGGCTGTGTCTGCACTGTGTTCCTAGCAATCTTGAGGAGGAGGGATGTTCAGTGCCCAACTCTTCCTGCCCTCGCATGCTAAACCCCAGGTACCCCCTGGCTACTGCCGACTCCTCAGTCTCCAGCACACCCAAGGTCTGCAGTGCAGGTAAGGGTGCTGAGAGAAAGCAGTGCATTGTGGGTGACCAGTGGCCCCATTGGGCAGGGAGAGATGCTCCTGGAATGGCTTCACTCCTGCCTTTCTGGGTTTGCCCTGTGTGAGCAGGACACAGGACATGCCTGGGAATAACATATCCCAGACATACAGGGATTGTCTGTGGACATACCCCCAGCCTGTCTGTGCCTCAGTTTTCTGTCTGTGAAATGGGGTTAACAGCTGTACTTTACCTAACAGGCGAGTTGCGCTGATTGATGTGTTTCTGACTCGAGGGTGCTCAGATAGGACTGGAATACAGCCAGATAAATACCTCAAGTAAAGAAAGGTTGACTTTAACTGAGTGAAATATTTCCTTCAAAACAGGTTTTTGACAGAAAAATTGGGTTTTGACTGCACAAGATCAATTTGTTCCATGGAAAATGTTCATTTTTCATCAAAAAACTGTGCACTCCAAAACCAAAATTAGCAATCCGTGTTTGGCTGAAGTCTGAAATATTTTGTCCAGAAATCAAATGATTTTGATTTCGAAATGGTACTGTGGTGTCTTCAGCCTCCTCTCTGGGGCAAATTCTGCATCTGAAATGTATCTTATACGGTGTAATGGGGCCACTGGACACCCACGATGCACTGCTTTCCCTCAGCACCCTCACCCTTCTATTTCCTGCAGCTCTAATGCTGACCCGACCCACCTCTGTGAAGTACTGCAGACCCCTGGGTGAGCAGCACTATGGAAATACTGAATACTGTTTTAAGTCATCCCTACTGTGCATGAAGGCAGATACAGCAGATTATTTTGGCTGCACTTCAATCTCTCTTGTTTTCACTTTCAAATGTCTCCAACAACTGATGGACTTGGCAATGGCTACCAGACAGGCACCACCATAACAAACCTGGGTCACCATATCCAGAGAGTTTGTATTGGGGTGTACAGGAATAAGAATAGGAATACATTGTGAACTCTGCCCAAACCCACTGGACCAAGGCAGTCTTTGCAAAGAGAAAGGGAGGATGGGAGACAGAATGGCTGATGCTTGGCTAACTATCAGGGGTTCTCCCTCTTAGCCAGGTGTTCAGATAAATATCTGGGGGTGCCGACAACAGCCTGGTGTTGGGACCTACTATTTGTTTCAACTTTCAGGTTGCTATAGTCATAGTCCTGCAGAGTGAGCATCTCCCAAGGATCCAATTCATTTGCACAAGGGCATTCTGCCCTGGTGTCTTTCTCAGGATAATCAAGGAAGTGTCCAAAGAACAAGCAGCATAGCGGATATGCCCTGATGATCCCCTGTGATCACCAGACAGAAAGGCCCTGAGACTGCTCTAGTCTATGCCCTGTGAGCCAGGCTGGTGCAAAACTCATGCTGATGAGTGAGAGGGAGCAAAGGGCTCCCCTGTGCCGCTTCTGTACTCAGTCATCAACCTGAGGGCAGCTGTGAGACTGGCATTCTCTCTAAGTATTTATCCTTTGCCCATCATGGTGGTATCTAAGCATCTAGCACTGGGTGGCAATGACAGCTTCATTGCCTTGGCCCTGGGCACAAGCACAGGGGTCTCGACTCTAGCACATTGTAGTGCAGTATCACTAGAACACCCTTGCAACCACTCATCACCACAAGGCAAGAGGCCAGCCACAGATTGCTACCATTCACAACCTCTCTACAGCCCAGGCAGCCTCACACCAAGCTTCAACCCTTCGAACAGTCACCAAAGGAGGCTGGCTACATAGCAGGACAGTGTAATAACATTTCCACTGCTATGACAGTCAGATCATTTAAAAAAACCTATTCCTTTCTGGGAGGAATTGGAACTTAGCAGATAGAGCTGAAGGCTGGGCATCAGGAAGACTTGAGCTCCATTTCTGGT
Organism: Alligator sinensis; assembly: GCF_000455745.1. NCBI lineage: Eukaryota > Metazoa > Chordata > Crocodylia > Alligatoridae > Alligator > Alligator sinensis. The sequence goes on along the minus strand of NW_005841868.1, from coordinate 2,485,383 downwards.
TCTGCCACTGACACTGTGGATGACTTCTGACAAGTCACTTCTTTATTCTGTTCTTCAGTTTTCCCATCTATAAAATAGGAATAAGACACTGACCTTTATAACGCCCTGTTAAAGAGTATGGGATTAATAATCACTACTAAAATACACAACTTGCCTTGTTCCCCTACCAAAGTGGATGCTAGTTCCAATGATCATGCACTTTATGTAATCACGTAGCTGAAAGCAAGAGTGGAAAGGACATTTGTATTGACCCCACCTCCCCTAACCTCTAAAATATGTTGTGTTTTATCTATAGCTGGGCTTCATGGGCACTTTATGTTTGAAAGCTGTTACTATCTGTTGCTTCCTTGCTGGCCAAAAGGAGTTTGGTGGGACTTGGTTCAGATCCCAGCAGACACAAGAACAGCCAACACTAACCCACTCTTCTTGACCATCTCAGAAGCAGGACCAGTTACAGAACAGAGCATTGACACCATGGCCAATTATAGTTCAGAAGATAAACTGTCACATAGTTGTATTTAAAAAGAAAACTTGTCATAAATTTCCAGCTAAATTTGTTAATTCATGCCTAGGGTTAAAATATCATCATTTTTAACTAATGCTTCATTTATTGTTAATTATTTGATTTTATTTTGTTGGAATTATGAAAGGGCATAATTCTACTCCTTGGGGGGAAAATTGCAAAGTTTCACACATTTCTCTTAGGTGAAAATTTGTCAGTTTCACAGCAAAAATAGGGATTGTTTTAATGGCAAAATGTCAGTTATGTTTTACTTTTGCTTACATCACCTTTCGTTGGCCTGACAAGAAACAAAAGATAGAACTGCAGTGAAAGCACAGAATATATATCTTTTAATTCATAGAGAACTCGTAAAAAATAAGTCTAATTTATTTTTTTTCCAGCAGTGCAGCATCTTTTCTCATGCTTCATTTTACATATACCCAATAAAACATCTTAAAAGTCTTAAGATTTTTTTTCTAGGTGAGGTTACTTTTTAAGCATAAATTGACCATACATCTTTGTCTTATTGTTCTCTTCTGTTCCTCCCATCTGTTTGTTCTGTTACCAGTTGGTTTCTGGTTTACATTCAGATTGCAAGCCATCTTTGTTCTCTGTTTGTACAGCACCTGACACAGTGGAATACTCGTCCTTGAGTGGGACTCCTACTTGCTGTCGCAATACTACTACTACTAATGCTACTACTATATTCCTTTGCCTTTAAGAATACTCTGCCTGGGCGAGTACAGAGTTGATGAATATAAAAAAAATCCCTTAACATATTTTTAAATTGAAAATGGAAATGCATCAGAAGTTGTCATCTACTAAGGTGGGATGCCTCCATTTTAGATTTTGACAAACACTGATTTATAATATTTTCCCTTTACCATCCCTTGAAATTAGGAAGATGAGCGTGTGTTGTTGTAAATTCCTACTGTGGATCTATGTCCTGCAGCACACACTTCACTTTATGCAATGGGAGTAACTCCACTGACACTGATCAGGCTTAATCAATTAGCAGAGCACCTCCTTCCCCTTTGAAGAAGGGGTGAATGGCTTGTGGCTACATCATGTATCTAGCTCCAAGGTGAATGGCTTGTGGCTACATCATGTATCTAGCTCCAAGCAGCACTGCCACTAGAAACTTCATGGTCTTCAGGCAACAGGAGCCTCAGAAGGAGATAAGACCATTGGCTTTAGGCCTATATAGAAGGGGTAAGTTCATTGCATATGACTTGCAGGGTCAGAGCCTTGGATAGTTTGTGGGGATAAAAAATGAGGGTAAGGAGCCAACAATGAGTTTCAATTTAGCTTGGATTGGTAGTGAGCAGAGGTTGTTACTTAGGAGAAGAAGTGGTGAATCACTACTGTAACTAAAGGTCCACAGAACAAAAATCCATTGTGGCCAACACTAAACAACTCCCCTGTTGGCAACATGAACAAAAAAGCCAAGGGCAGGAGAAAGACCTCCCCTCTCACTCTTACCATTAAGCCATGTGGGTCAAGGCTGATTATACTGATGGGGAAACTTCCATTGCTGCTGTTTATGCTGTACCCACACCTAAGGATACAGAAAACATTGGCTCCAGGGCTGGCAGCCTGTGTCCTTATTGCATAAAGTGGGGGAGAGTTCACTGCGGGTGTATCAGGGTGTGGACAGTTACTTCGGTGGGTGGTACACCAATATAAATGACTGGGGTCAGGAAAAGACAATCAGACAACTGTCTTAGGACAGAAGGTGCCATTACGCTGCCTCTTCTCCACGCTGGGGGTGGCCAACCTGTGGCATGGGCAGCCTCTGTGTGTGGCCCAAGGCAGATTGGGCAGGGAGCAGGGAGCACAGTGGCAGGTAGGGAAGAAGCAGAAAGCAGAGCTGCAGATTGGGCAGGGAACACAGGCCTCAGAGCAGAAAGCAGCAGATCAGACACAGGAAGAGGACTGTAGTGGTGCTCAGGGAGGGTATGGAACAAATTTGTGACATGCCTGTCAAAAAAAGCTAGCCCCACACTGCTCTAGGTGGTGAGGGAACAGGTAACAGTCTGCATTTTACAAACAAGTACTCTGTGTTGGCAGTATAGATTGGCAACAGTTTTACCCCTGATTTTTTCAGGTGTAATTCTCCACCAGCTTGGATACAAACTTGGGTTTGTATTGTCTGTCCACTACCTTTTTTACACCAGTTTACACTGATTACAGTGGTGTAAACATTTTGTTTGTCCACACTGGGAGAAGTCATGAGGAACAGTGAAGGAGAGTTTCAATATCAACCCCAACCCTTGTATTTCATAGATTTCATAGACATCAGGGCTGGAAGGGACCTCGGAAGATCATCGAGTCCAGCCCCCCCACCCAAAGGGCAGGAAGTCAGCTGGGGTCATAGGATCCCAGCAAGATAAGCATCCAGTTTCATCTTGAAGGTGTTCAATGTAGGCGCTTGAACCACCTCCGGTGGCAGGCTGTTCCAGACCTTGGGGGCTCGGTCAGTAAAGAAATTCTTCCTTATGTCCAGCCTGAAACGATCTTGAAGTAGTTTGTGACCATTCGACCTCGTCATCCCTTGGGGCGCTCTGGTGAACAAACGTTCCCCCAGATGCTGGTGGTCACCCCTGATAAACTTGTAGGTGGCCATCAGATCACCCCTGAGCCTGCGCTTTTTCAGGCTAAAGAGCCCCAGGGCTCTCAGCCTGTCATCGTAGGGTCTGCTTCCCTGACCTCTGATCATGCGCATGGCTCTTCTCTGGACTCTCTCAAGCTTCTCCACATCCTTTTTGAATTGTGGAGCCCAAAACTGGACACAGTACTCCAGCTGCGGCCTCACTAAGGCCGAGTACAGGGGGAGAATGACGTCCCCGGGATTTGCTTGAGAAGCATCTATGGATGCAAGCCAGCGTTTTGGTCGCTTTACTAG
>NW_005841868.1:2473507-2480213 GCF_000455745.1 Alligator sinensis | reverse complement strand
CTTGAGTCAGGTAGAGGTCATCCACGCACGAGAGGAAGCTCTGCGACCGCTCAGATTTTGCTGAGCGATCCTCCCACGAGATGTCTGGGTAATTGAAGTCACCCATGACAACCATGGTCCTGGAGCAAGCTGCCTCAGCCAGTTCCTGGGCAAACTCCTGGTCAAGCTCAGGACTTTGAGTGGGAGGTCTGTAGTAGGCTCCCACAATTGTGTCCCCTGTGCTGTGTTCCCCACGGATTTTAACCCAGAGGGTCTCCAGCCGTCCACCCTGGTCGCCAATATCGGCTTGCAGGGATGTGTAGTTTTCTGCTGGCAGTGGGGAGGCCCTGTGCCGTAGCGTGGATGCACAGCCTTGGTGCAGGTTCACTGGCAACGGGGACACTTGCTCCAGAGCCTATATATACTGCAGTGGCTTGGGAGTGCCAGTGATGGAGGGAAGCTCTTACCACTGACTCTGTTCATTGCTTCAGCCCCTTGAGCACCAGAGGTAGAGAGGGGGTTAAATCAAAATAAATGTTAAATCAGAAATAAATAAATACCGGGGGTTCCTCGCTGGCACTCGCTCCCCCCAGCGCTTAGATTGCTTTTTTTGATGGTTTCTAAATAGAGCTGGCTGATCGCATCTGGGAGTGAAATGAAACAGATTTCATTTTTCACACGCGGCACAATGGCCGTGCTGACAAAGGAGGAAGGCCGCCCATTGTTCCACTCTGCCATCCTCACATCCTACCTCTGTACCGTGAATTAACCCCTTTCACCTCGGCCATTGTCGCGACACCACTTCTGAGCTGCTGAACAAAGGCGGAAGAAAGCCCTCTCCATGTATGTGTGTGTGTGGGGGGGGGAGGGAGTGAGGAGGGGGAACGGGCTGAGACAGGTTTGGGCTCAGAGCTGGCGTCTGTCATTTCTTTCCCTCTCCCTGTATGTGGCTGTCTCTCCGTGTCTTGCCTGTCAATCAATAACAAAAGGGGACTATCTCTCCTCTCAGCCACTGCTTATCCAACCTTGCTTTTCATAAGCACCCTCATCCCTTTGCCTGAGCTCTCCCCCTACCTGCAAGCTGCTGAGTCTCAATGCAGACATGTGCCAGGTGGGGGGCACTAAGTCTCATTCTCTGCTGTCTGACAGCACCTTTATCTCAGTGGGATGCCACCGGCTTCACCATTGCTACTTCGGATTTACACCAGGGTGCATGAGTGGGGAACCTGATGCTTTATTTCTCTGGTTTGGGGACCTTTTACAAGCTGGGTAATGCAGGGAGATTTAATCTCCACTTTGATTTGTGCCTGCAATGACTTTGATAGACATTGCAGTAAGCCAGGGTCAGGTCATGGCATGGCATTGCATGGCTCTTTCCATGAGGAGAGGGGACATTGGCATCATGTCCCCCCATTTGTGGGCATGAGCTATGTACTGAAAGGGACAGGACTGAGATAGTAAGTGACAAGACCTCTCCTGCTGTTCCCAGCATCAATACAGCTAGGGGGTCTAAAGAGCAAGGTCCCCAAACCACTTTAGGTTCCCATTCATCACAAGGGGTGCATCTGTAGGAGATGTTTACTGCAGAGTAGACTCTCGACATCTACATGTGTGCCCCTATACTGGAGTTATACTGGAGTAAGTGAATTAACTCTGCAGCAGGGTGGTACTTGTAAATACAAGTACTATCCTGCCATGGAGATTTTTACTCTGCAGCAGCACCCAGGTAGGTGCTGCCCCAGCTGGCTGGGGCATGAAGGTGTTTCACTGTGGGTGCTGCCTGCCAGTTAGTCCTGTACTAGAGCATCCTTGTGCCCCAGCCAGCCCCTCTGCAGCACTCGGAGCTGGGGGGGAGCAGCCCTAGGCTGGCAGGCTGATCCCAGGGGCCTCCCGCCAGCTGGGGCCGCTCTGACATGGCTCAATGTGCTGCAGTCCCAGGCACACATGTAGATGTGGCGCCTAGGAGCAATAAACTCGAGAGCAATAAGCTCCAGAGTTTATTGCTTCACATTAATTGCACATGTAGACTTGCCCTCAAAGTGTTATACTGACTCCAGGGCAAGTACCTGGGACCATCACAGTCAGTTACAGTTTCATCAAGCCAAAACGAAACCATTTTCACCTTATGCTCAGGAGAGTCAGGCAGTGCTTTTGATCATTGGGGCACAGGCTCTCTCAGTCAGCAGATCTCAGACATAAATCAGTAGTTATCCCTCTCTTTGCATCCCTCAACTGGCTCCCTCTTCTCTGTTGCATCAAATGCAAGCTGCTTGTCTTTACTTCAAGGTTCTTCACTAGCTACCCATGCCCTGCCTGCCAACTCTACTCAGTGCCAGGGCATCCTCTCCCTCTTGTAATAGCCCATTCTAACTAGTCTCTATCACCCTGTAGGTTTTCACCAAGACATCATGCTTTGTTCAGTGCTGCCTCCCTTTCATGGAGAAGTTCCCCTTAAACATCCATGATTTTGTCAGCCATCAGATCTGCCCTTCAAACACTCCTTTGCCATGATGCCTACAAATAACTTGTGAGTGGTTTGGCAGTTACTGTGCTGGGACTGCTGTTTAGCATGCTGACCAGTGCTGTCCATCGTTCCCTGGTGCTCTGCTGTTGTATCCACCTATGGTCTCTTGTCTTACCCTTTGTTCTGTGTCCGTACAGTGCCAAGTGCAATCGAACCCTGTTCTGTGATGAGGGCCCCGGGATGCTACTGAAATAAACAGTAACAATTGTACGTGGTCCTTGCAGCATCTGAGTTCCTTAAATCAAGGCACAGCATAAATGACCATAATTATGACAATTATTAATGCAGTCAGCACTGTATGGCTCCCCTTACTGCAGTGACTATCTCAAAGTACTGTCCCAGAATGCTCTAGGTTCAGCCTAAAATCTAAGATAGATCCTCTGGAGGAACCTCTTGGTTTCCCAAAATCCTGTTCAAGTATATGAGGGGGGCTGTTTTCCAGGACAGTACAAATCAAGTAAGATCACAGAATCATAGAAAAGGAGGGCTGGAAGGGACCTCCAGAGGTCATCGAGTTCAACCCCCTGCCTGAGGCAGGATCATCCCTATCCAAACCATGCTGTAAAAACTACAGTTTAAATTCTACATAAGACTACTATCAACCCTAGCACAACACAGACCTATCACCCTGACTTGCCACAGGTAAAGCAGGGGAACCGGAGCAGCCAATGTCCCGCTTCTATGAAATGTTGTCAATATATGCTCAAGAGATCCTGGATAGAGGGATGCCATGCCCCCACTACAGAGGAAGACAAAACTTCCACAGTCCATATACATTTGACCATGGGGTAAAATTCCTTCCTGACCCCAAATATGGCAATCAGTCTGACCCTGAGTGGAAGGACAAGACCCTCTAGCTAGCAACCTCTGGCTTTGGTCCCAGCAGGAGCACTGGCAAACTCGAGTCAAAGTCTGCAGCCTGGGCTGTGGCCAATATTCAATGCCTCTGGAAAGGCTTAAAAACATCCTGACACATATAGCAGGAAAGAAGTGGGGGGTGAGGGGGCCAACCAGAAAAGCCCAAAAGTATGGGAAACACCTACAGTAGAACATAGGCATAACTACACCTAGATCATCCCCAAGATGAGGTCGTTAACCTCCTGGTCATTTGGGGCCCAAAAAGGACAGTCTTTGACAGTTCAAAGCAGGCCACCCCAAGGAGCACATCTTCTGGGCGATAGCTGCCCAGATGGCAGAGCAGGGGCACCCCATCCAGGTCTGGGAGGCATGCAGCCACGGGGCCGCAGGTCCAAGGGGGCGGATGCTGTTGCAGGTGGCAGCAGGTCACAGCTAGGCAGCAGCCTCCACTGCCAGACTGCCACAGTGGGTAGAGGGGTGTTGGGGCCGCTCCGGGTTAGGGTTGCTTCAGCAGTCCAGCTGGCACAAGGAGTAGTGTCCCCAGATACCAAGTGGCTGTGCCTCAGAAGTTCCTGAGGGCAAGTAGCCCTGACCTGCTTGCCAGGACAGGTTTTTATATTGCTAGGTCCCCCTGGCTGCAGATCCAGAAGGAGCTGGGCAAGGTCATTTTGCCCCAAGTGGCACAACTTGCCCCACACCAAAGTGCATGTCCAGGCACAACCAGGTAACTAACTAACTGGACATGGGACATGAGATTGACATCATCTACCTAGACTTCAGCAAGGCCTTTGATACTGTTTCCCATGAGATCAGTTGAAAAAACTCCTCCAGGCAGTCAGTTCATAGCCGGTATGGAGCCTCTCACCTCCTGTGAGGATCTGTGATGATGCAAATTACCTTGAAACAAAGGCAGGAGTAGGATCTGAGCTTGCAGGCGGTCACAGTTGCTTCCTGCTTGGGAAAATATGAAGATTTCATTTTAAAAAATGGCTAAAATTTGATATCTTCCATGTGTCAGGTATCCAGGGTGTAGCCATATTGGTCTAGAGGAAAAAGCAATCAGGGCTCGTAGCAGAGAGGATATCTTTTATTAGACCAAGATTTTTGCAAATAAAAAATTCTTTAATTGCAAGCTTTCAGGCACAAACACCCTTCATCAGGCATTGGAGAAAAGATTGTAAAAGTTCTCTTGGGTAGAAATGAAAGTTCATATTGCCTTTTCCTCTAGACCAATACGGTTACAACCTGGATACCCGACACACGGAAGATATTGAATTTTAGCTGATTTTTTAAATGAAATCATATTTTCCCAAGCAGGAAGCAACTGTGACCGCCTGCAAGCTCAGATCCTACTCCTGCCTTTGTTTCAAGGTAATTTGCATCATCACAGATCCTCACAGGAGGTGAGAGGCTCCACACCAGCTATGAACTGACTGCCTGGAGGAGTTCTCCATCTATTCTATGAAATATGAACTACCTGGGAGAACTTTTACAATCTTTTCTCCAATGCTTGATGAAGGGTGTTTGTGCCTGAAAGCTTGCAATTAAAGAATTTTTATTTGCAAAAATCTTGTTGGTCTAATAAAAGAGATCATCTCTGCTACAAGCCCTGATTGCTTTTTCCTCTAAACCAATATGGCTACAACCTGGATACCTGAAGATCTAGGGAAGCAGCTCTTCAGAAAGGCACTCCTTGGGAGGATGAGGTCCAATGGGCACAAGCTAGTCAAGGAAAAAGTTAGGCTAGACATAAGGAAAAGCTTTTTTTTTCTGTAAGGGTATCTAGAATCTGGAACACACTCCCAGCAGGGGTGGTGCAGTTACAGTCCCTGGAGGTGTTTAAGAGGAGGCTGGACAAGCACCTTGTTGAGCTCCTTTGAGCCCAATAACCTCCTGCCCATGGCAGGGGACCAGACTCGATCTTACAGGTCTCTTCTAATCTATGATTCTATGATTGAAACCCACATTTTTCCAATTGTTTCTCTTTTTTTAGATTCGTTTAGAAGCATTTAGACTCAGGGCTAAGCTCAGCAGAGAGAGTCAACTAATGTCCCACAGTGCTGAGGTGAGTTAATGACAGACATTGTACACATGCGGGCTTTTTTTTTCTGAAAAGAAAGCCAGAGAACTCCAGACCTGCCTTCGCCAGCCCACCAGACTTTCTGTTCCTTTCTCCAAACTGGAAATGGCACACCCAGTATTTGTGTGCGGGACTGGATAAATATATGTAAATATGAGCAAGTGTGTGGAGGACAGAATTTGAGGTTCTTTCCAACCGTATGATTCTATGATTCAAACACAAGCACACAGGCTTTCCTGTAAGGGAGTCTGGGTCATGTCTTCCAACCACTCTCTCCTGCAAGAAATAATCCTGTGATGACGAGGACTGCCACCAGGAGGCTTTCCAGATAGCGCAGTCTGGACATGTATTCCTACCCTACAGAAATTCAGGCCCTACTGAAGGGAATTTAAAGCAGGTGGAACACCATGTGAAGGTATCTGTTCTCTATCCCCAAAACCAGTTATGCAGTTTTCCCAATGACTCTGTAATACAAGATGAGCAATGAAGAGCGGAGACAAGAGGTCACACCTTACGACCCCCTGCCAGAGTAGTAGCTACACCCCTGAGTAATGGAGTCAGGCCCCTCTGGTGATTAGGGCTCTGCAATAAGTCATAGTTCAACTCTTCTTCAAAGAGATGACCCTAGAATCCGAGTCTCCCAATTTTCCCATGTCTAGGGCAGATACCTTAACTAGTGGGCAAAATGTGGGCACCAACAAGACAATGATGCTGGTTTCAGTTCAGTGTCCAAGAGCTGCTAGTCATGGTTTCCAGTTCTACAATTTGGGGGGATTGCACAGCATTTCTGTGCACTTGCAGTGAAGCTGAATCATAAAGGAGCATCATAAATGGAGTTTGATGCCTCCAGGGCACTATCGAACTGTTTCCAAGCATGCACAGTAGGACAAATTAATCGCATAGGGTGGAAATGCAGCTGAGTAAGGAATTTAGGCATGTAATCATGGTTTAGGCAATCATAGGAGGTGAAACAGGATGTCACTGGGTGACTTAGATGCCTAAAAACTTTGTAAGTGTCGCTTAGACACACAAAAAACGAGAACTCTTGGTAAGTGTCACTTATGCATCCAAGCAGCAACCTGGAATTCTGCCCTCAGTTTTTCCAAACAAAAAGCTAACCTGAGCTACGGCTAAAAGAAATCCTTCCTCAGCAACTAAACTAGGCTTGTTTCACTGCCTTTCATACATGTACATGGAGGGGTGAGGGAATAAAAAGTGACTTGACTGGTAGATCCATTAGATTAGTATGGACGTAATGGCTTTTG
>NW_005841868.1:2460362-2473476 GCF_000455745.1 Alligator sinensis | reverse complement strand
TTTCCCTATCACTCTCTTGGCTCCTTTTTTTTCTCAAAATCCCTCCAACACAAGACTAAGTAAAGAGGAAGGAAAGCAGAGAATGGGGCTTGCAACTCCAGGTCACTGCCCTGCTCTGCCTGGTCCCTCCATGACCTTGATCACTCAAAGTCTGTTTACACAGCTGACCAGGAGAGCCAATGGACTCAATAAGGCAGCATCATTACATCCAATTTGGAAAGAAGGTGGTGTATCTCAACACAGTGGTCCTTGATGCCATAAGTGAATAGTATAGACATGCCCCCAATCTCTTTGTGTAAAATGGTGATGATACCACCCCACTACCACATAAGGAGGTTGTGAGGATCAATATATTCATGACTGTGAGGTGCTCAGGTATTAACCAGAGCCGTGTTATAGGGTCCTTCTCTAGATAAACTGGGAATTAAAGCTGGTCAGAATACTTTTGTCTAACCATTTTTTCAATGAAAAATGTTTTTTTTCCAACCAAAATGAATAGTTTAATACAATTGCAAAAAAGGAAAAGCATCACTTAACATTTTTGTCACCATTTTTAATTATTTTGTTAAAAACCCAATTTTCAATTAAAATATCCATCTTTAGTTTATAATCAAGTAAAAATGGGTTTTGGTTTTCAAAATAAATGAATATTCTTGCTACTTTTAAAAACTTCATTTTTACTACATTTTTTCAAACACACATGGTTTTTAGAAACAGATTTTCTACATTTTCTATTCAGGTTTTCCATTAAAAAGCTGAAAATTAAAAAAAAAAAATCCTAAATTTTCTTTGAAAAAGAACAGATATTCTCTAAAGAACTTGTCTGTGGACTCATGGTCTTAGATTATGAACTGAATTACCAATATTGGGGTGAATATGAACTTGGTGCAAGTCATGCAAACGATGATAAGGGTGGGTTACTAATATTGTGCAGAGTAACTGTATTATGAGTTCAGTCTTTCCCATTACTACTTGTCTGAATCATTTTGAATCACTAGTTCTTTTTTTTTATCTGTGCCATCAGTCCTAGAAAATAACAAAGTGGGAAGGAACATGAGACTGTCATAGTAGATCCAGCCACTGGTTCATGTAGGCCAGTATCCTATCTCCAGGAATGGCTGGTTACAGCTGCCTCAGAACAAGGTATGCATGCTCTTTGATGATGAGTTAGAAATACTAACATGCTTGGAAGGGTAACTGGTCAAAATTTGGAATTTCCATCTATTGGAAAATCCAAAATTTGAAAAAATGGATGTGACTTGGACTGGAAGGAAGGCTTAAAATCTCTGGGCTTAAAATTCCCAAACTAAAAAGGCGGAAACATTTCATTTCAGTAAAGCCAAAATGTTTTAACTTGATCATTTCAGCTTCTAATTGCAGAATATTCTATCAAAGGCAAAATGATAATGTTGAAAGGAAGTGTTTTGTGCTTATTCAAGAGAAACAGCTTGGTAATTTCCTGCTAAAAATTCAATTCAAACTCTTCACACACACACACACACACACACACACACACACACACACACACACACACACTTCAATTTAAGGTTAGGTTTTTTTGGTTTTTGATGGACAATGATTCTGCTGGAAGACTTTTGTCCTGCTCTATCTGGGAGAAGCTTCCTGTATATATCTGAAAAATTGCCTGATTATTGCCCTTCAAAACCCTTCTTACAAGAGACACTGGCATTGGTTAGGCAGTTAGTGTGCTGACATCACGGCTTCTCAGGCTGACTGGCTTTGCCACATTATTTTCTTGCACTTTTCCTGTCTGTATCCACTTCCTGTTTCTTATCATAAATTCCAAACACTCTGGTGCTGGGATTGCCAATTCATTTTGTTTATACAGCACCCAGCACAATAGGGTCCTGGATTGTGGCTGGTTCTCCTATCAGTTAGTGTAATAGAAATAAGAGATGAAAGTGATATGCACCGTTTTGCTTGAAACAAAAAGTCTGAGCAGTACAACATTTGAGTGTAAATTTGTTCCCAAACTGTGTTATGTGGACTTGCCCCTTTTGGGGTTCAGGAGAGGGCTGAGCAGTCTTCTCCTGGCACGAGCTGTTATGTGCGACTCTAGACTGCAGCATCCCTTTAAATAGCATAGGATTGAACTCCCAGCCGGGGCCTGCAGAGGGTTAGATAAGAGAATACAAACCACTACGGCTGCCCTTTTTTATCTTTCCTTTTTTATTATCTTCTTATGGCTTTAGAATTATCTTCACAGACACTACATTAATTTAGTCAGGGCAGGTAAGGTCACACTCAGACACAGTTGCTCATATTTATGTATATTCGCCAAAGGAGATAAATGGGAAAACAGACTAAGAGGGAGAAAGGGTGTGTGTAGGTGGGGGGAGGGAACTGAGTGGTAGGAAAAGAAGCTACTGACCCAAGAGAGAGAAGCCCAAGCAGAAGGCAGGAATATTAGGGCCAAATTTAATCCAAGGGTAAGTAGATGCAATTCTTGGTAGGTCACTGGATTTAAACCAATGGATGTAGCCCATTGGAAAGTGAACAAATGGTCTATGCACTTGTTTGCTGTGGGTACATAGTGTGTGTTTATGTGATGTTTTGGGGCCTTTGTGTAGATTATATATGTGAGTTATAGGCATGTTTGCAAAAGAGAGTGTGTATGTGTGTGTGTGTGTGTGTGTGTGTAGACCTCATACATTTGTGTGACTGCCTGTGGTGTTTGAAGGTGTGGCTTTGTATGTGTTGGAGGGTAGGATATACATCTGTGTGATTGGGCTGTATGGGGCTGTGCATGTGGAGCTGGGTAGGACTATGCATCTTTATATGTGTTGGGGGAAGTTCATATATGCCAGTATCCCAGCCAGGATGCTAAGAGGTATCTTGTTGCCTGCAAGACTCCCTGCCATGGCGGACAGCCACAGAAAGTTAAAACATTAAAACTGAGGTTAACAAGGTGGGCAAAATGTGATGTTGCCTGCAGTGTCTGACTTGCTCAGCAGTATTGCCAATGAAACAAAGGTTGGGGACTTGTGTTATAGTAAGAAGGTATGTGTAGGGGTATGTGGTAAGTGGCATGTGTGTATGTAATAATCTCATTTACCACTACCTTGAAGCCATTTAGCAATTTGGGTCTCATTAGGAGAATGGTATGAGTCCTGCTGCTCACTGCTGTGGTGTGTATTCCATGGGCTGCCTTGTGCCTCCACCCCTCACTCTGCAGACCAACTGGATCCACGTGCTTCACAGGGGAAAGGAACATCTTGAAATTGCCCTTCTAGTTTGCTGGGATTTGTCTGGATGTGCATTAGTTATGGTGAATTTACCTGTGTGGTAGGTAATTCTGTGAAATAATATGCATAGAGGGAGGCCCCTGCCGTGTGCAGAGGCAGCTGGCCTGGGAAAAATAGGGACATTTCCTGGCCTGCAGTTTTCCATCCGACAAGTGTTTTGAGGGGTATGGGTGGGCTTCTTCCTAAGAATGGGGCTGATAGAAAATCAACTGGAAACCATGCAGGGCATCCACATGCTGAGCGGGTTTGAATGGCCACTTCTCCCCAGTTCAGTGGAAAGGCTTTTTGTATCTGTGTTGTGCATGCTACCCAGCCTAAATAGGTCCCAAACAGTGGGAACATCTGGTCTGGAGTCCCCAGTTCTGCCATGGAATCAAAGGGACATTTGCCTTGTTTGAGCCCATAACAGCTAGAGGCCAAGGTGAGATCCTTGTGTTCATAGCAGCATAAGCTAAAGGCATAAATGAGGGTTGTCGCTTACCTGACTTCTTTTCATACCTGAAAATCTATAGTTTGAGTTAAGTGGTGCCCTGAACTTGGGCTAGCTGCAGATACTCCAATTAGTAATGCAGTATGGATGCACCTAGTCTGTGCTCCTAACCTGATCACTCTGTGCAGCCTGGGTGTTGCTTGGCAATGTGAGCTCTCAGTCAAGAGGGCTTCACTTAAGACAATGCAACCCTGAAGGTTAGGTCACAATCCAATTTTGTAATGGGTGAAGATGCTTGTTCCCTACTGAAGACAGCTGAGAATGCAGGAGAGCTTGCCCTTACTTCTTGGGATGAAAATCTAAGAGTGGGGATCATGTTACTTGCATGGCAGTGACTGTGTTCCTGCCTTTAAGCACACACAGTGTGAACCACAGTCCTGGAGATTTAGAAGATTCAGGGTTTAGCATGGGTAAAAAGGTTCCCAACCCCCCTCCCCTCCATTTGGCTGAGGGAAAAGTCCCATGATGCAGCACTATAGAGGACAGCCATAAAGTTCCCTCCAAGGAACGCTTTGCCAGGTCTGTTATGGGAAGCATGCAAGAGCTGCAGCTAGGGACAGGAGGAGTTGTTAGTTTGGAGCTGCAGGAAGCCCTGATGTAGAGACTTTGGGCACTGCTGGAGGGCGGTCTGCAGAGGCCATTTTCAATTTAGACAGCCTCCTTCCCACTAAAGCTAGGTTACATTAAGGATCTCTTTCATCCTGGGAAGGAGACAGGATGAGGAGGCACATAGTTGGCTAAAGCTACATTCACCACCCTTCTGCCTGGACAGCGAGCTCTGGGCAGCTTTTCTTGGAGGCATAGCACTACATTTCACCCTTGGAGTTAGGAACTACTGAGTGGGACTGAAGCTGACAGAATCAGGCATCAGAAGTGATACTGGACCAAAGGGAGAGCAGATACTTCCTCCAAGGCCACTGGTTTAGAAAGGAACTTTAGTGGAAATACAACATCAGTTTAAAAGTAGGGTCTTGAAATATTTGTTACTGACATGCAGGCTACAGAGAAAGCAACGTTCAATTTAGGCACTTAGGGAACAGGTCGAACTGCACTGCAGTCATATAAATGCTTTAACCCAGGATGGAAGGACACAGATAAAGAGGATTTAGCACAGATTAGGGATAAAATTAAGAGATATGGGAGAGGAAGCTGCTATTTATGAGCACCAATTGTTTTTTTTATTTGCGACTGAGGGTGGTTGAGATGTATGGGACTGACAAAGATCAACCATGTGATTTCAGAATCGATGTGACTCCTTAATAAAATAATTTGTATTTTGCATTTGTATTCAGAAGACATAATTACCATGTGAAGCACTGGCTGCTAAGGGAAGCTGATTTAACCTTAACCCAAGTCACAGACATTTCTAGAGCCAGTGAAATTAGCAACATGCAGATTCAGGCTCTGAGTGACCTGGGAGAGAATCAGCAGTTAGTCCCTGTGGAATCATTTCAGAAAAAGAAAACTAGGAATGACAGAAAGTAAAATGACCATCAAAATAAGGGCTACAGTGTGCAGTGATTACTCACTGGGGTAAGAACTTACTTGCCTGAGTTAGTTGATTGACATGACATTACTTGCCTACTTCAGAAATGAACACACTGGCCAGAAGAATTAAAAGATCTCTAACAGGCAGAAATACCCATGCACAAACTATGTTCAAGAACATGAACCCAGACTGAGAAGATAACAGATAATTTTTCAAAGATATCTTGCCCAAGTAGAATGAAGAATGTCCACGTGTGAGAAGAATAAGGCAGCAAGACAGATGCCTTTGTAGGCAGAATGACTGCATGGCAAACCACTTTAGATAGGCAAATAAAGCTAACCATTAGTGACAGTTGAGTTGAATGAGCTGAATTAGATGCTGGAGCACAATGTGATCTTTCAAGGAAAAAAGTATAATACAGCAATTCAGGAAACTACAGAAATGAAAACAAAACTTGTATTCATGTTCAGAACAATGTAGAATATCTCTGCTAGGCTAAACAATTACTGCAACTTGTTTTAAAATCACTTGACTTGCCCAATAATATGTACAGATTTACTATATATGTAAGGACTGAAAACATCTCACAACGAGATCCTATAAGAACAGCTTTCTCTTAGTGTCACAGAAATACATACAGGCAGCAAGCTAGCTACTTGACTTCCAAGGCCCAATATGACCAGGAAACACGTGCGCACACACACACACACACACACGCACGCACACACACACACACACACACACACACACACACACTAAGAAAGGCAGATCTGAAACTGCAGTGCTCCATCCAATAAGAAAAACTCAATTTCCTTAACAGATAAAGTAAAAACTAAACAGGATAACCTGGAATAATTGAGTGTGACTGAAAAGCAGAAGCAGCCTATAGACTGGATTAATTCTATGATGGTAAGTGAAAATTCAAATAAAACAGATATGCATTGATTTAAATTAAGCCATAAAATGAACACTATTCAGTGAGAATTGTTAAAGAAAGGGCACCTATATTCTCATAAGTAAAGGTATTCTCAATATAAGATGCAGGACATGCATTTTGCCAAGTAAAGTTGAAGGAGTCACATGCTATGCTAGTGACTTTTAATATGCTATTTGGACTTTATAAGTTAAGCAAATGCCATTTTGTATTAGTTTTGCTCCCAAGGTAGTCTAAAGTGTAATTGAGCAGATTTAGCAGTGATTACAAGGTGCTAAAGTTATAATGGATGATGTGGTCATGATGATGATGATAATGGTGAGGAAGATAAGAACATTTGCACTGCACACCAAAAATATATAAGGAAAGATTTAGGTAAATGTTGTATGGGGTGGAAGAAAGGTTTCTAACCTGGAAATTAAGAAAGTCAAATATTGGTCTAACACAAGTGTTCCGTAATACACACAAGTTGAGAAAAAGCCGACTCCAAGAAAATAAATCCAATAGTTGAAATTCCCCTTCCACATCACAAAATGGATACAGAGATTTATGAGGATGATAAACTACATGGAACAATAAATTCCAAAACTGGCTGTGGTCAATAAGTTCTCTAGGGAATTGCTGAGAAATAACGTTCCTAGGCATTAAAAGGCATCTAAGCTGTTAAAAACATTTATTAGCAATCTACCTTCTGTAATACACAATGATTTTACCAAGTCAGTCGTGATGTCAATAGCTGCCTATCATCCAAAGGGGGCGTGGGCTGGTTCTTAAAAGGTCCACTCCAAGTAGCCCTCACCCCCACACACACTGAGGCCCCAAGTTATGTGCATCAGTCCCAAGTTAAGTGCATCTATTTCTCTTACACTGTAAAGGAACTTAGGTGATTAAGGAAGGGATTGGTAGAAGCCACCCGAATGGGAAGCCACTTAAAATGGCCAGGAGTGAAATGCACAGTAAAGAGACAAGGGTAGCATCTGAGTAGTTGGTCTGCAAAAGGTCAGGGATTAGGAGTGGTCAGGCAGGCGTGTCCCACAGCTCAGGGTCCTCAGCCATAAACCCTCCCTAGGAACTAGGCACTTAAGCCAGATCAGGCGCTTAGATCAACTAGGACTAGTTTCTCCACCCATGAAAATGGAGAGAGATCCATGCCTAAATAGGGTATCACATCATGATTGGAGCAGTCACCTAAGATGTGGGAGTGCAGTTCAAATCTCAGTTCTGCTTGATTCAGAATAGGGATTTGAGCCCATATCCATCTCAAGTGAGTCCCTGCACCATCAACACCCACTTCCTCTAGCTTCTTCCCATCGTGTGTGTGTGTGTGTGTGTGTGTGTGTGTGTGTGTGTGTTGTCCTTCCTTCCATCAGTGACCTGCATCCAGCCTAGGTATACTCTGAGCATACCTGCAAGTTTGGATCACACAGGTAAGTAGGCCATGGGATGCTTAGTTTATGAATCTCTTTTTAAAGTACCCAGTATTCTGGGTTAAACCAGGGCTCCAGGTAGCTAATCAGCTGTGAGAAGCACAGTGGTTAGGTGGCTTTGGGCATGTTCACCAGCAGAAGAAGGGGACTTAGGAACATACTGAGGAGGACAGCAGCAGAGCAGACTTTTAAGAACATCAATGGTGCCTAAATGATAGACTTAAGTGCCTAGAGATGATGATAGGTGCCAAAGTACATCAGAGGATCTGGCCCTAAGGGCAGGATTAGACCTGGAGCTGAGACCGTCTTGGCCCTTTTTAGCTCAATTTCAGCAACGTATTTAAGCACGTCTCAGCCCCACTGGATTCAAGGCTTAAAGTTAAGCACTTGCTGAAGTGCTTTGCTGAATGGGGATGGGATTATTTCTGTGCTTAGTTAGGCGCATGTTGACGAGCTTTGCTGAGTCGGGGCCTTAAGGAAGAAATTAGTGAAGGGGATAATGTTTTACTGAAAGGCGAAGGAATGATAATTCCAATGACACCAAGAAATTAAATGCTTGCTCAGGTCTCAACCCTAGAAAGTGCTGAGCACTCTGGCTGTGATTCAACAAAGCAATCAGTGTGTGCCTAACCACATAGTTCTAGTCACTTCAGTTTTTAGCATATTTAATAAATCACAATTAATACGGAGAAGAGGTTTGTTTCATCAGAAGGACCTATGGGTTCTTAAACCAGAGGAAAGAGCTGCTGCCATCTCAGGTACTTGCAATATCTTCTAGACCCTCACATTCACTTGCAAGAATGCATCCAAGATGTGTGAGCTTATAGTAGTACTGTTGAGAATGTATCACCTTGGAATAAGTCTCACTGCTGTCTTTGACTTCATCAGTAGATTCTATATGGGTTGAGTGAAAGTGTGGACAGAAGTGGTAGGTATAGCATGTGCCCTTCTGTGGACAGTTCTGCCAGTTTAGTCTCATAATCCTTTCCCCTGTGCATCAGTAACTGTTTTTCACCGAATGGAGATATCCAGAGATTCCAAGATCAGACAGGACCACCATGACCATTTCTGTGGCCCCCCCTAGTATTTCCACCCCTTCTTGAAGTACAGACATCAAAACTGTATACAACTAATACCTATGCTGCACAAATAGTTTCTCTAGTCCTAGTTATTATTTCTGTCTTTGTATAGCCAAGGACTGCATTAGCCTCTGTTGCCACAGAATTTCACTGCAACTCCACATTGAGATGATTACCTGCAATGACTCTTAAGTCCCTCTCTGAGTGACTGCTTTACCATGAAGTCTCCCATCCCCTAGGTTTACTCTGTATTCTTGGTTCCCAAATATACATTTCACTGGATTGTGACCATTTAACCAGGTTATTCAGATGATTCTGTTCTCCTTGTTATTTATTCCCGCCCCCACCCCGGGTTCCTCCCAAATCTTTGTCTCATCTGCAAATTTAACCAGTTTCACATCATGGTCTAGATTATTGCTAAATATATTAAAGTGTTGAATCAAAACTGATCCTTTATGGACCCCATTACAAATGGCCCCACACACCGATCTCTCTCCAATATTTTGAAAAATGTTAGTCAGCCTGTTTTTAATTTACCTAATATGTGCTCTGTTGAATCTACGTAATGCCAACTTTTTAATCAAGATGTCATGTAAGTACTAAGGCAAGCATCTTGTAGATGTAGAAGAATAAGTAAATGGCATTAACACAACTGCCTTTATCAACCAAACCTTTAACTTGGTCACAAAGACAAAAGGTTTCTTTGAGAAGACTTGCCTGCCATGAAACCATATTATTTGGAATTAATCATATTTTACTTCTAATAGCTTCTAATTCCCTGCTGACAGAGACCTGAATTAAGATTCCTATTATTTTATTTGTGATCACTATCAGTTTCAGAAAAATGCCAGATTAGTCAATCTGTAGTTCCCTGGGCCTTTTGCTTTCTTTAAATACTGGAAATTCATGGTCAGTCTTTTCTTTGGAATTTGTAAGTATTTCGTAAGTTATGCAAGCCCATTTAAATGCCCAGTTTTAGAAGATATAGCTTTACATCCTCTTTTGTTATAGATGGATAATTTTCTATCCCATCCTCAGCATCTGTTGGGCTAGATAGATACATCCTCCTTCTTTGTTCCAAACACAAAACAGAAACATCTGTAATGGACGGTAATATTACATGTCATGTACTGTAATGTTGTAACATGAGCTACAGCTTCCAGAAGCCTATAGAGGACTAAAGGAAGGAACTGTAGTGTGAACTACAACTTTCAGAAGACTCCAGGGGACTGAAGGAAGGAACTGTAACATGCACCACAATTCCCAGAAGCCTGTAGTGAACAGAAAAGTGCCTGTAGAAGCAGAAAAGTGGTGATGGGGCATGGGACGCTGCACCTGAGAGAGATGCATAGCCTAAAATGTGGAAGGAGTAGCAGAGCTAGGACTGAGCTGCAGCAGCAGGGCAAAGATGTGGGAGCCCTGGCAGACAGTAATTAAGCATTTTTGGGACCAGAGGTTGGTTAGGAGTTCCTCTAGAGTCGAGGGAGTATTTAAGGTTTCTCAAGTGAATATACTGCAGTATCAGTGTTCCCTACATGTTACTTGTTCTTGGGTGATTTCACCACAGTGCCCTGGTTTTACCTGTTACCTGGATCATACATGTACATACCTTAATGTTAATATTTATTCACCAGTGCCTGTCCCTTTCTCCTTAGCCCATTGGCTTATGATCCTAATCCCCAGCATCCCTTGTATAAAGTGGGAACTTCTTTTACCAGCTCCCTGTGCCAGTTCCTTGGATTGCGGGGTTTGGTATGCATCTATTGACAATTTCTGCTTTTTTCTACCTCTTTATTCACAGTTTTACCATCTGTATCTATCAAGAGAGCTACATATAAGCTAGGAGTTACTTTCATTGTTATTACTAATATGCTTTAAAAATGCCTTCTTATTGTCATTAACCTTAGTGCCCATTGACATTAGTTTGATTCCTTTAGCTTCTCTTTTCAGTCACCTGCATTTTAATACTTCTAATGAAATTCTTTGTAATTTTCAGGGATCCAGGTTTTCCCCTTGCCCTGGAAAAATGTGGTAAAATGTGGATTTTCTCATTTTAAGGAGAAAAACACAGATTTTCTCCTCTAAAGGGGAAAAATGCAGGAAAAGGCAGGAAACAGCAGGCTGGCAGAGTTCCAGCTTGCAAGGGGCTGGAGGAACAGGAGGAAGGTGATCAGGCAGGGGTGCCACGTGCATGTGTCACGTGCATGTGTGTGCGCACGCAGCATGTGGCAACCAGGCAGCATGGAGAGCAGCTCCCACAGCTCCCTGCAGGTAGTGGATGCTGCCCAGCTGGGGCAGTGCATGGGGCCTGGGGCTTGGGTCCGGGATGGGAATACGCATCTGCAGGGCCTGGCTGGGGAACAGGACGGATCTATGGGCAGCTCATCCGGGGTGGGCTGACTCCCTGCCACTGAAGACACTCTTGGTGGGGGCATAGGGGGCATGTGCCCCCTAGATTTGTGCGTGTGGTTGGGGTGAATGCAGGCTGGCTGCTGAAGGCTCAGGGTTCCCCACCCTGCTGCCCTCCCTCTGCAGACCTCCATGGCCCAGTGCGTGGGACCTGGCATGGCAGGGCAGAACTGGGAGGGGAGGCTCAGTGCCACTACTGGGAGCCCTGAATCACCATGGCAAGGATCCCCCTGCTTTCCCAGCAGCAGCAAGGGTGGTGGTGCAAAGTTATATCCCTTGCTAGTGCTGGGTGGGCCAGGGGCACCCAACAGCAGCACCAAGCCTCCCTGCCTAGCTCTGTCCTGACACACCAGGTCCTGCCCGCTGGGCTGCAAAGCCGCAGGGAGAAGGGCAACAGGGTGGGGAGCCACAAGCCTGCAGCAGCCAGCCTGCATTCTCTCCCTCTCTGCAGACTCTGCTCCAGCTGCGCCACCTGTGGAGAAATCATGCCCCAGTCTGCCTCACTGCGGTAAGCAGACAGTCCGAAACCCTGCTGTGTTACCTGCCTGTGTGACTAGCTGGGCTGTAAAAATTCCAAAGGGAGGGGGAACCTGCTTCTCCTTTTGTCTCAGGTTCCTGCCCTTGCAGGTCATGTGGCTAGTCATCTCACCTGGTCAGTCTGATGTCATTTGGAAGCACCGGTCAGCAGCCAGTGGGTCTGCTTCTGGTGGGAATTTAGTGATGAGGTTACGACAGGTGTATAAAAAAGCCCCTCCATGAGGAAGGGAAGACAGAGAGACACAGCAAACAAAACCATATTCAGCCTCCATAGAGAGATCTTGGTCAGACTCTGGATGTAAATGCAAGTAACTAATTTGGATTTCAGCTAGTAACTTAGGATGAAGTGATCTAGAAGTGTGTCAAAAGGCTACCAAGCTGCTTCTGTTTGCTCAAGGTTTTTCTTTTGATATGTCTCTGACCTGTACCCCACCCTATGCCTTCCCTCTCCAATCGATAACGCTAGCTATCATAGCAAGCTTGGCAGTAAATACTTGAGAGGGATTGGGCAAGCCTTTTTGCTCCCTTTGCAAAGGGACTAAGGGAGGCTACTTTATATGCTTCAGGCTATAAGAAGCACCCAGATACATCCTGTTGGGGCTAAGCAACCCCTAGGTCTACAGGGCCTGTGTACCCTGAGTGGCACAGAGCCTGACAGAGACCAGAGCTCGGGTGGTGGCAGTGGTTACCCCAGGCTTGTGGGTGTGCTTTAGGAAGGGGGTTGGCCAGAAGTTGGCACCCCTGGAGAGGTATCCACAGCTTGGTTTTGGTTGGACGCAGTGAGGTGCATGGCTCAGTGCTAGAGTGCCCCCTACTGGCCCACCACATGACCTGTGGGGGAGGGGGAGACGGTCTCAATGCTCCACTTGGGCTGCGGCAGCTGCCATCTCCCATGTGTGGCAGCTGATGATCAGGTGTGGCTGCGGAGGGGGAGAGGGTTGTGGACCTGGGTCCCTGGCCTCAGAGCTCTGGAAGCTGGAGGCCCCCTCTGGCAGGGCTGAGGGGGAAGGCGGGAGGCTGTGGGTGGGGAGTGAGGGGCACTGGCAGGGCCAGCAGGCCATGGGTCAGGCGAGAGTAGCACCAGGAGGGCTGTGGGGCTGTGGCTTGGGAGTGAGGGGCAATGGCATGGACAGGATACTGACATATCAGGGCTACTCAGTAGGCCTGTGCAAAGTGGCTAGTATTCACTTTGGACTTGGATTTGGCAGGTTCGGGGGACAGTAATTCGATTCGGTGATTCGAGTCACTGTCCTGAATCGATTCAGCCAAATCTGATTTGGACATTCAGCAGCAGCCAAATCTCTGAATCACCCAGGCCCATCCTCCACCCACTTTCCCAGCCCTGGCAATGGCTGTCTCGCCCACCCCAGCTCCCAGCAATTTAAACAAAAAAGCCCTGACTCAGTGGGTGCTGCTGGGGCGGGGGGAGGGGTGATCCCTGCTGCCCCCCACTGTCCCACGCTGCATGGGGGGCCTTGCACAA
>NW_005841868.1:2454136-2459877 GCF_000455745.1 Alligator sinensis | reverse complement strand
GTGGGGCTTTTTTTTAAAGCCCCAGGAGCTGAGGAGTACGGGGCAGCCATAGTGGGGTTTGGGGAGAGGGCGGGGGTTGGGGGGTCTGCAAGAGCAGGCAGGGGATGGGGCCTGGTAGGGGTCCCTCATGGTCCCCTCCCCCCTCCTCCAGCCCCTACTTACCAGCTCTGAGTCTGGCTGCAGCTCCCTGCTGCACCCACCGGGGACTGTCTGAATCATCATTGCTCTCCGATTCTTTTCCAAAGATTCGGAGATCTTCAAATTGATTCGAACCTTTTAATTGGTCCCCTGATTTGATTTGATTCATATTTGGAGATTTGGCCACCGAATTGGGCTGAATCTCCTCTGAACTGAATCAGCACCTGAAGCTTCACACAGCCCTACTGCTCAGTGCCACAAAGCATTGGGGGGTGGGGCCAACAGCCGCAGCTGGACCTGCGACCTGGTGAGTGAAGGGGGCAGGGGGAGCTCTGATTTTCTGTGATAAAAAAACCCAAAATCAAATACCGAAATTTATATATAGTGGCATTTCATTTTAACAGAAAAACACAGATTTGAGGGGTTTAATCAGAGAATTTGAATTTTTAAAATCAGAGTATTTGCAATTTTTAAACAGAGAAAACCAAAACCAGAGAAACCCTGTCATCTGCTTCCTTTTTTCCATTCCTTATATAAGATTTTTATATGTTTCATCACTGTTTTCAAATCTCCATTTCTTGTCCAATCTAATGTTTTCTCAAGTCTGTGGAATCATTTTTTTAGGGCATCTAGTAAGATATCACTGAACAATTCCCAGTTTTCATTAACACTTCCCTCTTTACATTTATATCCCTAGTTAGTTATTTTAACAATTACTTTTAGCTTCATTAAATTAGCTTTTTTAAAGTTTCAAATATTAATGTTACTAATTGGTGTCATATCCCGTTTGCACAAAATAAGAGTGCAGCAGTTAAATTTTGGGCCAGCGATTAACTTCTTGTCTGTCTGAATGCAGTCTATGCCAAGCTTCCTGAGTTTGGTTGCAAAACTTTCCATGCTAAGAAATGATCATTTATTATTTTTAGAACCTTTAGGGAAATTTTGCAATTGACTATGTGAGATGTCTAGCAAATATCTTTCAGGTTGAAGCTATCTGTGATAACAGTCTTACTTCCTACACCAGTGGTTCTTGGGCTTTTTAGATTCAAGGCACCCCTTTGAAAATGCCAGTTCTTAGTTTTCACTCATTTTTTTGACTACAGAAAAATAATAGGGCAATTCTTTTGTTGCAAAGAACAACAGAAAACACGACAGGTCAGAATGCTTTTAACACTACATATTCCTTTGTGAACTTTTTGGCTTTATCTTGTATATCATGTTTGTACACCTAACAGTGCTAACATAGTGGAGCACCCTGTGGGTGAAAGGGTCTCAAGACACCCCACGGTGGCAGAGCACCCTGGTTGAGAATCACAGTCTAGACAGCTGTCTACATAGCAGGTCATCCTGTTCTCTAGTAAGGTTCTGTAATTTGCAAGGTAAACCTATGAACACACAATCTTTAATTTACTAGCTAGCACTCTCATTCATAAATATTTGGGATCCCATTTTTGAATTGTCTATGATAGATGACAATGTCTCAGAGAGAGAATCTTTGATTTTTACTCTGGGAAAACATTAGGGGTGTGCAAAGCTTCAGTTGCCAATTTGATTCGGAGAAGATTCGGCCCAATTCAAGGCTGAATCACCAAATCTGAATTGAATCAGGAGACAAAAAAACCCCTCCAAATCGATCGGAAAAGATTCAGCAAAAGATTTGGAAATTCGGAAGGCAGTCTTTCGGGGGAACAGAAACTAGGAAGAAGGAGGGAGAGCAGGGGGAAGACTGACATCTATAGCTAGCCAGCGACTGTGATCTTTCCCTGAGTTCCCTTCCAATCACAGTGCTTTGGGGGAGGGATGTAGAAACAGCTACCATCCCTGCAATTTTCATCCTGCTGCGCCTTAACACACACACAAAGTCACACATGTCACGAGTTTTGCTTTGAAAAGTTTGAGGTGCAGTTTCCCAGAAACCCCTGCATCTATCTCCTTGAAGCTTGGCAAGCCTCATGCCCTCAGAAGGGGCAACCATCCCTGCTGTTTTCATCCAAATCTGCCTTAACACACACGACAGGAGTTTTGCTTTCATCAGTTTGAGGTGCATTTTCCCAAAACCCCAGTGCCTATCTCCTTGAAACTTGGCAGACTTCATGCCCTCAGATGGAACTATGATCCCTGCTGTTTTAATTCAAATCTGCCAAAAACTGACAAAGGTATAGGTATTTCAGTGATTCCCCATTATAGTCTATGGACGAATCAGTGCCGAATCGATTCGGGGCAGTGATTCGAATCTTCAAATCAAATCACTGTCCTCCGAATTGGCCGAAGCTGAATCTGAATTGAATACTTCCCTATTCACACAGGCCCAGAAAACACACCATACAGATCTTCGCTAATATGATGTTGAGCACTACTTTGCTCCTAAGTGTAGACAGAGACAGATCACATTTAAACATGTGATTGGCTAACCCTAGCATTCCTACTGTGGTTAGCCAACACAATGTGAAACAAGCTTCTTCTTGTCCATACTAAGTAAAAAATTGTGTTTCACCTCAAGGTAGCTGAAACATGTTGGCACGTTTGTTAAAATGCTGCTTTCCTAGTGGAGTTAAAGGCCACAGTGGGGAAAATGTGTTCCAGCAATGTAAGGATTTGATACATTGCAGATCCTTACATACTATGGTATATAACTTTTTGCTAAGGTATAGATGGGTGGAGTCTTGGTTTGGGGGGTGAGGGGGATGATATTCAAAGAAATGAATGTTTCTTTCTGTTCTTCCTTGGGACTAAGTGTCCCATTTTGGTAACCTGCAAATCTAGTTATCTTCCCAAATACTGCAATTGTCAGGTCAGTAACATAAGAACAACCCCCACCCCATTCCAGCAATTTATTCTACTAGCAATGGAGGTCTTTGCTGGGTTTTTTTCCCCCACCCCACCACACTCTCTCCCATCCTTATCTTCTGTTGTCTTCTTGCGGAAGAAGAGATAAAAGTAATTCTTATGGATGCTTCTCCAGCACAAGCTTGCCTCCCCCCTCCTCCCCTCCCCCAGCATCTCCCTGGTCCGTCCAGATAAAGGGTGAGGACCAAGCACATGTCATTTTCTTTGTGCAAAATCAATATTCAGCAAAGTTTATCTGTCCGACATAGCAGGAAGCGCTAATTTCATCCGCGTCAATTACTTTGATGAATGCTCATAATGCTCAGGGTGTGAGAACAAGATAAAAGAATTACTGAAATAAAAAGCACACATCCGCACATGCACACACAAGCCCCCTCCCTTCCATCACACACTCCTGTGGTTCCATGAGCACAGCTTTGAAGAGGTGCTGT
The DNA here is from genome assembly GCF_000455745.1 of Alligator sinensis. Lineage (NCBI taxonomy): Eukaryota > Metazoa > Chordata > Crocodylia > Alligatoridae > Alligator > Alligator sinensis. Next base: position 2,456,461 of record NW_005841868.1, on the reverse strand, counting down.
GATTGGCATCTGCCAAATCCTCCTCCAGCTATTGAGCATACAAACTTTTATAAAGGAGGCTGGTGACAAAAAGTGCTTGCTTTCATATGAGTCTGGGAGTGGAGGTTTCCCTACTTGTGTGCACTGATCTGTATGCACATGACTGCACTTATGCATGCATTCCAATACACTGTGTATACCTGATTCTACATGGCCTTGCATTTTGTACTGCCTCTTGTGCCAGTGCACAGTAGATGCAAAATGGCTTTAAAAACTGACTGCTCTGGCTGGATGGCACATTATTTTTGATGTAAATCATTATGCAGGGCAGATGGTATTGCAGAATCAAGTGACAAGCCTGTTTATATTTATGTGAATGTGTTTTTACATACAGGCCTGTTTATATTTATGTGAATGTGTTTTTACATACCATCTAACCTATGTTTATATGTACTTACATGATTGCATGGCTGTGCATATGCTTTCTAATGTGTACATCTGGTTCTGTGTGCAAGTGCAGCATTATTGTGTATGGCTCTTTTATATTAGTATCTTCTTCAGATCCAAAATGATGCCACATGCTATGTTGTTTAATGCATCAGCTATATTTGGTTACAGGAGGTACTAAGGTGATAGACAGGTGTCAATATAAATGGGATAGATAGATAGACAGATAGATAGATAGATACCCAAACCAAAGCCTTGTATCTTAACACCCTTTAGGAGATGGTGAACATTCTTATTAACACCAAGGACATTGCATTTTCCAAGTGGGAAAAACACCAATCTAGGACACCTCAGAACTTGCTGTACAAACAGAAACACCACTGGGAAAGCTCTGTTACTCATATTGCAAGCTAAAAGTTACTTTCCCCCCAAACCACCGACTTTACTGACCTTCACAGTAGGTATTGTAAAAGAATGAGAACAGTGAGTTAGTAACGCTACTGGTCTTTGTGGTGCACTGAATAAATAGTGTGGTAAGTCTAAATTCTTAATGAACAAATAGGGCTTGATTTTTACAGGCACCTGAGCACCCAGGTATAGTCCATAGGTTGTTAGGAGGAACAGACCTTTAAAAAACAGGCTCAAGATGGGCACAGAAAAGCTGAACCCACCCCACAATCCCCAGCAATGGCTGTTTAGAAATTTTTGCCAAGACTAGGGAGATTTGAATCAGCCTGCTCCTCTGGCCCTATGGGCTAAGGGCACAAATTACACAGAAACTGGTATAAGTGATCAGAAACTGGTTCAAATTTGTAACACAACAGAAGTTCAGTGCACATAAATCGCTTTCAAAATGGTCGGAACCAGTTTAAGATAAACCTGGATGGATGTAGCGTCAGACTTAATTGATTTAGTTTAAATCAGTTTATTGAACTTCTATCCCAGATCCCTTCCAGATTCAAGTTAATTCATAGTCCTCCAGTATCCCAGGATGATTTGCACCTCCTCTACAAACACCGCCCCCTCACAGGGTGGGCGGGCTAGCCATGGGCTCAAGCTGTCTGCTCCAGTTGAGCAGGGAGGCAGGCTCTAGCGCCCCAAGGCTTTTGGCCTGGGTCACTGCAGGCATATGGCTGTATTTCTCAAAAGTGAATGTCTGTTCACTTGTTTATTGGTTCAGTCTACGCAGCTTAGACTAACCTGTGAAGATTCAGCCTTGATTTGACTGTCTGTAACTGTCTGAAGTCAGGGGCAAGCTTTTGTTTCCATCCTTTTGCTCTGTTCAAAATGGTGTAATATATACTCTTCACAGGGGGACTGATCCTGAGTACATGAAACCCACCAGTCGGTGTATGCTACCATGCCACCTTCAGCAGTGGCTCCACAGAGCTCCATTACAGTCCCCAGGTACAAAGCTTGGCTAATTCTTTAGCTCAAGCTGTAGTGACTCAGGTTTTTATCTCTGGAGTTCCCCATTCAATCCAGATGGCAGCTATCACCTCCCTACATCACTCCAGTAAGTCAGACCCTGTGGATCTATATTCATTTTTTTTCTGTCCAAATCAATGCACTCTTTAAGTAAGAATGGGACAAAGGCAGGTTTTAGAATGGACTTCAGCTGGAGCTGAAGCTATGATGCACCTCATCATGGTTTAATTTGAAAGAAAATGCTGAAAAAGAATGAACAGGTGTCAAATCCTTGAAGGAGCCAGGTTAGGCAGGTTTGATTCCTGCAGTTTGTTTCCCTCTGATCGTCCTGCAAAGCTCCATGAGATGGGGGGTGTTAATCATTCATGGCTGCTCTGGGTCTGCCCTCCCTTCTCCTTGCTAATCCTCCCTTGAAGACACTGCAGGTCAATGCCCAGTCCCAGAGTGATCACTCCCTTCTCCATGTCTGCC
>NW_005841868.1:2432238-2454105 GCF_000455745.1 Alligator sinensis | reverse complement strand
GGGCGGGTTTGTGCAAGCAGGAACGGTTACAAATGACTCCTTCAGATATCTTTGATGCCTCCTCTCTAAGGCAATTTGTCAGGCTGCACAGAGCTGCCATGGAGGAGCATCACTGCCCTGCCTTCTCTACTCACTCCTTCCAGCCATTGGTGGGGGGGAGTTTTCTACTTCTTTTTCACTAGCTCCACAGAGGCAGAAAATGCTCTTAGGGTTGCAGGATCTGGTATTTTCCCCATTTATAGCTCTGAGTTCCACAGACTCTGGCATAAAGGGAATCCTTATTTCAAGAGCTCCCCCCCAAACCAAGAGCTGTAGAAGGTAGTAGATGCTCAGAACAGCTTCAATTTAAGTCCCCTGCCATCTCCAAGTTGGAGCTCCTTGGCCACTCTGCAGCCCTGTTATTAGCACAGCTAGTGAAGTTGTACCCATACCACAAAACTAAAACAAGGAGAAGGAGGGTAAGGAGGTCTTTTGAACTTGCATATTAAAGCTTTATAAAGTCTTTTGCATATTTTTGGGGGTAGTATATTTGTTGGACTGTGGTGGCAGTGTGGAGAAGGAGTCTTGATATAACTTGAGGCATGAATTCAAGAGGTGCTCTGGTTTGAAGGGTTCCCCGAGTCCACGTGGCTGAAAATGAGTACCTGATCATTAAGGCTGGATTATAAAAGGTATCAAAGTACTACATCAAAATGGTGCACCTTAACTGCACTAACCCAGTAGATTAGAATCACAGATCCCAAATGCTGGGGGCCAGAGTACACAGAGAGAAAAAGCCAAGCGCTGATAGCTATGTCACACTCTATAGTGCACTACTGGAAGGGATGCAGATGTTACAGTGGTGAGCACAGTATAAGAATAGGAACAGAACAGACTGAGTAAGGAATAATTCAAAGCTGAGGAAGGCATGCCAGATTTCTCCCACAGATGTTTAGAAATGGGTGTGACCTGTTGTATCATCAAAACACCATCTTCCAGCCACTGTGGGATTGTTCATTCTTGTACAGCATGTACTGCCCTGTCTTGCTACATATTATTTATACTTGGAATATATATGGTATTTTGGCTGTACAGGATCCTTTACAGACCAATCAAGTGCCATCCTTTATACTACTAGTATAGCTTCATCCTATAGGGGAAGGGGAATAAGCTATCTTGGTGTAAGGCAGTTTTATATCGCTATACCACCTTCACTAGAGCTTGTACAGTTCTAAACTCATTAACAAAAACTCACATTACTAATCAACGTATTTATAGCAGTATCACTACTGCACATTGACAACCACCATGGCTGTGTAAATGGTTTGTATAGTAGATGTAACTGTTTATATTTAATTTATGTATTAAGCCCACTTTAGGGATTTACATCAAAATAATGTAAAAGGGCTTTGATGATGACAAAGGGGCTCAGGACATTTTAAATGACAAATATCCTTCTTTGTCAGGTTACTCAAGACTTTTGTTCTTTTAGGCCCTCACACAATAACAAACCTCCACATCCCATTTCTTGTTTTTGTTGCAGGTGAGTTAAAAGCTAACCCAGACCAATAGGTTTAATATTTCTACAGTTTTCTTTGTCTGCAGCATTGCAGAAAGATCTGTGTCAGGAGTCACAGAGGGGCCTGGCTCATAAAAGCTCCACTCGCATGGAACTTATCATTGTTACTAAAGCCTTTCTGCTGTCGAAGTGGAAAGGAGACTTTTCATGGATGGGCCAAGTCCAGATCTGGGTCAGAATCCACATTTAGAACATCTTCCCACAAAAAGCCCTTTCAGAATGCAGGTGCCGTGTGGGCTCCACTGAAGTCAAGGAGAATATTTTCATTGACTTCCAAACATAAACTTTCTGTAACCTGGGTACACCCAAAGGTGTGCCCTATTCTCTATTGGATGGTGTGGAAGAAGGGAAAAATGGAGTTGAATCTCCATTATGTGTAAGGGTGCAAAAAACATGTATTCAGCTTAGGCTATGGGGAAGTCAAAAGGACATGACCCAAAACTGCCAGACTAACACAGACTAAGACCATCCTGTCCTAGTCTAGTAAAAAACAAAAACTTAGCACAAAAGTAACCACAAACCAGTCTGCTGAGTCAGCCCAAAAAGGGAAGTAACCCCTGAGGTTACAAGTCAGGAGACCCTTAAATCTGCTAACAAAGATAAATTGAAGACGTGCATTACTAACAAAGTCATGGCAAATGCTGATTGGTATATGTCGTTGCTATGCTTATGATGTCATATTTTCTATATGAACTCGCCTCACCTGTTGTATGAAGTCAGACCTCTTCACAATTCTCCAATTGTGTATGAGTCTGTCCAGAATGCATTCTCTAATAAACCAAGCTTCTGCTGACCTGACCTAACGTTTGCTGTGTGTGTTTACCACGACAATGGGATGGGTAGGCAGGAGGGGGTGCTGTAAGAGGGATGCCAGAGTTTCAAGCGGATCCCTCTTTTCTCTACAGAGTTAGCCCAAGCCCAAAGTTCTTAACTACGTACAATTTATTGAGTTATAATATACAAAAACATAAAACTAAATATCATATACATATATTTACACAGTGAACATTAACCAATGACCAAGGTCAAACCCTAAATAACACTATTTACAACATCACAACACAACATTTCAGTTACAAAATATAAGGCGCAAACATGAAGAATCTTAATAACATCTGTTCCTTAATATAGTCCCTGACCCATGGCAAGAGATAGTCCTCCTTCCAATGGGATCGGGGGGGGGGGGGGGGGGTTGTCCAGGAAGCACCAGAGGCCTCTCCCCTTAGGGTCTTGACTAGGTTGGGGGCTGCTCACCCAGCCCCTTCTCTGGGGTTGCCTGACCCAAAAGTCTTTCCTCTGTGGGACGCAAGGGCCCAATGACTCACGCTCCCTCAGGGGGCGGTGGTCAGGGTGCAGCTTGATGGGGTCTCCTCTGCTGGAGCGCCTCTCCAGGCCTGTCCCATGCCGCTGCGCTCCTCCCCACCCTGTGTCATGCTCTGGGCACCGAGGGCTCAGTTCCTCTCAGCTGCTGCACCACTGCTGATGGCTTCTGGGTGCTGGGCCTCACGCTGAGGCACTACTATTTCTCTGTGCCCTGGTTTCGGCACCGTGGGCTCTTTTAGCACAGGCTGGGCTGTTCAGGCTCCAACTGGCCGGTCTCACGGGGTGGGTAACCCAAGCAGCCTGTGCTGCTCCCTGGCTCCCAAGGCTTGGGCCCATGTACCACCCTGTGCACCGTGGGACCTGGCCGCTTGCCAGGAGATGGGGCCTGAGCCGCCTCACTGCAGCCCCAAGGCCCTTGCCCCATGCACTGCCCCATACACCATGTGGCCCCTGGCCCTGCCAGGGTTGCAGGCTTGAGCTACCACTTGCGGCTCCCAAAGCCTGGGCTCCGTGCACCGAACCGCACACTGTGATGGGCCTGAGCAGTCTCACGCTGCTCCCAGGGCCAGGTCTCCCTGCACCGACCCCATGCACTGTCAACAGCCCGAGCGATTTTGCACTGCTCTCAAGGCTGCTCCTCCAATGGCGGCTTCAGGAGCCTTGGGCCTATTGCCTGCTGGGGGAGAGCTCCCCAGCTTTTCTTGGCTCTGCTCTTCTTGAGTCCCTCATTGCATCTGCTGAGCATGCTGGGCTTTTAGTTACACTGGAGGCCCCGTCCCTGAAGACTGCCGGACCTGCAAAGTGCAGTCTTCAATCAGATCCAGGGGCTCCTTGCCCCCCACCCCACTCTGAGCAGGGGCGGGACAAGCCCCTCCCTGCTGTTACCTGATTGGTGGAAATGTTCCACCAATCTGAAGTGTCCTTCTCCAAGCCAGGCTTGCCAGGCAAAAGCAGTGAGCCTGCCACATTTGCACTCCCAAAATGCAGTGATCACACAGTGAGGCATCAGATTGGAGCTCAAAAATGGCAGCTGACCCTCCAGATCTTTCTAATCTGGGCCACATAAGTAATAGCAGACAGAAAACTAACTGGGTTAGTAACCACAGTCTACATGCTACAGAACCTACCTTGCTAGCAGTATCTGCACTAGCTAATGTAAAGCTGCAATGTAGACATCCTCTTAGCAAAGATTTACTAGCAGAGAGGGTGAGGAGAGCTCACATTACACAACAGAATGAAGATGTAAAAATTGCAGTACACTTTAGTACTCCTCATAGTCTTAGTCTATCTAGTACAAGTAATAATAGCAATGAAGATGCATCTGCCCAGGCTAACAAACAGAATATAAGCCAGTTGGAAGCTCTGGATATGGACTGTGATAGATGCCATGTGCTGATGCCTGTGCCACTGGTTCTGCCCTGCTACACTTGTCTGTTCTAGGTTTAGTAATGTTTGCATGGGTGTACCTATATGTATGGACATGGGTATGGGCATGTATGTCTGTAAACTCATATGTGGGCCCCGGGGGAAAAAAAGCTTTCTCCCGGGAGAAATACAATGTCTGTTTATAGCCTATGTGAGGCAATTACACCTTTATTTTGCAGCATAGGCATACATCAAAGCTTCACTTTCTAGTAGCTGGTCAAATATTTCAGGGAAGCAGAAACCTCATGAATACTAAGGCATTAATTGCATTTGACTACATTCAAGTCTTTAATATTTGTGAATTCACAAACCTTTGAAGTTGTGCTACATGATTTCCTCTGATCCAATCTATCCCAAAACCATCACCATGGTAGTTAAATGCCTGCTATCTACATTCAGAATCATTGGGTTGAGAAGTCATCTAGTCCAGTCTCCCTTTCCAGGCAAAAGTCATCCCCACTAACATACATACAATGTGTGCAGCCAGAAATCTACAGAGGTTAGGGCAGTGAATCCTAAGTGGAGCTATGTGCCTTTCTGAAGCCCAGATTAAGGCCCCTAAATCTTGGAGAGCAGGAAGATTTAATTGGTTATGGTGTCCTTGACATTTCCTGTTGGCCCCTGCTGAAGGTACTGGCTTTTCTGCTTTCATTCAGAGGGGTCTAACGTTTCCATTACCGTGTATAGGGACCTCCACACTCATGAGGGTCTGAGTTCTCTTTCCGATGCTCATCCCAAGTGACATGGTCATAGCCACTAGACGTTTATGGCAGAATGTCAGGCCACAGCCTCAAACCTGAGGTCTCATCCTGACCAGCACAGCCATCCTACAGCTGGTCACCCAGCCTGGTCAAAACTGTCATGAAATCTTCAGCAGGCCCTAGCCTTCTGCCTACTCACAGGAAGAGTGGCCAGACAGGGTCAGCAGACCCTTCACTTTCCCACCCCCCACCATATAAACAGGACTTAACTTGATGTCAGATTGCTTTGCTGGTCCCTCTGGCTTGTGATCTGACTCTGCTCTCTGCCTGATCTCCCGGCTTCCTGATTCGGCTTGTTCCTAGACCCCTCTTGGACCGACCTTCTGGCCTCTTGACCCAGCTTGTATCTGGACTCTGCTCACTCCTCTTGACCCTGATCAGCACCTCAAAACCCAAGTGGCCTCAGACCTGGCCACCCATGGCCCAGTGTGATACAGCACTAGGAACAGAATCCAGATACTGGGAGTTCCAGCCCAATGCTCTTCCCCTACTACATTCGTCTCATTAGCTGTGCCAGATTATGTGCTAGTTCATAACAGTCATTAACTCACAGTGGGCCTTTGTGATGAGTAGACAAGATTTTGCTGCATGTTTTGTCTTGGCGAAAAAAGGGCTAGGATAAAAAGACTTCTCTAAATGACAAATTTGTTATAAACAACACAGCTATGTCATCGGGTTGCACTAGCCAAAAGAAAAAAAAACAAAACAAGCCAACACAAACCCCAACTTGAAGCCTACAGAAAGTCTAGCGAACAATTATTTAATTCTGTAGATAATTTGGAATCATGAATTTATTTGTTTTTTTCCTCCTTAAAATTAGACTGTGTTCAAGCACTTCAAGGGTCTTATTACAAGTGCCAAATAAGAAAGTCTGTCTAATTAGCAATACTTTGTTTGGCCAGAATAATCCTTTTTTGTTTGCAACAAATAAAACCACATTTTGTGCGTGTGTCATCAATTCACTGATTGTATTTCTGCATTATACAACTGAATATTTGAAGACAAATAACACAAACAAATGCAGGGAAGCTGGTAAGAACATGCTTAACAATAAGCAGATGCTGAGCTTGTTCAGGACTGCTTGCCTGACTCTCAGCCTGAGTATCTGAGTAGGTTGGTAATGGCAGGCATGGCTGTTTCCCTTATAGGGTTATGGCTGCACTGCACTATTAGCTTGGGTGAATGGGGCTAGAGGTAAATATTCCAGTTAACTTAACATGACTAGGTAAAGTCCTCCTCACGTTATGATACCCTTCCTGATTCTGGATTTGCCCTGTATGTGCCCAGAGCCATCCCCAATGGCTCCTTGTGTTGGGACACTCTAGAATTCTTTCCCAGTTAGTTGTGGGAAAATCTGTCTGCTCCCTGGAGAGAACTCATGTGTTCTTGCCCATGAACTCACTTCAGACAAGTTGAAGGAACTAGGTATGTTTAGAGAAAAGGAGATTGCAGATAGTAGCTTCCAAATGTTTTAAAGGCTGCTGTAAAGAAGATGCAGAACTACTGCCCTCCTTTACCACGGGAAACATGGCCAGAAGCAATGGGTTTAAACTGCATCAGATCAGATTTAAATCAACTCTCCGGAAAATTGTCTTAACTGGGAAAACAGTACACAATGGAAGAAGCTGCCTACAGAAGCTTCATTGGAGGTTTTCAAGAAGCAGAATAGCCCTTTGTCTGGATTGGTTTAGGGATAACACATGTAGCATCTAAGTAAGGGGTTGGATTAGATGACCTTTGACATCCCTTCCAACCACTGCTGGAATGGCTTTTACCGTACCAGTACTCTAGGCCTTAGTCTACTGGTGTGGGCTGTACTGTGGGTCTCTGGTAAAAGTTGATGCTTGGGGTTTGTGCAGTATGGATACAGCATAGCCCCTGGCAAAAATTGCTGAGCAGGACTGGAAAGACCAGACAACCTGATTCTGTGTGACAGATAGCCTAGTATTTCATAGATTTCATAGGCATTAGGGCTGGAAGGGACCTTGGAAGATCATCGAGTCCAGCCCCCTGCCCAAAGGGCAGGAAGTCAGCTGGGGTCATAGGATCCCAGCAAGATAAGCATCTTGCATGAAGCATACAGCTCAGCACCCTGGCCATGTCTGAAACAGTCTTCACTGGGTATCAGCACAGAGGATGACAACAATATTTAAGCCCATGTCTTCTCAGATATGACCATTCCCTACCCACACGCCTACCCCTGTACTCTAGAGAGCAGGAGGCTGCTTCCTGGAAAACTGGCAGGACCAACTTTCTCAAATACATTGTTTAAAGCAATTACTAAATAGCAGTTTAAAGTTAAAGGTGGGGCAACATGTTTGCAAGAAAATTCTGCGTGGACTGAAGGGTTTCTTGTAGTAGATATATGAGGCATTATGGCAGAGGAAGCTATGTGGCAGGGTAAAGAGTTCTCTTTTATTTTAAACCATAGCAAAAGAAACGCTTGAAATAATCAGTTTAAGAAAGGAACATAAGGCATTATTTGCACTGGCAGAAGGATCATAATATCCTATCGTATCATACTATCCTATCATAGGATAGGACTGGGGAACAATGAAGGGGGATAACCACTAGCAGTTCAGGACATGTTAGATCCATGGGTATAGAAGTGGAGGCAATTTTGATAGAGATCAATGTTGCTGCTCCCCATGGGTGTGACACCCTTCCAGGGAAGTACATCTGATAATACGTGGCTCTTACATAGTGTTTTCAACGAAGTGATCACAAATTACTTTAGAAAAATATAAAAAGATCCTGATCTCAGGCTTACGGATAGAGACACTAAGGCCCAGAGAAGGGAAATGACTGGCTCAAAGTTCCCCAGTGGGCTTGTGGTTAAGACTTGAATAGCATCCAGGTCTTGCAGGGCCTACCTGGTTCACAGTGCACTGTTCACCAGGCCACCCCACCATATTCAGAATCACAAGGCAGAAATTGGGAAGTGATGGTGCAGGTTAATTAGTGCAAGTGTGTGTAATTTATATGAAAAAGAAGGGGAAGACCAGGACTGTAGCAGGAAAAATAACCAGCAGGACAGCTGAGATGAAGCAGGAGGTAAAAGAGGCTGGTTTTGTCCTGCTACAGCTTCAGCTCTTTACCTCTTAAAGGCTGGTTACACTGACTTCCAATTGCTCCTGCCACCTCAACAGTGTGTCATTTACATTGGCCTCCTTACTAGCTACTGCGGCAGACTCACCCTTCCGGCCCCATGACTCTGGCACTCTTAACTATCCACTGGCCTAGCTTCAAAAAGAGGAATGGAGGGGCTCTCACCCTGACTCATAGGCTGGTGGAAAGGTTTCTCTCCTGGGAAGTGGTCGATGTGGGTTTTAAATCCCTGAGGCTGAAGAAGACCAAGAGCCCAGGTCTCCCACTTCTTGGGCAAGTGCTTTAGACATGAGGCAATTACACAGGAGGGGAAACCACTGTCACTTTCCCCTCCTTCTCCAGCTGCATTTATTGAGTAAAAATGACTGCACTTTGTACTGAACTCCATCTTGTCAGTGCACATTGAAGCCATGCTGTGAGGGTGCCTAATAGGCTGGATCCCACTGGGACTTAGATGGAACTCCTAGCTCTGATCAAGGTTGTAATGGCGTTTAGGTGGGAATTAGGTGCCTAGCTGCTCAGACTACATTGTTTCTGAGCATGCACAGAAGCCCATGTCTCAGTGCCTAGGGATCTTTCCTGGCCAAAATGGAAGTGCAGAATGAATTCAAGCCCCTGATGGGTTTTCAAGCCCCTGGAGCAGGACTGATCTGCATTGCTTTTTTGTGATTCAGGTGCCTAAATTTAGGCATGTAAGTAACTGATCTGGATCTGGTCCTAAGGGACTTGCTCAGGATATCACAAGTCCATAGCAGAGCTGTCCCAGACTAATGTCTTGACCGCAGTATTACAGGCTAAATGCTTCTGGATGTATATACAGGGAAGGTGCTGGAGAGCTTCACCTGACACTGCTTTGTGCATTTCCTGTAGTGAGATTCTAACATTTGTAACAAGTGAGACTTCAGTGAGATCCTGTATTTCCTTCCTCTCACCTGACCTGAAGAAATTGCCCTTGGTTCATGAGGGTTGTCAAACACCTCCAGAACCTGGCAAGCTCCCATGCGAGGTAGGGAAGGAAAATGCAACCGAATTTGAAGCAGGGGTATGCTGCCTAAATCCAAACTGAGAACAACTCAGAGGTTAACCTAGGAGACATCTAAACTCTCCCAACTCCTGCCTTCCCACCTGTGGTGACTGAGTGTGCATCAAACACATGGCAAGCAGCCAAGACTAGGACTGAAGTGTGGGGGTGGTTTGGATGAGAGAAAGAGTGAGGGAAAGAGAGGGGAGGGATACAGGAAAGAGAATCAAAAGAGAAAAGATTCCCTCCACCCCCATCAATTAACATGGGCTTCCTAGGAATTAAAAGTATTTCTGCCTATCTTCCCTCTTAATACATCATATCTCTAATCCCTCATGCCCTTTGACCTTACCAATAATCCCTGATCCTTTGTGCTGGTGCTTCCCTTAAAAGTCTTCATCACACAGAACACATGGCATCTCGGAGTAGACAGAGGGTGAGGTAGGAAGAAAGGATGAAAAAATGCTGCTGGAGACATGTGTAAGGGGTCATACATAGTATTAGGGTAAGGTGAAAGGAAAAGATCCTCCCAAATAAATTCCCCTGCTCTGAGCACCAAACTTTTCCTGTAATGGGGCACAGATTGACACCAGTGCTCACCCCCACTGCCCACTCGCCCCCCTTCCAGCTCCCTCTTTGCTCCCGCTCTACCAGAGAATACAAAGCTGAGACTTGGATTATCTTCATTTCCATATGGAGAGCTGTGTAAGCCAGTTCAATGCATGGCCGGTCATTTTGTTCACAACTTTACAGCAAGCGGGAGCAAAATCCACTGGGAAATTAACCATTCATCTCATCTCACCTTGTGTGCACATGCATAGATCAGTAAATACATAAACTGGGGGAAAATAAAGTCCACTCCCTCCCCATTGTCAACTGCACTGGCAGTGGCACAGGATTTTTTTCTATTTCTCTTGTTTTTAAATTTCCAAACCTACATTTTGGGCTACTGAATGGGACCTTCCCTTAATAACCTGTGGATATACATTAGTGTTTGTGGAAGCAGGAGATTAATAGTCATCTCAGGCAGGCGTAGCATGGATAGCTCTGCTTATATGCCTCCACCCTGACCTGCAGCATCCCTTGCTAATACAGTCCTGCATTCACTCACACTGCTTTAATAGTGCCCCTCAATCCTAGCCAAAGGCACCATTGCTATTCCAGTGCTGGGCCTTCACAGAGAACTGCCAGTGCACCTGACTGCTCCTCAGTCCTCATTCCCTGCTGCTCTTTCAACCCCCTCAGGCCTCTCTGAGTCTTCAAGTCATCCTGACCTGCAGCCCCCCCTGCTGTTCAAATTTGGAGACGGTCCTCAGCCAGTGAAGTCAAGGTGTGAGAGGGTTTTCTGATGGTGGCGGGAACAGGAAAATAAAGCTGGAAGGGATCTCAAAAGGTCACCTAGTCCAGGCCCCTGCTCATGGCAGGGCCACCTCTGTCTAAACCATCCCAGACAAATGCTTGTCTAGCCTGATCTTAACAACTAGTTTTGAGACTTCAAAAGTTATTCATGTCTTACTCCAGATCTCCCTAGTAAAATGCTTAGAGCATTAGGATCTCAGGGAAATCGGTACCACATTTAAAAACAGCATCACAGGACAATGTATTTCTTTAAGCAGAGAGAAAAGTCAAGTCTTGTTTGAGCCAAAGACAAAATGCAAGTAAAACAATTTCACTAGTCACTCCAAAGACTAGGCTGCTTCTATTTAGCCTTCCAGTCAGAGTTAATGGGCATTAGCAGACTAAAGAGCTGGGAGCTATCACAAATCTTGCTAGTTTCTGATGCAAGTGCTAGGCCCAGCTCGTTGACATTGCCTCCTCTGATATAAGCGTTTAGCAACGCTAATATTAAAAGAAAAGCAATGCAAAGAAAAAATCAAACAGAAACCTCCAAGTCCAACCAAAAATGAACAAAGCAAAGCAAAACCCTACCAAAATAAAACACCCCAATCCACTGCTGCTACCCTGAGAATAGGAAGAGAGAACATACAACATCTGCCAGATATTAGTCATGTTGTTCTATGCACTACTGGAAGAGGCTCATATATTATGGCAATGAGCCCAGCAAAAGACCCTGTATAGAGGAAAACAGGATAGACTAGAACCGCTTATGCAAGGCAGACCTAAACAATATGTTGATTCACCACAGTAGTGCTCTTTCGGGGTAAGAGCTGAAAGGGACAGACAAACAGACACAAAAAAGTATGATCAAAGAAGTCCAGTCCTTGCTGATTGAATCCTGTAAGGACATAATAGAAAGAGAGTCATCTTGACATTTTATTTCTTTATATCCACAGGGCACTAACCCCTGATATTGAAAGAATGTTGAATAATTGTACCTGTGGGAGTATGGGAGCAGACATCTATTCTCTTTTTCTCAAAATGTTTAAAATTTCAAAAGTATTTTTTGCATTATACTGGGGCATTTTGCCTGCAACCCAGGAGGGTCTGGAATGGTGGTACATAGTGGTACAGTCTCCATACCCACTTAAGTGTAAATAGAGATAGTTAGCCACGTTAGTTTGAAGTCAGGCATAAGGCAGAGCAGAGATGCACAAGTTTTCTGAGGTGACATCTGACTGACAAAGCAAGCTGTTGCCTACAAAAGCCCATGCCTCTCTGAACCAATTAGTCTGTAAAGTGCCATCCTGTCCTGCCTTCTGCCTCTCTTATGTGTAAGGACAGAACCAGCCTTATATACAGAACCCAGATCCTGAGGAATATTTTGCCCTCACTGATTTTTTGATCTGCACTTCTGCAGTTCCTTCCCCAGGACACAACTCAAATTAGATAAACACTTGTCTATGAGGTGTAGCCTGAGGTGATACTACCTTGAGCAGGGGGTTGGACTAAGTGACGCCCTGAGGTCCCTTCCAGCCCCACCGTTCTGCAATTCTACAATTCAACAATGTAAGAAAGCCTGATTGAGAGACTTCCAGATTGGCTTCTTTTTTACAGCGATTCGGTGCTGCAGGAAGGTTCCAGCCCGAATGGCTCTTGGGGATGAATGTCAGTTTAATAGCAAACGAGGGACAGCATCCGCTGAGATGAAGAGTCCAGACTTCATTCCTACTCCCCATCACTCTTGATCTTGCAGGACCACATTTGGGAATGAGTTCAGCCCAGAGGCATAGCGAGCTCGTGGACACATAGGACAGAGGTAGAGGTGGGGGTATGCTGACCACTGTGGGGAGGGGAGGGAGGAGGGACATGGGTGAATAGAAGGGAAGTCTACTGCTGGCACTGCTGCTGCTGTAGCAGTGGCAGCTTTCCTCAGTGGCAGCAGCCCCATGGCCAGGCTCCCTGGAAGCTGACCCTGGTGCCCTGCTGGCTCTCCCCCCATCATACATACTTATTAGGTGCAGGGCTGTGTCTGCTCTAGCAAAGGCTCCCCACCGGAGGGCTGGGGAGCACCCATTCCACTCACTCCACTTGCCCCTGGTTGCCAGATACACTGCTCTGTGCAGCACTGTACTGCCTGGCTCCTATGGCTGGGCAGGTGTAGTGCAGGGCTGCCCCTGCTGGGCCAAAGACTCTGGAGGTGAATCTGGTGCCCCGTCCTGGGGTTGGTGCCTGCTCACCTTGCCCTAGTTATGCTACTGGTTCAGCCTTTTCACCCCTTGGCCACTTTCCACTATTAAGAAGGGCGCCCTTGATTTCTGTGATGTGGGGACGTGCCCTAGGAAGGTTCATATATTCAGTCCCATGAACTTATTTCACATGGGCCACTCACAGATGATTACAATTTCCATCCCTACTAGCTGGGGGTAGATTCAAACCAGACATCTAGAAGTTCCACAGTCTAGCAACAGCTTGCCATCAGTCTTCCTGGCCTCCTTAGTCGTTTTCCTCATTTGAAATGGAGACTCTGGACCCCACTATGTTGATTCCCCAGTGCCGCTCTGAGAACATCTGGAATTCTACTCTATCTATTACCCTTAGTGCACAGGACACCTTTAGTAAAGTAACTAACTACCCTCATCTTAAAACTATTCTTGCAGACCAAGGGCTGGAAAAGGGCAGCTGGGAAGAAATCTTGAACACATCTGTCCCTAACCATTTCAGAGAGCAGAGATTTGCAGCATGGATGTGCATGCTTCCTCTTCTTTTCCTGTTCCCCCCGCCCCCACCTCCCCACCTTGGTGTCAGTGCAGCACGGGTGATAGGACACAGAGATAGATCTGCCTTGGTCGCACTCTACAATAGCTCTCAGACAGTCTATTAGTCAGCAATTGTCTGTCAGGCAGCCCCGGCTGGGCCCCGTGTGCTGCTGCTGATAATGGCAAAGAACAAAGATGGCAGCTGCTTTGTAGAGGAACAGATTTGTGGCAAATCGAGATAAAATAAAGAGGAAGGAGAAAGGAGTGTATGAAAAAGAAATATAAAAAAGGGGGGACCAGCGAGGGGGAGAAAGGGAGAAAAAAGGAAAGAGAAAAGGGAGAGAGGGCTGGATTGGGGCTGTCAGTCTTTGGGAGCGTTTCTGAGCTCTGATCTTGTGTGGTTATAGAAAAAAAGAAAAAGGAGCACGAGCAAAATATAAAGGCTGCTGTACATGAAAAAAAAAATCATTTCCCGGCTTCTGGTGTCATAGGTTCAGATAAGCACAAACACAGAGGCTATCAGACAGCAGGACTGGGGAATGATGTCCCAGGGTGTGTATCTCTGCTGTATCTGTGTGTGTGCGCACGTGTCTGTGCTGTGTATATCTGTGCCTGTCTCTCTCTCCCTCTCTCTCACTGTATGCATGTGTGTATAGGAGTTGGGGTGTATCTATGGACAGGCAGTGCTGTGGTTTAGGGGTGTGTGTGTGTCCTCGTGTATGAGGGCAATTGGCTAGAGCTGCGATGATTCAAAATGGGGCAAGTAGTGGTAGCATCTAGAGGCTACAAATGAGTCTGGGGCTATCACTGTGCTAGGTGCCATACAATCATATCGTAAAGGACAGCCCTGCCCCAAAGAGCCTGCAGTCTAAAAAGCAGGGGAGAAGTCACACTGCAGAGCAGTGACAGAACTGTGCATGGAACCCCGGTCTCAAGTGCTCTTGGGTTAGGAAGTGCAAGACAGGGGACTTGCACCCCCCAGGAGCTTGAGGTTGAATGAGTCTAAGCATCTTTCCTGCAGCTTCTGTTTTCCAATGGAATCTCTGTCTGCAAGGAAAGCTGCTCTCCCTGCCATAACCCCCACGGAGAGAGGAAGGTGTGAGACTGCTTCCTGTGCATCACAGGTTTGAATCCTTCCTGGGTCCTCTAGGCCTCTGCTAGAATTTGTAAAAGAGGTAGTGAGCCTAACTCAGTAGCTTATATGGAGTCACTAAAGGCAACTGACAGCAGAATTTGGCTTCTGTGGGGGCACATGTATGATAAGGTGTGTTAGAGAGCTTGTGCTTGAGTCTATTTGTTACTGTGTATAATTTTCCTGAGCAACCAGTGTGTGAATTCCCTTGGACTTCAGTTATACCTGTGCACCAGGCAGCTATCCCCCTTCATTGCTATGATAGCCATGTTGAATGGGGTCATACAGCTCTACTTGAGAATTTAGCCCAGAGTCTGCACACCCCTCTTTAAAATGTACTTTAAGGCGCTCCCTGTCAAAGTTGCAAAACAGAAATTGTACATGTCCATACTGCAAACATACATCTGTGACTTGGACTGGGTGTGTAATGTTCATAGCATATGGAAAAAAAAAGTCAACAGCACACTAGGTTGTATTAACAGGAGTCACTTACAAATCAATGAAAGTGATCCTTTTGCTCTGTTCAGCAGTGGAGAAGCCTTACCTCAAGAAAGATGTGGCCAGATTAGAAAGAGTCCAGAGGGGAGTGGCAAATATGATCAGAAGCTTAGAAAACATAATTTATGAGCAAAGGCTGAAAGGACTAGGACTGTTTAATCTGGAGAGAAAACAGTGGAGGAAGGATTTGATACCAGCCTTCAAATATGTGAAGGGCAGTTATCAAGAGGATGGAGGTAGGCTATTCTCTGACGACGGGGGACAGGACTAGGAACAGTGGTCTTAAACTACAGCAGTGGAAATATACGTTGGAGATTAGGAAGACATTTTTCACTGTAAGGGTGGTCAAGCAGTGGAATAAGCTATCCAGAGGAGCTGTGGAATATTTATCCCTTGGAATTTTCAAAAGCAAATTAGACAGCCCCTTGACGGGGATGGCTTAGTAAGGGGTGCTCTTGCCTTGAGCAAGATGACCTCCTGCAGTTCATTCCAGCCCTACTTTTTATGATCTTATGAAAGCAAGGGAACCACACTTTATAGATCTGAAAGCCAAAAGGGACTGGGTTTACCATGTAGTTTGACACTTCCTAACCTAGGCCAGGAAGTCCACGCAGTGACTTTTGCACTGAGCACACAACTTCTGGTTGAACTGCAGCATCTCTTTTAATAAGACATCTTATCTTGATTTGACACCTTCAAGGGGTGGTGCATCATTCACCATTGTTAAGTTGCAACAATGGTTTATTACTATCTCCATTAAAAATCCATGCCTAGTTCCTAGTGTGCAGTTGCCTCGCTTCAACTTCCAGCTCCTGGTTATCATTATATCTTTGTCCCCTAGGTGTAAGAGCTTTGCCCTCAGAAAGCTGTTGTCCACACAGGTACTTACATACTGTGATCAAGTTGACACTTATTCCCTTGGGTAAATTTATGTTTTCTGTCCCTCACTAGAAGGCAAATCTTCTGAACTTCAAACCATACTTCTGAACCCTTTCCAGCTTGCCAACAGCTGTTTTGTAGTATGGATATCAGGATATAACAATCCCTAATGTCACCCTAGAGGGTTAATTTCTAGATCTGGATAGGAACCTGATTTTTTGTAGGGTGGGAAATTGTACAATTTCAAAATTGGTAGCTCAAAAAAAAATAAAAAGCCAAGATATGCTAAAATTTACCATGAAACAAAACTTAAAACCAAAGCAGAGTTAGATCTGGTTTGAGCAAAAGGTTCTCTTTTGATAAAGCCATAACTTTGCTTTCCAATTTTGACTTTTTTAACTTTTAAATTTTTATGTAAAACAACGAATTCCAGTTTGAAAAATCCTTTTCAAATGAGCAGCTAATTTTTTTTGTTCTAGAAATATCAAAACAGGATTTTTCAACAAAATCAAAATGTAACATGCTGGGATTTTTCCAAGCAAGTTTTCATCAAAATTGATATACTTTTTAAACTGGTTTGTGATGAAAACTTCATTTTTTCATTAGAAACCTGTTTTGATGAAAATTATCCTGCTAGTTCTAGTAACAACACCCTTCCATTTCTTCTTCATATTTATCACAGTACTTGTCAAAGGCAGCTTTCCAATACACACAGCTCCACTGAGACATTGCATCTCCAACTTGCAACACCACTTGTTATTCCAGGCCTGGAATTCAGCTGAGTTGAAAGTGCCAGTTGTGTCAAACTCCTAACCCTACAGACCCCATTAACTCCAAGCAGATGGGAGAAAATGTTTGAAGAAAAAAATTCCCCCTGAAATTTCTTGGAAATAAGGATCAGTACCCCATTGTGCTAAAAAGAAAAAAACCCCCAGAAAATAAAAAGAAACGTAGTGCAGTGAGATGACACTCCAGTATAGGATTCTTCATTAGTGATTAGTCTGATAGAACATTATCGTTCTTATGGTAGCACTGAAGAGACCCAGTTATGGACTACAACCACACTGTGGTATGTGCTGGCTAAACACAGAGCAAAATAATGACCAGCCACAAAGTGCATACACTCACCCATATAGCCCATGAATATACAATGGAAGAAAAATATAAAGTGGTATGTGGAAGCAGAAAGGAATCACCAACTTGATTCTGGAATGGCATCATCACAGAGGTAAATTGAGAACAACTAAGACCATCTATATAGGCAACGGATGTGTCTAAAATGAGGGATAAAATGGATGATTTTTCTAGAAAATTAAAAATAAAAACTTGTAATTTAAACTGGATTAAAAAAAAATCAAATATATCTTTCTTTTAAAAATAAACAAAATTATGTTAAAATTGTGTCAAACGTGTTAAAGCCTTAATTTATTAAGATTATTAAGATAATTTAAATAAACATAATACTAAGCACTGCAGGACATATTTTAAGTAAAGTCAAATAACTGAACAGGCAGAAGTCACCAGTTAAGGACTGAGAATCAAATTGTTGAACTGATAAACCAGATTTTGACAACATTAGCTTTTTCTGCAGATGTAGTGAGACTATTTTTGTCATTTTAGATGAATATATTTTAGTTCAATTAAGTGATGATTTAGTCAAGGTTGAGACATCAGTTGGGAATTCTGAAAACAGAGAAGCTAGCTTCCCTGTTCCAGGCTAAGAATACAAAATTGGTCAGAGAGGATGAGCTCTACTAGTTCTAAAATATTGAAGGAAATGGTAACCTGAAACAATCAGTTCAATTTCTTCACTATAGCTAATACCTCCTTCATCCAGGTTTTAATGTAAAACATCTTTATTTAACTTTATGGTTCTTATTTATGCATCTGGTACATTTAAGGTAATTTTAACTATTAAAAACAATTTTTAAATGTGATTTCTGTCCATTTTAATTGAATTCCAATTTTTATCTAAGTAGCACTTGAAACAAATCATGAGTAAAAACTAATGATCATCTATTAAAAAGGAATGTATAATTTACTATTTGACCACAATAAAATATATTATTTCAAAACCCAAATAAATGTATATTAAGCAATATAACTTCTTACATAAAAGTGCATAGATATAGTGTATCCTCCTTAGCAAAATAAGTACTAAATTTTTTAAAGCTACTATTCTAAACAAGCTGTTTTAATATCTACCAACCAATGAGAGTCAAATTTATTTCAGGAAAGAAATAAAAAATACTAGGAAACTAGAATTAAAAATCAATTATTTATATCAAGGTTTCCTTCTTGCTGATTTAAATGATGATTAGAACTGATGATTTAATTCCCTTTGATCTATCCTGGCTCCATATACACATGCGCTTTACTGAGAAGTTGACTAATAAGTTCCACAGTAAAGTGCCACTGTCTACATGTGTGCCCATATTAGGGCACAGTAAATTAATTAACTCCACTGTAGGATAGTAGTGTCTGGGACAAGTACTATACTATGGCAGAGGAATTTATGTGGCTATAGTAGCCTCGTGCCTGAGCCAGCCCCTCTGCTGCCTGACGCTGCTACCTGGAGCCCAGGGCTGACCCCCAGGTTCCCTGCCAACCTGGGGCTACTCCACCCGCTCCAAGTGCTGGAGTCCTGGGTGTACATGTAAATGCTGTGCCTGACAAAAATTAACCTGTGTGCACAAATTGCTGGAGGGTTTTTTTGCCCTAATTGCACTGTCTCATTCTTTCCTTGTCCTCCCCCATTTATCTATATCTACCTGTTGTCTCCTGCCTTTGAATGTAAGGGTTTTGCAAAGGGTCTGTGTTTGTACAGGACCTAGCACACTGGATTCCTGTTCCATGACTGGGGTTTCCTTAAGGTACTGCAATACAAATTAATAATAATAAAAACCATACACTGCATTCCATCTTGCAAAGAGTGGTAGTTAGCCATGTTAGTTTGAAGTCAAGCAGGAGGCCAGGTAAAGATGCACCTTATAAACTGTAAGCTAAGCTTTCATGATTTTCATTTTGTAAGCTTTATTAGATGATATGAAAGGACATGCACAGAGCAGGCCCTCCATCTTGCATTATGTTGATGCCACATCCTGGAAACAGCTATTTTAGCACCTATCTTAGAAGCTACTTTCTATTGATGCTCTCTGCTTCTGTTGTAGTCCTCTTTCTTTAAACCCCAGGCTGCTTCAGTTAGATCCACAGGCCTCTGAGTGACAAGAATATCATTGCTAATATGTTTGGAGAAGGCAAAAACCTAAGAACAACAGTATTCACTATTGTTTGAATCTAAGGAAATAATGGCAGCTCAGGGCATCACACTCTGAAGTTCAGATACCTTGTGCCTGCCTGAGCTAAAAAGTCTGAAATGCTAGTTCATTAGGTGTTCCTAGGGTCACCTTCTGGGCCTAGAGAGATAGAAGTTTAAAGACAGGTTGGGCTTTCAAGCAAAAAGAATAGACCTTAAAGCTGTCTCTGATCCATGCTGAGTATGTATGTATTCGCTGATGGATGATTGAAATGGATAGACAAATAACTAGAGGAACGCATCGGCATGATTGCATGCATGCAAAGGTAGATAAAAAGATCCCACTAAAAAGTAAGATTGTCACTCCCAGTTACTTTCATTGGGAGGTAGCTAAATGCATTTTATGACTTTGAAAATTATCCCTGAAATGTCCAGGGACACCCAGAGCTGTGGATTAATTTCCATGTCTGATAAACAGAACTCATTTCTCTAGGAATGTTAGCCTGAGGGAGAAGCAGAAATATGGGTGACTTGGGTCATTGGTATTTACCCATATATTGATACAGGAAGAGTTAGAAAGTTGTCTCACTAAGAGCAGTGCATTTTCCCCACCAGTCAGGCCCAATTTGGTTGGGTTTGTTGAAGCTCAAGATAATCAAATAATCGTGGTTACCCATCTTCCTCCCTCCCGCCTCTTCCCCCTTTGTCTCAGTAATGTCCCGCAGGGGAATCACTCTAGGTTAGTTCAAGTCTAGCCTATTTAGATAACCTTCTGGTTGGTCTATAGAGAGCAGAATATCCCTGCTGGAGGATCCCACAACAAACGAGCCAATCCCCCTAATCTCCTTATCATTGTAGGCCTCAGCCTCGAGGTCTGGTTATCTATACGGATAAAAGAAAAGGGACAGTGCACAGCACCTATCCCAGCGGAGACCCCTCCCCTTTAATCCTGGCAGGGTTGTTTCTCCCTTTATCCCGGTATTGAAAATCCCTGGTGAGAATTACCCTCCCCACCACTACTCCCCTCCCCAGTCCATTCATGCCTGACCAGGGAGGCAGAAAAGATGCAACCAGACTAAGCAGTCCGGTTTGCCCTTATCATCAACACCTGGAGTGTGAAAGCAGGGGTGGGGGGCAATGGAAATTCCCGATCCTTGTCCCAGTAGGAAGGCTTAGAGGGGGAAGCCAGTTTGCTTCCGCACCCCTTTGGAACTAGCCTTTAAAACCAGGCTGATAAACACTCTAATCATTAAAGGGACAGCACTCCCCCAGGGAGTGGGCTAAGCCAACGGATTCCTGTTTCACACAATTAGGGCTCTTTCTCTCCCCGTCTTACATTTTCCCTCTTTTTTACTCCTTCACCTCCTCCCCCTTTTGCCTTTTATTTATTCTCTTCCTTCCTGCTTCCCCCTCCCAACCTCCATATTCTAGTTTCTTTCAATATCCTGCTTTACTTTTTCTTCCCTTTTCAGTCCCCCCACCACCCCAGTCTGGTTTCTCTCCCTTTAATTTCAGCTCTTTTTTTCCTCTGATTTCCCTTCCGATCACATAAATCTTTCTTCCCGTCTTTCTGTTTTCCCATTCTTCTCTTCCATTCTCTTTCTCCAGTTTCTGGCCTTTCTTCTCCCCATCTCTTTTTCTCTGCATTCAATTTTTCCCTCTTCCATCCCTCTTTCTTTTGCTGGTAGATTCCTTCTCTCTTTCCATTTCCTCTTTGTCATTCTGTCCCCCTCTGTCCCTCACTCTCCCTCTGCCTTTAATTTCTGATTAATATGTTCTTAGCCAAGGAAAGGGAGGGGGGAAAAAGAAGAAATCTTCTAAATAAATCATTTAGTCATGTGAGGAGCTAATCTCCAAGTGACGGGCCGTGTTTATCTAGTTTTTAGCAGTGCATGTTAAATAGTGATATGGGACTAATTTTTTTTTTTTGCACTGGAGCTGCTGTGAAGGGATTTTTAACTTCATTTCCCAGAAAGAAAAATGGTGAAAGCAAAGATAAAGCCCCTGAGCAGCTTTCCTCATGAACTGTTAGCCAGTGCAATTAAACAACAAGGAAGAGAAAGGGCAGGGGAACAGAGGTTGCCTGTTATTGACGAGTTTCCACTGCCGGGGACTGCAATGCGCTCCCCAGAGCTCTGCCCGCCCCCCCTTTGCTCACACCCCCTGCAGAGCTCCTCACCCCAGCCCAGCCTCTGTTTTCCTTCCAGTTCAGTTGCCCTGATGAATGTCTCTTTTGCAGCTTGCTTTGGCTCTTCTCTAGCATTTCTATCTAGCAGAGGGAGGATGGTAAAGAGACTGGCTTTCAGGGGACAAAATCTTGGACAGTCACAGACATGCCCAGCTATTAGCAGCCCTGAAACTGAGACTTGGGGCTCTGCAGTGGAGTGATTTGCAAATGCCAGCCTTGATCAGGACCCCACTGGGAGCCCTGCCAGGACCGATATTTTAGGGAGCTCTCAGGAGTACTGAGACTCAGCCCTAAAATTCAGGACCATCCCTCAAAACCCAAAACAATTGTTTGCTTTAGAGAATGGTCTTGTGAGAAAGGAAGTGGAGTGAGCCTCAGGAGAACTGGATTTATTGTTTAGCTCTGCCACTTATCCTCTGCTGTTTGAACTTGGGCTAGCCACTTATTGCCAGATTTGTATATAGGTTCCTAATGAGATTTTCTAAAGCACAATGGAGCCCCAATGTTGGACGGAGCTCTAGGATGAAGCAAAAGAATAATATGCGTATCTTAGCTTTTTAATAGTGTCCAACCTGGTAGGATCCGAGTGCTTCTTATGCAAAGATGTGATGTGTTTGGGAG
>NW_005841868.1:2420655-2432207 GCF_000455745.1 Alligator sinensis | reverse complement strand
TCTTTCCCTTGCCTGGTTGTAGGTTCTTGATAACAAGAGGTGGAAATAGACCTTTAAGGCTATCTAAATCTGTTCTCCAAGCACCACTGCAGAACTTCCTTATAGCACATGGCAACAATTTTGTACTCTCCAGGGAGTTTCACAACTGGGTCTATTCCATACAGCTTGGCCACTTGGAACTGTGCTGCACCCAGTTACAGCAAGAACATGACTGGCCAACAACAAGGGTAAAGACGAATCTGTATCAGAAGACCTATAAAGTGCATGGATGGGCACTGTTCTGACTATGTGAGTAGGAGACAGTGATGCACAAACCCACTATCCTGTTCATTACATTATTGTTTACTTCTATCTTCCGTCTATGATAGACAAGTTCTTCAATGAACACTCATTACTCTGCAGACAATTTAATAGCTTCTACTCTCCAACAGAGCTCTACCCTTTTCTTCTTGCTTGCTCTCTCTCTCTCTCTTTCTCACTCTCTCTCACAGACACCCCCACACACATACACCCACCTCCACACACAGTTTTCAAGCAGCCCTCCTCACCCAGACCCAACAATCCTTAAGGAGGCATCTTAGCCTTGCTCAGGTTGAGCAGTGGGGCAGCCCCTGGCCTGTGAAAAAAAAATGCATACTGCAGTAAGTCTGGATAATAAGTGGGCAGGAGAGCTGGGCTAATTTCTGCCAGGAGCTCAGGGAGGCTGGCTGCAATGATTTCAATTAAGCCCTAAGCATTAAAAACATGGTAATAAGGGGCTACATTGAGGGGAGGCAGAGCAATAATTTAAATGATATCCAGCTCAAATATGGAACATCTAAATGTTCTCTCAGAGAGATTTATATCTATAGAGGCCTACCTAATTCATTTATTTAGCTAAGTAGCTACTTACTGGTATCCTTTCCCTCACTCCTTGTTGCCCTTTGATAGACAGGCATAAAGAGAGGTGGCCACATACAGCTTGAGATAGTGAAGTTGGGCCATTAAAAAGAACCACTGGGTAGTGAGCTCCTTGTTTTGTCAGTTTGGGTTATTTAAGTTCTCTATGCGGGGATTAGTTCAGGTGGTGAAAAAGTGCTGACAGTTTTAGCCAGCATTTCACCCAGAAGAGACAAGGTTACAAGTCACTGACTTGATTTCCAACAGGCCCAATTCCAGATGCACTGTACTTTTAGCAAAGACAATAAGAGATGCAATTTGTGCATCCTGCAGTTGTCCTGTGGTTGAAATCAGCATCAGATCGTGACCTCTCACTCTACTTGCTAGGCCTTTCCACTGTGAGGCAGGATGGGGCTATTAATTCCATTTCACAGATGGAGAATGGGACCTAGAAATACTAAATCACTTACCCAAGTTCAGGTTGGAAGTCAGTGGTGGAGGCAGAACCTGAATATACCTCTCCCCCAACTAGCAGGCTGGTACCTTAACCACCAGATTATTCCTTCAGACCTTCTAGGTCGAATTGTGCCAATTAGCTGCTGACTACCGAATCTGAAATATGGGCCAAAACCTTTAGAAAATCTGGCCTTCTAAATGCATGTGGTCAGTGTGTGTATGCACCTAATCAGGACAGCACTTGGGCAGCAGCAATCTGTTATTAAAATAAGAATAAGGGAAGCTGTCAAAAATGTTGCCTGCACTTTACTGAACAAAATATTGTTCCTATTAAAATGCACATCCTTGTTAAAAATATTTTTAAATACAAAAATCATGCTGTCATTGAAACTCCACCCCACCCTTTGGGGCAGTTTTGATGAATGCTCCAATTTTTTTCTTAGGAAAAAAATAATTTTTCTGCCTAGCATTGGTGTCCAATGGCCGAGTTGTGGGTTTCAGAGGAACCTAGGGGCATTAGGTGTCCTGCTTCCATTGAAACTCAATAGGCTTCTTGAAA
Organism: Alligator sinensis; assembly: GCF_000455745.1. Lineage (NCBI taxonomy): Eukaryota > Metazoa > Chordata > Crocodylia > Alligatoridae > Alligator > Alligator sinensis. Next base: position 2,430,313 of record NW_005841868.1, on the reverse strand, counting down.
CCTCTATTGAACGTGTAGCTTTCTCAGAACCCCAAGCCTTAGATTTCTTTCTCCAGTGACAGAGAAGATAGGTGGAAAGGTTTAATACAAATTTGCATTTTTAAAGAAAACAGGCGCACTGCCTTGCTAAAGGGTAAATACTCAAGGCCTCCTTTATGATTACCCCTCACAAACCATTTTAACAGCCTGGGGACACAGACATCCTCTTGTCCATGTCTGCTGCAGATTCCCAGGTTATAATATTCACAACAGCAGTGGTTATTCATACACCCCATTCCCTTGATTGCACCCGCACCATATCCTCTGGCCGTTACCCTTCCCCCTCCAGTAGATTCCTTGGGTAGGTTTGAGAGAACAGCTGTCAGCGAGCTGAGATCTAATGGCTGCCTGGAGAGCAGTTAGTAGATAATTAATATTTGCAGCACAGTGCTGTGATTGCTCTCTGTCTTCCTTCTGACAGCAGCAAGGGGAGGGGGCAACTCCAATAATGCTGTTAGAAAAACCAACCTACAGTGTTTCAAGCCTAGCTATTGCAATGAGGACCATGGGTTTACTCTGGCTGCCTAGATGTCTTCTTAGATGGCTTCAGCACTGGTGATCTGGCTGGTCACGGCATCTAAGTGGACAGCATGGGGAGCTAACAGATGAGCAGTGACTGCAGCAGTGATGATTTGTCTGCAGACACAGATCTATTGGTGCCAACACTAAGGTTTTCCTTTTGCTGGCCTGGGTGGGAGAACACTGACCCTCCTAAGGACCCAGATCCTTAGATCTTAAAGTAATAGAACTGAGGTGAAGCTGAACTGCTGCCTGGGTTTCATGGGACACTAGTAGCATCACAGCCTGCTCATGGAGATGTCTCCAAGTTCAATGTGTTATTGTCTCTTTGTCAAAATCTAGGCCATAGTAATAAGTAAGCAGGGCAGTTATTCTTCAAACCCAGTGAGGAACTCTCTTAGTAGAAAGATATCACAAAACCTGGCCTAAAGGTATTGGGAAAAGCAATAAGCTGGGAGCACCAAGTCTCTGACATAGGCAGTGAAATGCACCATCTTCCTGTGACAGCATCTTGTTTCAAATTTTTGGATACATGTACTGATTTATTTTTGATCCTCCTGAAAGTAGAAATTTGACAGCACTGGAAGAAGGAGCAGGGAAAACACTGTGCAATCCTTCATCCATTAAGTTCTGCATAGTGCCCTCCTCTGCTATTTCCATCCTAGCCCATCCCCAAAAGCTGTGCAATGCTTCTTAACCCTGATTTCACCCTCCCCTGCTGCTTCCCTTCTTGCATCTGGTAGGACCAGACAGGAAGCCTTCATGGTGCAGTCCTCCAATCTGTTCAAATCCCAGTCTCCAAAGAGCATGACCAATATGACCCTTTTTTGTTGGGCCTCACCTGGGGAACAAATGGCTGATCACCATTCCAAATTATCTGGGCATGAATGCACCACTAATACCTCTTGGAACAGACATGGTCCAGATTTACAATATGGCTTAAAGAGGTGGATGAATACAGCAGAAGGTTTCTCAGACACATACCTCAACTATTCCCACATCTAAGAAATCACTAGTCAGTGAGTACAAGAGGGAAATTATAAGCTATGCCTTAATTCCAAGTATCGGGGTGCTTTTTCGTTGACAAAGCTAATGCAGTGCAAAACCCTAGTGGAGATAAGGTACTACAGCTTTTAGTTTGAGGCAGATAATTGAGCTAATCCTAAACTAAAGGGTACAGCTTTGACTTGGCCACTGAGGTAAAGCTACATGTGCCTTGTCTCCACTAGGATTCCACTTTAAGGAAGTTGTCCTGGTATACATCTCACTTTTTTTTTTTTTTTTTTTTTTTTTTGCAAAGGAGACAAAGCCAGAGCAGTAAAGGATCCTCAGTGATTCCTACCAGCTCATGTGCACAACCTATTTCCATTAGCAAACATTCAGGGGGATGAAGTTTCATTCACCAGAATATTTGTGGAAAGCAAAAGCATCACAAATACTAGCACAAGTAAACACTGCTTTCTGGAAAGGCTTTCGTGGCTATTTAAAAAAGCCCATTTTACCATAGCACAAAAGAGGTTCACTGAGCATTTACAAATGCTCAGGGATTGTTAGAGAATGGGAAAACAATAGCAACTCCTCTTGTTTAGAAATCTCAGGGCATCTGGTCAGGAAACAGAAACAATGCCATCTGATTTAAGTGACCAATCACATGGTGTGAATGCCAGATAATAAATAGCAAAGATAGTGAGCTCGTCAGTATAAACTGGATTTGCATCAAGCAGGGCAGCATCTACTTACTTCTGCACATGGCCATGCACCTTATTGAGCTAGGGTTTAATTCTACAGGGATGGCACAGAACAGGGCAGAGATATGCTGTCTTACACTACCCCACGTTACAAGCCCTGGTGTAGGGAGCATGGGTTGTGGCTGAAGGAGGCAGGCCAATGGCACTACATGGGTTCTTGGCTTCACGGCAGTCTGTAGTGCAAGCAGTATGCAGTTTATGTAATTTACCCTGAGGGTGTCTGGAAAGTCCCCAGAGCAGCCCAGAATCTGGGGGCTGCCAAGGTGACATATGAATACCTGTACCTCTCTCCTGCTTGTCTGTGACTGCTGTATGGCATCTCTTGGAGCCGCAGCAGAGATTCAGACTTAATATTGCAAAAACAGGAACAAATGTTGAACAATCCCACCCTGCTCACAGATAATTTGCAAACAGAAAGGAAAAAAGGGCTAAATCCAATAGGCAATTTTTTTCCAACAAGCAATTCAACCATCTCCAGTAGTGAATGTGTTTGTAGCAACTCACGGCACGCAGTTAATTCCCTGAACTGTTTAATTTAACAGCCTCTGAACATGCAGACATAACACTGTAACTTGGCTCATTCGAGACTGGACTCGGTACCCAGCCAATAACGGAAAAGAGCAACCCAGACCATCAAATCCAATTAATTAATGGCTCCCCCTGCTGGTGGAGGGATTGATACAGTTGCAGTATATTACTGACACTAAATATTGTTAATAACATGCCCCAGGCTGCATGCAAGGATCAAGAGCAAGGAACAGCTATTACATATAAAATAGGAATTTCAAAACAAAACAAAGTGTGATTTGTTTTTCCAAGTGCTTTGAAGGGGATTTCTTTCTCTACTTCTGCCTTCACGTTAGGACTTAATATATCTACTCATATGGTAGGATCTGCAATTCAGGGCTCCGGGGAAGGACATGAGGACTGTGGCTCTTCAAACAGTTATGTTGGGGGATGGGGGGGCAGAGGCAGCACATCTTACCTGTTCTGTAAGCCATATGTGATGCATGGAGAGTTTTAGGAAAGAGATCTTTATTGAGTCTGGTGAGATACTAGTGTCACACACAAAGGCTTGAGTTATCAAGTAGCTGCAGAATGATCACAGAGTCCTGGTCTTCCACACTTTGCTAGAGAGCAGTATAAGTCTCAATGCTGGAGGGGGGATAAAGTCAGTCAGCCCCTGCAGGGGAGCCAGATTACAACCCAAAATATGGCCACATGTCTCTCTCGCCCTCACACTATAGTAGCAACCTGGCCCCATCTTGAATTCCTGAGTACTGCACACAACACCAGATTAGGCTCCTCCTGAAACCTGACACACTTCATACAACCTGACACCTCCTGTCTCCATCCTCAGTACATTATAGGTGATGCTGTCCAAGTGGGGACCTCAGCCTGTAGAAGGGAGACATGAAGAAACTGTTCTTCAATTCCCAGGAGGCACTAGAGCAGCATTTTGAAATGGAAAGATCTCCCTGGCTGGGTGCTGAGTTTTGTGATTAAAACCCTCCCAAAATCCTGCAGAAAATAAAAATGTCTGGGCAAAATTGTTTAGTCAAAACCACACCTTTTTTTTTGGTTGGAAAAAAGACCAATTTTTTTTAAAGACCAATTTCCACCAATCCTCTTGACTTCCTTTCTCCATTTCCCCTCATCAAATGATAAAACTCAAGACAAGAATATCAGCAAGAGGACAACCCACCCAACCACCAACCTCCCCACCCACTGACATAACTCTCATGATTCATAGATTGTAAAGCTGGGAGAGCCCTTGGAAGATCATCAGGTCTAGTCCCCTGCACCAGGCATGATTCAGCATGAACCACATAATCAAGTCGTTTGCTTCAACTTCTTCCCAGGCATGTGCCTTGAGGTGACTTGAAAGCAACCCTACTTAGACCAGAACCTTTTTGGGGGACAGAATATGGGACTAGTTTTTCATTACTCAGTGTTTTTACCATCATCCACACCTGGACAAAGTGAATGTACATTTTACAGCATTTTGATATATTAGCATTTCACATTCAACTTCCAAAGCACAACTGAGAATCCAGCTTGGAATCTTTATGCCCTGAAAAGTGACATGCACATTTATGGCATTTTATAAATGCTGCATGAAATAAACTGTAAGGAATGAACTGTTTTAGGAGTCTGATGAGAACAGATATTGGGAGATACAAGAATGAGTTGTACTTCTGAACACCCCAAACTGCCTGGCCATCTTGCTAAACAACTTAGTGGGAAAGCAAATGATGCCCTTATTAGCACAATAGATTTTTCATATGGAGGATACATTTCTGAGTTGCACACATACTGTATTAATTATCCAGAGACAAGTTCAGCTCTAGTGCAAGTCCACTGATATCAAGAGGTTTGTACCAGAGATGAATTTGGCCTAGTGAGAATCTTGCCACTTATTGAAGGGTACCATCAAACAAAGGCCAATTTCATAGCAGTTTAAGTGTGTTATGTAGTTTTACCTACCGCCCTCTAATTATTTTTCTCCAGGGGGTGGTTCCATATCGTTAGCTAGCCAATGGAATAGGATGTTTTCATAGGCCGGGAATAAGGAGATATTTATGCAAATGAGACCCAGTTCTGTTTGTTGAAAGGGTTAGAGACCCATATCTGGAAACAGGATTTTAAATCAGGAGTGGGGGGAAATGATTATTACAATATGGATTGTCTTCTTTTTCTTCAATCCCTTTTAATGTATTTATCCTATAATGGGTGCTTCATGGGAAACTGCAGAGCACTTCACATGGGGCAACATTTCAGTAGCTGGCAAAACAATCCTTATAGACAGCAAGGCTTAGAGATGGTTAAATTTTTCCTTGAAACTTTTCTTTGATGAAAAATGACCTGTCTGACCTGATGAAGAAATTTGTGGAAAATTTTGAAATATTAAAAAAGAATCATTTAAAAAAAAAATCCCACATTTTTCCCCCCTGATTTTGGAAGACGTTTTTGGTTTTCTTAACATGAGTATGGGGACTAGTGATATTTCTCGTATGATTTAGGTTTATTGAAAATTAAAAGTTTTCACTTGACATAGGAAATCAAAAGTTTCCCACCAGCCCTAGAAAGCCAAGCCAAGTTCTGCTGTCATGTGGCAGCCTAAGGAGATCAAGAATGTCACGTGGAAAGGAATGACGAAAGAACTTGGGCAGAGCTTCTGATGCTGAGCTTGATAGCTTGCAAAAGGTCTCAGTATCAGGCTGGTAGCTAGTGCTCTTCTTAATTAATATAAATGATTCATATAAATAAGAACATTAATATAAAAGTATAAGTAAGAAGAACAATAGCTACCAGCTTGATACTGCCAGAAGCATAAGAGGCACTAGGATCTTCAGTGCCCTGTGACATCAGGAAAAGCTGAGAACATTCATGATCACGACCACAGGAAATACCATGAAACTTCCTTTTCTTAGAAGGGGATAACAGGCAGGAGACTGAACCTACCCAGTCCAGTAACAAGTACAAAGGCTTGACCCTGGCAAATGAAATAAGAAAAACCTGAACCTTGGCTTTCCAGTAAGCTGTACCCCATCCCTTTAAGATTCTAGGAGTGCCTGGGACAGAGCCAAGCTGACCCCTCTCCCTAGCGCATCAGCCCCCTTGCTCCTTGGCAGCGCATCCTCGGCTCCCGTTGGAAGGTAACCCGAGGGCGTGATGCACTGTGGCTTCTCTATTTGGTTATGTCTCATAATTACACGGCTGTTCTCGCCACGCAGCATTAAGCAGGGTGTGCGAGCGCCTGTGTGTGTGGAGAGGGCTGGAGGGAGGTTGATTTTCCCTTAGAGGATGCCTTCTGTTGCTAGATAAACAAACACACAGCACCCAGTCTAGCACTGAAATGGAGCGACGGCTTCAATACAAACAAACAGCAGTTACGCAGAGAGGGACGTATTCCACAGACTGCCTGAGCCCAGGAAATGGTCTGGCAGGGAACCTTGCACGTGTCACTTCTGTTCCCAGAAATCAAGGGAGGGCAGATGACTGTGTGGGTTGGAGCACAGCACTACAACATGAGACATCCAGGTTTTAACCCCTGCTTGGGCATACATGTTCTCTGTAAACCTGCACAAGTCTTGCTGTGCCTCAGTTTCCCCACCTGTAAAATGGGAATAATAATGTTTTTGCACCTTCCAAGGAATCTTGTGATGTGCTGTGTAAATAGATAGGTCTATGGCACATTCCTACCTCTGGTGTGTCAGTCACTGAACTTTTGGAAGGCAAAGGAGATTTTTTTCTCCACTGAGGAAGGACAATCTTTTTTGTGAAACATTGGACAGGGACTTGGAAAGCATGGCTTTTGCTCCTGGCTCTAACACAGGCTTCTCAAGTCACCTTGAGCAAGTTACTTAACCTCTCCACATCTTATTTTTGCCATATTGGACGATGCCAATACTCATGGGAGAGCTGTTGTGGGGATAAACCTATTAACATTTGTGTTCAACCATCCTGGTGATACACACCATAAAAGAGAAGCCTATAATTTAATTCTCTTTCTGTATCTTTGATATGCTTTTTAATACATGTAATGCTGCCTAATTACAAGGGTGAGGGGCCACCCAGTAAGCATGCATAGAACTAATTAACAGGAGTTCATTACAAGCTGATGGGACTTCACCAGAGCCTATGACATGAGTCACTGGGCCTCAGTTTAAGGGACAGCCAGGCCAGGCAGAATGCAGCACAGTATAATTAACAGAACAACATAGAGTAGGACTCAGGGTTGTCTTCTTGGCTCCATCTCTGATCTGCTGAGTGACCATAGTGAGATAGCTTCACCTCTATTGCTGAGTTATACTAGATGCAAAATGGTGCTAAAGATACAAGCCTGCTCTGTAAAGTGCTTGGAGATGACTGGGTAAAAAGATTATTAGAGCTGGTCCGAAGTAGTCATTTTTGTGGTAGGTTAGAGAAAAAATTCCCAAGAACATATTTTGTTTCATTACAAAAAAAACATTCAAATACAAATTCTTAAGGTTTTGCTTTTTGAAAACCACTGGCACTACAGATTTTTGGCAAGTTTTTCCTATAGAAATCAAAACATGTAATTAAAAATATTGATTTTGTTTGTTTGGTTGGTTTTTTTTTAGAGTTTTTGGTAAAATGCCAGAAGATTTTGACAAAAGGGAAGATTTTCTGCAAAAAGTTTTTGCATTGATCCAAAAGCCTTTTTGCATTGGAAAAGTGTTCTATGAAGATTTGGAACCAGCTCCATAATCCCCTCAACAAAACCAATCACCATGATAAGGCCCTTCTGGGACTGAATGCCCTCCTAAGACTATCACTTTTTGAAATGATCTTGCAGTGGGTGGGGGGAGAGAAGAAGGCATATTGGGAGTGGAACTTGGGAAGCTTGATGTGCTGCTGTTTATGTTCACAGGACAGAAGAGGAGTTCAATGTCCAGGGGTACCCAATCAAACACCAGTGAAAACTTGCTGCAATTAAAAAAGGGAATATTGCACAACTGTAAAGGAAGGTAGAGATCATCTGGTCCATGGGTACTGTTAATGCAGGGCAAAGAGAAACCTGAACCCTGTTCTTAACTAAATCCTTCCAGATCACAGCTGCTGGGACAGTGCTTGGATGGGGCAGAATGGATCTATGGATTGGCCAATGTTAAAGCCTAGGACTGAGTGAAGAGAGGGGTTGAATGGGGTTGGGCACACAAGCACCATGAACAGGTGAGCGTGTGGGCAACTGGGCAATGATGGCAGAGAGACATAGCTAGTTTTACATTCAGTTGTTCAAGCCACGACCAGTGAAATGGAGCATCAAGCCCAGAGCACTGCCCCAAACTAGCTTCAAGCCAAAGAATCAGGAGAAGCTAGAAATATATCTATATCTCCTTTGCATGGGACATGCTGAGGAACTCTGAGAATCAGCCATGTGTTTAAGGGCATAAATAAGGATCTGGTTGCCTAATTTCCAGTTGCCAAGCTTGGAGATGACTTCCATTTCCTTCTGTGTAAAATGAAGGCAGTGATAATACTCACTACCCAAGGGTGTTGGGAGCTTGAATTTATCTATATTTGTAAAGCGCTTGCTTTGAGATCCTTGAATGGGAAACAGCAAATGTGAAGTATCATTATTATACTTTAATCTTGGCGTGCAGGGAAGGCAGAGTGGGGGTGGGGGTGGAATGTAGTGTTAGGGGAGGGAGAAGGTGGATTGGATTTAATGCCATGGTCTGCAGAATGCTCTAACTTGCATTGTGAAATGCGGAGTCACAGAGCTTTAGGCAACAGAAGGAAATACACATTCTCATAAAAGGGTTTCCCACAAAGGTTAAAAGTCGCCATGGTTAGAAGCAGCTCCAGTTTGCTGCAAAGTGAGATAAGAACTCAAGGTTTTGATAATTAACTTCATGCATGCCGAGAAATGACATCTCCATGGAGGATTCAAGTTTAAACTTCCTCTTCCTTCTACAGTGATTTTAGCATCAGCTGATATACAGAACAGATATTGCTACGATGTAGCTCAAAGAAGTCTGAGCAAAGAACAGATCCCCATTGTGTTAGGCGCTGTCCATATACATAGCAAGAAACAGCTCCTGTTTCTACACTGAATAGATAAAAGAGAAAGCAGAGAGATGAACTACTTGTTCAAGGACACATACTAGAAAAGTAGCAAAGTGGGGACAAGAGCCTAGTTTTCCTGGCTCTAAGTTGAGTACTCAGCCTATACTGAGTCCGAATTTGAACAAGAAAGGGACCAATATCCTGCCCCAGAGCCCCTCAGTGCTGATCTCTAGCACTTTCTTCTACTCCAGCTCAAGCCTCTGACAATCTAATGCAGTGCCCAGTTTTGGTGCAGTGACTCCTCTGCTCTCCAGAGGGCACATACCGTATTGTGTATTTTTCTGGGTCCCCCACCCTGACAGGCAGAGGTGTAACTATATGCTTGAACACCCTGGATGGCAGTTGCACATGGGATAGCATCAGTGGCTGGGCTGGGCTTGCAGCAATGCTGGCAGCACAGCTCCTGCTCTTTTTGTGACTCTTCCTCCACCTCCCACCCCTCCCCAGCAAGGGTCTGCACCCAGGACTGGTACCCCAGTTGCTAACTCTTTTGTTATACTACTGTTTACAGCTCTATCCCATCACTCCCTGCCACGCCATGTGAGGAAAGCCAATGTGTGTATGACAGATGAAAGCCCAGTGGGTCCTAAAGCCATCGGAGGTCAAAGTCTAGGCTTACTTGTGCTAACACCCTCAGCATGAGGCTGGAGCAGCATAAATAAGGACAGACTCGGCCCCACAGTCCTTTCCACTTATGACCTATGTTATATCTGAATCCAGAGTTTCTGGGGGAGAAACACTAAGTGCACCACTCT
>NW_005841868.1:2409894-2420624 GCF_000455745.1 Alligator sinensis | reverse complement strand
TGCTTCCTCTTTCTCCATTGCATTCAGGGGGCCTGATTCGTGTTTACTGTAAGGCTCCTATATATCAAATGGGTCTTGAGGAGGATGGAAAGTACCGCAGAATAATACTTCCTGCCCAAGGGCCTCTCCAGTATGGCTAGAGCTGGTATAAGGGGTACAGAGAACCTGCGTTCCCAGACTAGATCTAGTGGCCTGAATTCTGTTCTCTGCTTCCCCAAGGCACACAGGGGACCACAAGACACAGGGCCTAAATTAGAGCAGCCTTGAAGCTGCTCTCATTTCTGCTAGGAGCTGAAATGCAATGACTGTAGAGGTAACTTAGCTTTGTTCCTTCCCAGTCAACTTCACGCCTATCCCAAGGAAAGGAGAACAGGCCCATGTTCTTTTCCTGGCTTCTCAGGTCTCCCTCCTGCTGCTGGTAGCCACTCCAATTCTGGAAGGGCTCCATCAGTTTATATATAGCAAACGCTGCCAGGGGAGCTGCAGAGTGGAAAATCTGGGACACAACTGAGACAGCAGTGCCAATCTGCCACCTGATGGTGTGAACTCAGAGAAAGACTGGTTGTCAGTTCAACGTGCATAATTTCCATTGATCCTGACAGGCAGTTTCTTCTCTTCCCTTCAGAGCATGTCCAGAAATAGGCCAGAGAAGATGAATTGGTTTTCTTCTAACTTGGCCTGATATTCCCTTGTTTCTTACTTAAAGCACAAGAGATTCCTGCAGTGACTCTCCCTAGCCGGAGTCGCTGTCAGGTTCCCCATCGCAGGGCTCTGACATCTTTCTCTACACTGCCCCCTGCTGGTAATGGAGTCAGACTGTCAGAGAGGGATACAGAAAGCTGAAATGCCAGGAGTGTAACTTCTGCCACTCTCTAACACCCAGGAAACTTCCACAAATTGATACAGAAGATGCTCCATTCATAACCCAAATGTGCACAGGGTGAAAAGTAGCATTACTGTGACAGCACACCGTGACATGACACAGTAATTGAGGACAATGAATAAAAAAGGATGAATGAAGAATCACAAACCATGAGGGAAGCACAAAGAAGCCCAAAGTAACACATTAAAGCAGAACATAGACAGGGTACACCCATGTTCCTGCAAAATTCATGTACCGTAAAATCTCTTCCTCCTTCTTCTGTAACAATGCTCCAAGGGTCATCTTCAGCAAAGATTAAATTGAGGCCCCTAGATCAAAAAGGCACTAGCTGCTACCACCTGGGCTAAAGAAACAGATTCTCCAGCTCAAAGACACCAGAAGGTCAAACACTTCTATACACAGATTAGCCACTACAGGAGGACAAAAAGCTGCCTTGTTAGCATAGGTTACACTTCCTGTTTCTCCCTGTTTCATTTTTGTTCTCCCCTCTGCTTACAGATCTCTCTACATCCTCTATTGGTCTCATTCTTTCTACCCATTTCTCTTCCTCTTCACCATGCTCTTTCATTTGCGACACCTACAGTTCATAGGAATAAAATCTGTCCTCTCCTCACCCCTCATAGAGGTACCTCCCTTCTCCCCAAGAGGTGGTTTTGTAAGAGTCCTACCACTTAGGAGCTCTGAGCTGCCCTTGTATGAGCATTTCCTAACATGCATTTCTATACGGAATAGTGCTGAGTCCCCTGGTGGAGAAGTCACATCTACTCCTACAGCCAAGGCCCGCCTTGTGTTTGAATCCCATCCAACAGCAGATTAACTACACTGGGCTGAGTCAGTGGTTGGACAAGTGATCTCTGAGAAAGTGCTGCAGGAAGGCATCTTGATGCGATGGAAAGAAGCTCTGTTCAAAGTTCAGCCCCCCCCCCCCCCCCCCCCCCCCCCCCCATAGTCACCAACAGCGAACAAAGCAAAACTGGAAAATAAAAAAACCCAGTAATAGGAAGGGCAGGGAAGAAAGAGTGCCAAGAATGAAAAGGGAAAAAAGGTAACAGAAAGGGATGCCTCCATGCATAAAGAAGGATATGAGGAATAAACAACACCACACCAGTGTGTTGAGGAAGCAGAATATAAAATGCCACTTTCCTGAGTTGGGACTTGAAACCATTGGAAGCTGAATTTGGGGTGCATTTTTATCACCTCCATAGATCAATTCCTGCCTCATGTAGCAAATGTAACAGCTTGTGGAGGGAAGTTACATGGTACATACAATGCAGGGGACAGGGCCGCCATACAAGTAATGCCTGGTTGTGGGAAAGGAAGGAAGGATAGTACATGGCAAGGAACCACAAGAGCTGGGATACTTTACTGGGATAGTTTGCACTGGTGAATCCACTGATCTACCCCTGCCCCAGGGCAAATCATGCATGTGCTGTGGGGTTTAAACAAAAGTGATACAGCTATATCTGTACTAAGGATAGAGAAGCCCTAACAGCAGAGGTCCTGATTCTGTGACATACGCAGCACCTTTAACCGTTTTTGTCATCAGTAGAAGTTATTGGCGTTGAACTGTTCTACAGGAGATGCTCAATAGCACCCTTCAGGATTGGGCCCCAAGTAAGGTTTTTAGCCTCCAACCTGTCATGATTTCTGCCTTGTAAAGCAGAGCCTGGGTAATACTGTAATCACTTTTCAGCTGGCTGCCAGTGATTGTCAGCAGCAGGTAACCCACAGGGATTAAGGAGCTCCCGTCTGCAAAAGACTAATGTCCAGTTCAGAAAACAGTCAGAGGATGCCCTGTTCCCCAGGCCATCAGTCAGAACGACCATGGGGTAATTGGGTGATGCCAGCTGTTTGTTTCAGCCAGTGCCTCCCTTCTCTTTGAGCTCCACATGCGCGTTGCAAGCTGCAAGTGCACCGCTCTGCTCTGAGCCTTGGAGACGGAGCAGGGGAGGGGGGGCCTTCCCGCAGGGCACAGTGCCATCTGCACAGCAAGGTGGGAGCAGCGCGCCTGGCTGCCCGTGCTTCCCGAAGCAGGGCAGGTGTGCCACCATGCGTTAGGCACTCCAAAGCCCTTACGAGCCCTTCAAGATGGCACGGGCATCTGCTAAGGCCTTCTTGGCTGAGCAGATGTCACATATGCCCCAGAGTGATGCAGAATCAAAAAGCAAGTTGGACAAGGGGGACTGCCTGGTTATTCATCACCCCCTCCCCTCCTGACACACATGCACACAGAGAGCCTGCCTCTCTCTCTCTCTCTCTCTCTCTCTCTCTCTCTCTCTCTCACACACACACACACACACACACACACACACACACGCTCCAGAACTACCCCATTGTTCTGTCATACACCATTCATTCCTGCCACCTTCAATAGCACCCCGTGGGTCTCCACAGCTAAGGGCCCTGTTATGCTTCTTTCTGTTACTAGAAACATTACAGCAGCAAAACACAGTGGAGAGGGGGCTCTACCATCTGCAAAAGGGGAAAGGACCCCTTTCCACCCATTAGGGACCATGACAAAATCCATGTCACTCATGTAACACGAGTTCCCTCAGACTGAGAAACTGCTTGCACAATGTGCAAAGATTGAATAAATAGGCCTGGCAAAGTCAGATCTTCCTCTTGGAGGAAGGCTTTTCACCTGAAGTCACATTCCCATTACAAGCACTTCCTTCATTTCCAAAGTACCTGCCTCCAAAAAAACCTACCCCAAGGAAAGATTTGGTTCTGAAAAGGGAGATGTGGCAGAGAATCTATGCAATTTGCTGCAGACTTTGCTGCTGCTATAAACTTCATGGCAAAGGCTCCTATGAGCAGGTTGGACACTTTACTGGGATAGTTTAATCAGGGATGATCCTGCCTTGAGCAGAGGGCTGGACTAGATGACCTTATGAGGTCCCTTCCAGCCCTACTTTCGTATGATCCCATGTTCTACAGTGATGGACAGCAGCCTTGCCAGGTAGCTTTTCATGACTTACTCTAGCTAATAGCATTCACGTACAGAACTGTGCACCTACCCAGCCAGAGCACAGCCTACTTATTGTGCTCAGTAGTGTATGGGTCCACATTGCAAATAGAACAGAACTGCAAACTATGCAGAGGACCAAAAATGGAAGTTACACAGCTAGGCAAGTGCCATTTGGGCACTAAAAATGAAATAGGATTCTGCCCTATAGGTTAAAGAAGACGATCTGAATGGAAATTCCAGTTAGGATCAGATCCATTCAGTGACCAACTGAATTAGTGGGGGTTGGTTGTGGTTTTGGTATCTTACCTCGACACACATGCTCCTGGCCAAATATTTAATTTTGGGGGATCAGTAAGTGAAGGGCAAATCATGAACCCTGAAAGCAGCTCCTAACATAGTAGAGAAACTGAGTTACAAATGTCATTAATTATTCTGCTCAGCATTATTAGTTTTACTGTAGTGCAGGTGTGAGTGGCACTGCACTGAAAACTCTCAGGAGAAAATGGGATGAATTGTATTGCATACCAATACCCAGATATCACTGTGACAGGCAGCCTTACACAAACCTAGAGAGACAGACAAAGAGTTATTCAGGGAACTTGTTTTTTTTAGTACTGAACACATGAATGATGTAGTTGCATCCTACATACAATAGCTCAGACACGGCAAGCCAAATTTGCAAGTGTGGATATGGAAAGTCAAGTTAGACCCTGCCATTCACCTGCTCTGTACCCTTATGCAAGTCACATGCCTGCTTTGGGCTTGAGGTTCTCCCTCCTATTCTTTGATTGCCTTGTTCAGACTGTGAGTTTTTCAGGGCGTAGGATGTCTCCTAATATGTTTTTGTACTGCATCTAGCATATGGAAGCCCTGATCTTGTTAGAGGAACACACAGAGACAAATCAGAAAACAAAAAGCGTCAAAGTTTTGTGGCTAGAGTCACAGAGGTTACCTGCAGCTTTGGGAGCATGGTTGAGGATTGACATTTTCTGGTCCAGATCTCTTTCTGATTGTATCTAGAGACATTGCTGTAAATTCACAGAAAATCACAGGCAAGGGGTCTCACCCTAAGATTGCTGCCATTAGTTAGGAGTTAATTACAGTAACCACCAAAATGTTTTAGGCCTAGAGATTGTATAATGCTTCCAAAAGTCTGGGAGGCGGGGTGGGGAAGCACCTGAACCTCTTGACGCAATAAAATTAGGTTGAAAATTTCAGGAAAGTAGACTCCTGCAGGAGGTTTCTGCTGCTTCTGGGTAGATTCTCAGGGAAAAAAAGTGACATCTTAGAATTTTCTGTTCCAATTTGCACCACTATGAAACTGAAAAGAAATGAAAAATGGACCTGCATTTAACTGAACCTCAAAATGGTTTTCAGCTAGGCTTGACTTCCGGATGGAGGCTTTGAGATGTAGGTTATTACATTGTATGCTGGTAGTGCCTTCATACCACATTTCAGTGGGCACATAATCTGAATACATCCTGGGTAAGGGGGGGAAAAGATGCAGACTCAGCTAGGATCATAGAGAAGTCAAGCACTGAACCCTTGTCTGACTGTAGTTAGCATCCCCTTCCCCATAGCCAGCACCAACCCTCAGAAGCAGCTATTAGTATTTTAATCAAACAGCTTTGCCCCTTTCTGAGGCAACAAGACACTATGGTGACTAAAACCCCAGATGAGATCACACAGATTTGCTGAGGATTGGTATCAGCTCCCGATCTCATGGACTTCAGTGGGAGTTGATGCTGCTGAGTACCTCTGAGAATTTGGCTCGTCGGACCTTAAAACAAAGCCTCTGCCACTGATGTTTGAACAGTATGGCAATTCTTCATACAGGAGACACAATAGATTAAATACAGCCAAGCCTTTTGTCAAGTAGGGTTTTTCAACTGGGACCTCTGGCCAATGCACTGTTCTGGGCTGGACTTTCTTAGGAAGGAGTCAAAATAATGTTGTTGTGCAATCAGTACTCAAATTAAAGAAGAAGGCTAAGAGCATGTGCTCCACCCTCACCCAACCTCCTGCTGCCTGCAAGAAGGCAGTTTAGCTCAGACTGAGCCCTCCGCCTGTGGTATTATCCTGCCAATTTCTTCCTCAAAAATATCAGTGCCTCGGCTTGCACACCAGAGAGTTCACACCTACAGAATGCAGCCTTATCTTCCAGGTTCTGTGCAAGACAAGCCTGTTTCACTCCTCCCTCCCTAACCCTCTTAGACATAATCCCGTCTTTAATGCCTCTTGGAACGGGGCTTTGAACGACTGTGTAACCTAACTGGCTCTGACCTCTCTGGCTGCTCTCTCATGCCCATTTGGAGAACTCAGACTTTCAAAGAGATAACAGAAGCCCAGTAAATCCTCGCTGGGATGCTAAAGCGATTGTCACACTTAGAGAAGTTTACTCAGAAAGCAAACTTAGAGCAGCTTCCAGTCTGCAGCTAAACTCCAGCAAGGGAAAAGGGAGAACAGCTGGGTTTTGTGACTTGGACCTTCCGGATCTATGGCACACAGGCTAGCGGACAGGGCTGGATAAATTCTCCCAGCGGCTTTTAGCACTTACAGTTTTTGCTTTGGAAAATGAGGAGAGGTCTTAGGTTTGTGAATCAGGATTTAGTACAAAATGCTTAAGGGAATAATGCTAGTTGGCTGGCCAGGCCCTGGGCCCTCCCAGCTCCTCTTAGGCTGCCTGCTTGTAACAGAGCTGCTTGGCCATCCTAAATATGGGCCCTTGGGAAGCAAGGGAAGCCTCTGACAGTATTCCATTGTGATTGCCAATTCCATGAACCTTCTCTAGTTGTGAACAAATTAAATGATGATCTGAATTGATGTAAATTACTTAGCTAAGCTGTCACAGTAGAGGCTGGATCCAAAGGCCCTTACTCACTTCTGCCTCAGGGACAGCTCTCCCCCCCCGTCTTTTGCCTTTTCTGAAATATCAGTATATTTTCATACAGCACATGACCAATCCCTCCTGACTTCACCTGTTTGATCTTTTGTTCTTATTGTCTATGGCAGATACACCTTCACCACAGATATGCAGAGGGCACTTCAGTGCTAGCAGGCAGGGCGCTTCCTTGGCAGGCAGGAGATTCCACTTCTATTCCTGGTTTTACCACTGAGCTGATCTGCCAGCTAGAAAAATGTTTCGCTTTTTATCTTCTGGTCTATTTAGGAGTCAGGCAGTTACTCCTTTGAAAATCTCCTTCTTGGGGCAAAGTCTGTCTGTTTGTATTGAGCCTCATTTATTGGAGATCTTGGTCTGGGTACTGAAGCACTACTGTAGCACAATTTATACCAGCTGCCAACTGCATGTACAAGCAAAGAAGAACCCTTTGTGGTGGCACAGGGCTGCATGCTAAAATAATTATGTTAGTTCAGGAATAACCCCTAAGGGTTTCAAGCTATGAAACATCTTGTCTCATTATACTTTGCCTTACTAATTGGAGTCTGTTGATGACTTGGTTGGTACGTACCTGGTAAAGTCTTGGTAAATTTCAGGAGAAAAAGAGCAGGTTTCCAATCTGTCTTTATTTGGACATGACAGGGTTAATTTGCCTCGCTGTCCCACCCTGCTTGCACGTGGATACGAACAAGCCCGCTGTCCCCCTCCCCTCCATGCTGACCCCACTTCTCCAGGCCCCTTCTTCCACCAAGGGAAAATAGCAGCTGAGAGCTATAAACACCTGAAAGTTCCCAGCCAGCCCCCTTAATTGGCACCTTTCTGTTCCGCTTTAAATTAATCAAACCCAGAGTCCCTATATTAATACTGTGGTGGGAATTAAAATCATGCAACGCATTAAAGATGTAATTTAAAATTAATAACTCATAATTATTTATCATGGCGTATCAGCAGAGCTATGAATTTTCCCTTCTCACCCAATGTTCATTTCCTTTCCTTCTTCCCTTTTCGCCTCTAATAGCATCTTGGACCATTATGAAGATCTGTGAGCGATTCCTGGAGACGCCAAACCCAAGATGTAATACATTTAATTTAATTTTGGGGGGGGAGCCTTAATTGTGGTAAATCAGTACTTAAGAAATGATATCAATTTAAAAGGACAAATTGAGATAATTTAATCAGAGAACTGCCCAAGTGAGGGAGAGAGCTGGCTTCACTGGGAGTGGGATTCTAGCCACAGGGGGTGCTATTTTAACCCCAAGTGACCATGGGGGTCTAAGGTCCTCAAAGATAAAGGTCCGAATCTGTGGCATGCTGAGCTCCCTCTATTCCATCTGATTTTTTGGAGGGCTCATACATGATGTTATTCCTAAAATATACCCTTGGACAGTGGATTAAGGAAACCCAGAATCAGAGGTTCTTATTTCTGAATTTGAGAGACTGTATGTAAAGCAATTCCACAATAGTTATGATGCTATCAGTTCATAATCTACTTTAATCTGAATCAGCTTTCAGGTGGAGACAGGCCATGACAGTCAGTGATGTCAGTTGGAGTTCAGATATGTACTGAAATGGGAGCAAAGTCAGACCCACTATGTATCAAGTCTGATCTACACGCAGATTTTTGTATATGTTTAACTGAATAGTTCTCAACATTTTTAGACTCAAGACACTACTCAGGAAACATCAGCTCTTAGCTTTCACACAAATCTTGACAACAGAAAAAAACAGGGAATTTTTCTGTTGCCAGGAACTCGGAAAGACTGCAACAGGGCAGAACGTTTTTAACACTGTGGCTTCCTATTTAAAATCTCTGGCCTGATCTTGTGAATCATGTTTGCATGCCTAGCAGTACTAACTTTGCACAGCACCCTGCAGCATTCTTGAAAGGAATTCAAGGTACCCTAGGGTGCCATAGCACCCAGATTGAGAATCACTGGTTTAATTACCTTGGGGTATGATGTTGTACTAGTAAACTCCTTAGTGTGGATGGGATCACTTTTATATGAAAGTGCCTTGCATCAGCGTAATTTATTCTCCTCGTATTGGAACAGCTGTACTGGTATAAAGCACTTTTCAAGGTGGTGGAGAAAGTTTGGAAATACAACACAACCATGTAGGCTAAACACTCAGATACCGGAAGGCAAAGAGAGCGCCACATTTACTAATTTTTTAAGCATCGTGATTTTTAAGCTGGTCTCGTCATGTTTGAGGTATGGGGATGACTTGTAGTTTTTCCAAGATGCCTTTCTGAGTTCTTGTGCTAGCCGTCAGTAGGCTAGCACATCTGGTCAGAGTGGAACTGGGAAATGCAGGAAAAGAAATGTTTTATATGGTTTAAATGGATTCCTCTCTCTTTTGGAATGTCATAATCTTACCAATATGCCTGTTCATGTAGCACAGTTTGGAGAATAGCAGAATATTTCACTCTGATTTCTGTGCTGGACTAGAGGCATAGGGACTCTAATGGGTGCCAGGGGCTGTGCTGCCTTCTCTTCCCGGGTGCATGGAGAAGGGGCAGGGTCTCCTGGTCAGGTCACTCATTTTCTGTGCAATCTACACTGTTCAAGCATTAACCCCACCGCAGTTTTTGGGTGTACAACCAAAAGCTGCTGCTAATTTGTCAGTGGCTGGGGTTAATGCTAGCACTGCTGATTTTGCAAGGAACAATGAATAGGAGCATTCAGCCATAGTGACCCTGTAGTATGGCAGGGAACACTCTAGAAAAATCTTTTTTTTTTTCATTTTGCCCTCCCAAAACAAGGCATGTACCTTATTTGAGGACATGTGGCATGCAAGAAAATACAGTATTTGAAGTGCAAATATTGCCATTCCTTTCTTTTCTTTCTATATGGCTGTTTTGTACAATGTAAGGCTTCAGCTATGCCAAGATCTAAGTGCATCTATTGTATATATCTGCCATTAGCATTGTGAGGGGTCCTGGGTACCATCAGCAATGGATTTATCTTCACAACTTCGCTCTGAGGTAGGGCAGGAATGAAACAAGGATTGAGAGAGAGATTAAATTATTTGCCCAGAATTACCTGGAATAGTTTGTGGCAGATCAAGAGATTGAACCTTATCTTCCAAATCCCAGCTAGGACCCTTATCATTGGATAATACTTTCAACTCATTCGAAACATGAGGGGTTGGGGTGAGTTCTACTGGCCTGCTCATATGCATAGAATTAAATATATATTTACTTCTTTACAGGGGCAGGGAGGGCCTAAGAGATTAAGCTGGTTTCAGGTCATTGTCATCAGAGAGGATTGAGGCCTACTGGTGAAGCACTTTTGGGAAATCTGAAGAGGATAAACCTGCAGGAAGGTCACTTAATGCAAAACATCAAAGGAAACTAATTCCCCAGGTACCAAGTCAAAGCTTTAACCTATCCTGTTCTCAACAGGACTCCAAGGATCCTAGAATCAAGGGTGGTTTTGCTGGCTTTGAATTCAACTAGAGTTTTTTATTCCACTACTCCAAGGAAGTACAGACAGCTCTCTAAACTGTTTTGGGTCCAGAGATTTCCTTCTGTCCAACAGAAAAAAGAACTGAAGAGACATGGAGTTTAGGATTTTAAAACAGAGTGGGTGCTATGAATGTCACATTAGATTTGCTGGGACACTAAATTCTAGTAAAAAAACCAAACAGTTAAATATAAAAGAAAAAAACGAATAATCATTTTACTGCACTGATAGATCCATTTTAATATTGGAGTTAGGATTTGGGGGCTGAGGGTGGATGCCCGTGTTCTTTATATAGAAAAGAAATCTCTCCAGGGACACAGTAGTGCCCTAGAAGCTCCTAGCTCTTCCATCTCTGCTTTTAAGTGTTTGTATTAGCTGAGGCTAACTTTTTGGAAATCTATTTTTGCATTGATTCCCTCCACCTCTTCAATGAATGTCAATAAATACAGCAGAGTCTAAACATACCTACTGTGTAAGGATGGAGGGGGATCAACCAGACACAGTAGCAGCTTTTAT
>NW_005841868.1:2386272-2409884 GCF_000455745.1 Alligator sinensis | reverse complement strand
AAGAGAAGGGGGAGGTGTTATAATCGACTCAAGTATTAATGAGGTTGGATAGAACATGCTCACACTTCCAGCTCTATTGTTTGTGTTTTCAAAACAAATGGGAACTTAACCAAGTGACTAATTTTTCTGCCAAATGCAACCTTGTCATCAAAGGTTTAAACAACAGCAAAGTCAATGAAAAGAACCTCAGAATGGCAAGTGGAAAGAAATAAACTTGGTATATGTGAATAATGTCAGCCACTCTAAAAAGCAAAGTATCACATGCCCACTTAATAAAATGGCAGTATCTCTTGGAATCCCTATTTCCCATTATTTTGCTCTAGCACTGTCATTAGAACTCCAGGCTTAAGGAAGAGAAGCAGAATAGTTTATTGTTAGGTAGCTGATCCCATCCTGTGCATCTTTTTGTAGGGCCTGAATCTCACAATTTCTGCAGCAGTTGTTCTGTAATCAGCACTGATCACATCAATCAAGTATCACATTGGGGTGCACCACAGAAATATACTGGAAGCATCCTGTTGTCTCTGCAAGCAGCCACATGTACCCTACTTGAGGGGGAACAGCAAAACCAAAATTAGGATTTGCATCCATG
The DNA here is from genome assembly GCF_000455745.1 of Alligator sinensis. Classification (NCBI taxonomy): domain Eukaryota; kingdom Metazoa; phylum Chordata; order Crocodylia; family Alligatoridae; genus Alligator; species Alligator sinensis. The sequence continues at coordinate 2,409,292 of NW_005841868.1, read as the reverse complement.
TCTTGAAACTTGTGTACAGTGCTATACTATGATGTATTGGTGTCTACTCCCTTGCACTGTACAGACTGAAACCCTTCTAGGAATTGCTCTGTTGTGCATTGTGGGACAACTTGTGTTTCATTAATGATCTTAAAGGCAGAAGTTATTGCAGTCCACTGCTGCACATAGCTTTTTCAAACCAGTACACTGCTCAATTATGTTCATCCTAAATGATGGGAGTTTAGTGCTTCAATGAGGTACAGAACTGGTTTTCAATACTTAAGGAGGTTAGCCAGTGCTGGGTAAATACCTAAGTCCTACTCCAGCAAAGGAACACAGGACTGAAAGGAGCCTCTTGGGCCATCAAGCCCTGTCCCCTGCATTCACAGGCTATTGTTGACCAAAGGGATCCCCAAAAATCACCGCTTCAAACCCTCACCCACAACTACAAGGAGCAATAGCCAAAACATCAAGAACATCCTGGACATGCCACAGGTAAAAGCCAGGGAGACAAGGGCCCTGACAATGCAATAGGCTCTATGTGAAATCTGGGATGGATACCCTGGAGGCTTCCCTTTGGTTATTCCAAAGTCTTGGCCAGGGATATAGAGGAGATCCCCTCAGGACTTAATTCATACAACTACTCCAACCTCCCCTCTTACATCTGACCTTCCCCCAGCAAGACTTTCAGTCCCAAGAAAGGAACCAAGCAAAAAGCTCAGACTGGAAAACCACACATCAAGATGTGGTCAAAGCTGTGGCCCATAAGTCTCCAAAGCAGTGGTCTCTTCCCCTGCCTTAGTCTCCCTTTCATTAAACAGTGCTTTAGTGGCATATAAGGGTCAGAAGTGTGGCATCAAAGAGCCAGGGAACAGGCTACTACTTAGGAACCCACCACAGCTGGCCTTATCCTGTCCTCTCTTGCAAGGCCTGGCTTAGAGTGTATTCTTAAGAAACAAAAGGTAGAAGCCCACCCTGGAAGGGCTTGTTGCAGACCTGCCAGGGGAATATTTGTACTCAGGAGGTTGCCGTAAATCAGAACATCCTTGCTATAATTTAGGCTTTTCAGAGCCCTTCCCTCAAGCAGCCAAGAAGCCCAAAGATGGACACAGCCTGCTTCACAAGCGCCATTTACCTCTCCCTTTCAGTAGCCAGTCCATGCTGTGCCCTAAAGTGGTGCTGTACTGAAGCTCCACCATGGGTGTTAAAGGATGGGGGAAGTTAAGTGAACAAACTTAACTGATCCCAAATGTGCCTGAACTCAGCCCTATAGAAAATGAGGCTGTGGTATTACCTTAGGCCCATTGACATCAGTGATAAAGTCTATCTGGTCTAGCCCTATGTTGACGAGAGGTGGTGGAAGTATTCTTAGCCCCTTTTCAGAGATAGGAATCTGAGATAAAGAAAAACTGAGCCCAAACAATGTGAGAAGCCTGAGAATTAAGCATGGGCCTTTTGGTTCACAGGCCAGTGCCTTCACCATCCTCCAAAGAGCCAAGCAAAGATGAAGCAGATGGTGACTGAAACCAAGACATTTTCCCGTCAGAAAATAAGGTGTGGTCAACATCAGAATGTGCCACAGGAAAAGGTAAATCCAGTCCAGTTTCTGAGGAAAAACAACATGAAATGTTGGTACTTAGTTTCAGGTGGCTCAGCATTAATCTATGTAGGGTCCTGAGCTGCTGCAGTGTCCTATGGAAGCAGTAGTCTTTTGTCCCTGTGTGACCAGTCTACCCAGTGGGTGTTAATCCCCACAAAGGTGATGCCGCCCATGACACTGGCATCTTCCTATGGATGAGTTACCACAATATCTCTTGGTTGCTTTTCCACACCAAAATGGAAGGCTCCCTGTAGGCTAGTGCTTCAGTATTACCAATGCCAATCCTACAAAAATAATGAGTTGAACCCCCCAGTACCACAAGCCTAACAGAAAAAAAATGGGATTCTTTTAAATATAGTACATTTGAGGTTCTTTTTATTGCTCTCCCAGCTTCTGAGCCTTTGCAGTACATTTCAATCACATTTCCAAACCTTTATTCATAGCCCACGAGGGCTGCAAACTTGGTTTTTTTAATGAAAGTTGCAATCTAATATTTAAGGAAAATGCTGAATATTACAGGAGTGGGGATGAACATGAGAGTGTGCAACACTAGTAGTTGATTCATCATTAGTGGTCTTATTGGCTATATAGTGTTTGCTCACTTAAAAAACACATGTGGGCTCCCCAACATAATCCATCTAGTTTTATGTCTGAAATATACAGGAAGAAAAGGAGAAACTGGGACAAATAATGGTAATTCAAACACTATTTTCTCTACCCACCAAATTATTATGGAGGGGAAAAAAGTAAAAGGGCGTCAAGAAGCAAGCTGTTAACTATAAGATTGGGGGGGGGGGGGGGGGGGGGGGAGAATGTGACCCTGTCTCTTTAAAAATAAATAAATAGATAAAGACTGAAAAAAATGCAATAAGTGTATGCAAATGTGTTGAGCTGAACATCGCTGTCTGTGAAACAGATGAGGGAGAAAGTGCTTGAAGCTAAAGAGAGGAATGAGGCAGCTAGAACTGACCTCGGGGTTAATAATTTTTACTTCTCCATCTCATTCCCTCCATAAAAAATAAGATGGGAGGTGGGTGAGGGGGAGAGAGAGAGAGAGAGAGAGGGAGAGAGAGGGAGAAAGAGAGAGAGAGAAGGGAATGAGTGTTTGGTTTGGAAGTGGTCACAGCAGCTTTGCTAAAGGTTATTTAACAGCACTAAAAGGAGGGGCTTGGAAGAGCTGTAGCTGCAAGCACCTCTCATTTTATGGCACAGCCATCTTCACGTTGGCTCTTTTAACCCCATCTGGTATATCTGTCCTGTCTGTCCCCCCCAGCTGGGAAGAGATTAGGGACAGGCACTGATAAGGATTGCTAACCCTCCGAACATGGTTGGGCAGGGAGCATCAAAGGGCAGAAGCAGGAAGAATGGCAGAAGTGGCAGAAGGGATGAAGAAGGACAGAGAGCCAAGAGAAGCCTGAGAACCTCACTGCAAAATCAGTCTTCTCCACAGTGGAAGAAGAGCCTGATTGCAGCAGGTGCTGCGCTCCAGCTCCCCTTGGGCACCCAGCATCATTGCAGGAGTGAGAGCATCGAGAGGAAGGTCCTCAAGTTCAGCATTGGGATGTGTCAGGTTGTGATATGTCAGGGAGGAGCTTGCATCAAGAAAGCCCTCCATGGACAATGGGGAGGAAATGGGGGCTGCTGTTTGCCTTCCTCTACCCTCCCACAGGAGACAAGCCTACGTGTGTGGGTTCTCCAGGCTTGATTCAGATCCTGACTTGTTGAGTTGGGCCAATGTGACTGCTTTGATCCAAATCGAACTCAAAGCTGAACCCTCTGCTTACCACCCTTAACTGTACCAAACCCAGCCCAACAACCGTAGTTCACAGGCAAAGAATTGGACTGGAAGTCCTAACAGGCTAATCTCATCTCCATTTGAAACACAAGGGACCTAGTTCGAGTGCCCATTAGAGCAGTGTAAATACCATCAAACCACTGCCTTTATTCCACGGCTGGGCAGGTACCCATCTCCATGGGAACTAGGGTCACTTCACAAATAAGGTCACACTAGGTTTAGGTTCTTTTTATTAAGAGTTTATAACAGGGTTATTGTGGGATGTTATGAGCACACTTACTGTGGTATAGATCATTATAAGCACATCTACCAGCCTAAGCTTTACTGAGGGATCTGAGCACTTAATCATTTTACCAGTAGTTATGCTCGCAACAATTTTATTCCCATTTTCATGATGAGGAACTGAAGCATGGAAGCTAAGTGACTGGTCAGGTTCACATCATGGGAAATCTGTAACAGAGGAAGGACTTGAATCTCAGATTCCCTCTTACTAAAGAGGGATACTGAATTCTTTCTCCTTATGTTGGCATGAGGTTGTTTTTTGATGCTTATAAGTCATGGGTATAAGCAGCCTATGGCATCACTGGACTCTTCACCAATCTATATCTATTGATTAACTATAAATGGAAACATCTACTAATGATTTATTAATTATTCATAATTGGACCCTCCGTGTGACCACAAAGAGAAAAAACAAGACAATGGCTGAGTCAGCTTCCTTGATGAGATGGAACACAATGGGCTGTGTCAACAAAAACCCTGGACATTCAGTACCTCTTGTTCCTTGAATGGCTGCAGTTCATACCTAATGCCAAATATGGTCAAGTCTGGTGCTTAGTCATCTTTCCAGAAGATTAGGGTTTCAGAAACTAAGAGTATCTTATTTCGCAGGTTCCATTGCAGGGCTTTATGAAAGGAAATATATAATTTAATGTTTAATTGCTGGGCAAATGCTATTCTATGCAGTTAAATATCTCTTGTGCTGCTCCCCAGACATGGTTTTGTTTCACTGTTCTAAGTAAAGTGGTTGCTATATACACTGCATAGGCAATCTTGGAATCATAGAAAGTTAGGGCTGGAAGGGACCTCAGGAAGTCATCTAGTCCAACCTCCTGCTCAAAGCAGGACCACCTCTAACTATATCATCTCAGCCAAGGCTTTGTCTGGTTGGCTCTTAAAAGCCTCCAAGGATGGAGATTCCACCACCTCTCCGGGTAGCCAGTTCCAATGCTTTACTGGTGAGAGGGCAGCAGGACAGGCCCTACGAGGAGAGACTGAAGGACCTGAACCTGTTCAGCCTCAGCAAGAGGAGGCTGAGGGGGGACCTGGTGGCTGCCTACAAGCTCATCAAGGGGGATCAACAGCAAATAGGCAGAGCTCTTTTCTCCCCAGCACCTCCTGGGGTGACGAGGAACAATGGTCATAAGCTGATGGAGAATAGGTTTAGGTTAGAGATCAGAAGGCAATATTTTACAGTTAGGGTGGCCAAAATCTGGAACCAACTTCCCAGGGAAGTGGTCCTTGCCCCTACCTTGGGCAAATTCAAGAGGAGGTTGGACGATCACCTGTCTGGGGTCTTGTGAACCCAGCATTCATTCCTGTCTGTGGCAGGGGGCCAGGCTACATGATCTGTTCAGGTCCCTCCTGACCCTAGCTACTATGAAACTACCCTACTAGTGAGAAAGTTTCTACTAATATCTAACTGAAGTTTCCCTTGCAGCAACTTGAAACCATTGCCCCTTGTTCTGTCATCAGCCACCACTGGACACCTATACACATGCCTGATGCCTGCTTCAATGGGTTCTAATTAGAATGTGTCAGTGCAGACTCAATTAATCAAGTCTGCTGCAGTGTGCTAATTAGCATGCTCTAGCAGCTTTAGCATCATGTATTCAGCATCGTCACACTTCCAAATGGCAGTGGGGGTACTTTAACTAAAGCTTGTTGAACGTGTCTTAGTTAAAACACCCCCGCCACCATTTTGAAGTGCAGAACAATGAATACACCAGATGCTACGGGCACTTTAATTAGAGCAGATCCCAAGGGTTGCTCTAATTAAAGCACTCCCCCACCCCAGAGCATGTGTAAAGACACCTACTGAAAACAGTCCAGCTCCATGTTCTTTGGAACCACTCTTCAGGTAGTTGAAGGCTGCTAGTAAGTCCCCCCTCAGTCTTCTTTTCTCCAGATTAAATAAGCACCGTTCCCTCAGCTTCTCATTATAAACCATATTCCTAAGCCCCCTAACCATTTTCATTGCCCTTTGCTGGACACTCTCCAATTTTTCCACATCCTTGCAGAGTCTTTGCAGAGCCTGCAGAACATGTAGCATTTCCTTGCATAAAATAAATTGCACGATCATGACCTTTACAAACATCACCTATTGTTTTGGATCACCATTTAAAAACCAGCCATATGGCAGCACATACAAGTGGGACTGGTGCCCGATATAAACTGTTGTGTTATGTTATTCCATGTTGTTCAGTGACAGATAGGTTTCACCCAAGAATGGGTTGCATTTCAGTGATGGATGGAAGAATCACTGTATGGCTTTCCCCTATCTCCTAGGGTTCTGTGGTTAAATTGATAGCAAAGTAATTTACGGTCCTCAGATATCTATGAAATGTTAACTATTACTGCTAGCTTACTTATGCAGAAATAACGAATTCTAGACCCTACTTTCTCTAGGGAGCTTCTCAAACTATTTTTCTAGCACCTACTTCCTCCATTGCCTGCTCTTTGAGAAACTGTAGTTCCCACCTCATAGGGCACTGAATTATAAATCAAGAGCTTAGGGTGCTCTTCCTGGCTCTGCTACTGTCCTCATGCATAGTCTTAGTCAAATCACATCCCCCCTCAATCCATTTAGCTTGTAAGCATTCTGTGGCAGAGACTCTCTCCTACGTTGCCTTGTCTTCCTGAACTCTGATCTCAGTTTGGGCATATAGGTACTAATATTAAAACAGATGTTTTCCAAAAGAAGTCCAAAAAATGTTTTTTTGGTTCTTTGACTAGTTTGTAATTTCATCGTCCTGCACAAACAGATGAAGAAGGACTTTCTTTTGTGGAGAAGCAACTAAGTAGACTTTTCCCCATTCAGGAAGGATACGGTCATAATAGGTAATCTTGCTTGTCCTTCTTGCCCTAGTACTCCTACTTCAAAGGATCAGTAACTTCTATTTGTTTTTTGAAACTCAGTGGGAACTACTTAGAGTTGGATGAAATTTTTCAGATTGTTTTTGATGACTAAATTAAAATGAAGGTTTGGACAGGCCAGAACAATTTGTGAATTTGGATCAAATAGCTTCAGCCACATTTTCCTAACTGAAAACTCTTTGTTGTTTCAGCATTTTTTTAAATAAAATTATTGAGATCTTTCATTTAAATCTTGTTCTCATTTGTAAGTCTGCCTAAATTTAGCAATAAAGACATTTTAAAAACCAAAAGCAAAGCAAAATAAATCTCAGAGTGCTGGCTAACTCAAACATGATATATATTTTTTTCAGTTTGCTGGCCAAACTGGGTCGGGAAGGGATGTCAAATTATATGCACAGCTCCAAACTATCTAATATTGCTGTTATTTTTGTGAAAGGGTCTAAAACCACTCTGCTTCTGGAGATTATAAGAAGCATTCATTGTGAGGCAAGATTATAAAAATTAGATATTTGTGAGATTTCAAAATGTACAATATTTCAATATCAAAATGAATTGCTGAACTTTTGGGATCTTTTTGTGAAATTAAACATTTTTAAAAATACTGAATTTTGATTTTTTCCCCCACAATGTCTCTCTTAAAGAAGTTGAAATATGTCAAGAAAAATGTTTCAATCTTCAGAAACAGTTTAATAATATTTTGTAAAAATAAGTTGACTATATCAATACATTTCCAAAAATATTGTTGATTTAAAACAAATCACTATTTTCTGACAGAAAATTGTTCCATGGAAAAAAAAATCAGCCATCTTAAATCCTGAATTTGCTCATGAGCCATTTATTTTTAAGGTTACCTGGCTGGACATTTTGTCTGTCTGCTCACTTCTGCTGTTTTAAAGTTTTGTATCTGTATATTGCATTCAGATGCCTGAGTGATATAACAGGCACCCTACAAATGGATTAAATGAATGAAATCCCTGGGTCTGAGACTAATTCACCACAAGAGGCCTTCACTTCTTTCTTTTATAATCTCCATCTACAAAGTGGGATTATAGCTCGAGTTGGCCATAACTTTTTCGGAAGGGAGGAAGGACGGAAGCACTTGTTTTCATGAATTCATCTACCATAAATGTTTTATGTAGAATTTTTTTTTTAATTTCAGAAATTGACCTCTTCTAAATGAAATATTTCAGCATTTCAATGTGAAAGAAGTTATTAAAAAAGTTTAATTTTATTTGAAAAAAACCCATTGAAATAAAACGAGAGTTCTAATGAAAAATGAAAATATTTTGCCATCATCAGAAACTGTTTCAGGTCAACTAAAAGGTTTTTGTATATTTTTCAGTTGCCAAAAGTGTTTCTTTATTCCAGAACAATTTTTTTAATGACCAAGGAAGCAAAATATATCTGCTTTTCATCCAGTTGAAGTTAAAATATCACTTACTATTTCACCAAATGGTTGTAAGGTTTAATTGCTTACGTTTATAAAGCAGCTTGAGGTGATCAGACAGATGAGCCAGGACACGGGGAAAAAGTTAAATAAATGATGTCTGGGAAATACCCAGAACACCATTTTTAAACTTCAGTGATTTTGGAGCTGTTTACAAGAGAATAAAACATCTTTAACTGTTCTTGCAATGGGAAGTGGATATTGATTTTTCTTGTTCTTGTGTAACTCAAAAAATGGCTGAAGGAATGTTAACAAAAAACTTTCACACACAAGTTCTTGTTTGGACAAAGCCTGAGAAAAGAAAGTTTAGCCTCAAAGGAGAGTTCTTCAGAAAATGGCAAGCAAAGAAAGGGAAGAAATGAGCGGGAGTCAGATGCTCCCGATTCAAATCCAAGCTCTGTTTCAGGCTTCCTGGATAGCCTTGGTTAAGTCGCTTGACTTTTATGCCTTGCTTGCCTATTGGTTCCGCCTGTGCCCATCTTATCTATTTCGAATAAAAGATCTTCGAAGCAGGGGCTTCCATTACACGCTGGTTCCATGACAACAGCCACAGATGTGGTTGGCACTGCTGTGCTATATACAGGCTTTAGATTGATGCCTGAACCCACCACATGTAATGGGAATTGGACACCCATAGTGTTAGCCTTGATAACTGTTGTTAACAAGAAAGTGGTGGTGTCTGTAAGGGCAGCCCCAATGCAGCCTGGGAAACCTGTCTGGGTTTCATTTGGTTTTGCAGAGTGCTGTCCTCTGGAAGCGTGCTCCCTGCCTGTGCACGTATCCAGGGGATTCTTTGATGGGGCAGACTCCATAGGAAGGAAGGAAGATTGTCAGTGCAAAGCAAGGCAGAAGACAGGACACGCAATGAGGCCGAGCAAAAAGGCCAGCCCTCACCGACGGTGCTGGAAGAATGCTAAGCAGCTGGGCTTGTTATTTCCTGAGTGGCAAGGACTCTCCTTGCTCCCCTATTAATTCCCCTGGGGTCGATTCTTTGCCAAGGTTCCTGTGACCCACAGGTTCCCGTTCCCCGCATGGCTCAGGTCCCAGAGGAGAGGATTAAGGCAGCAGAGGGAAAGGCTTTGCAGAGCATAATGACTGCCCCCTGGGTGTGCCATCGGCAGGCACCAGCGGGAGGGGGACCAGGGGCAGCGTTCCACCCGCCTCCCTTCCCGCCTGCACTATTCCACACACCGCTGTGCAGGGAAATTGCAGGCCATTGCCAAGCAAAGCGGTCTGGGCTGTTCTGTCAGCAGCAGAGAAGGCTCTAGAGAAAGCCAGCTCTCTGCTTAACCCTTTTATGGTCAACTCTCTGCAGAAAGGAGAGACAAGACAGGTCTTTCTCCACTGCCCCCACTCCTCCTCCCCAGAGGAGAGCAGAGCAGCCAGCCCCTGAGTGAGCAGTAAGAGCATGAGCCGGAAGGCCCACTGAGCCACCCTGAACAAGCCCCTGCCTGCCAGGCCTTCACGTAAGGCTTCCCAGCTGGCTGAGCTATTAAACAGGGCCCTGAACATACAGCTAGGGGAGGTGGCACATATAAGAACCTAGACTGAGATACAGGGAGAAAACGTCGTGGACACGAGAACTTATTTTCTTCAGCCTCCGTTGCCCACCATGGTGGGATGCTGCTTTCCCCCTTCACCCACACAAAGCAATGGTCCTGCTTCTATGTCCACTCCCTAATTCCTTCCTACCCCACTTGCTGGGATCACTCTCCTGCTATGCACCAGTCCTTCTCTCTTGGCCCCACAATGATCACCCTACGTCCCTCTCACTGCAGGCACTCCATGCCACAATCTAGCTGCCCCATGCACACCGACCACGTGCCTTTCTCTTCTAAACACCGGGATCTTTCTCCTGGCTAGTTCAGTAGTTCCTTCCCCATGCTCAAGTGCATGGAGATGACTCCTCTCCTCCCTTCTCCCAGGAGCTCTTCCGCGACACCCCGCATGCAGTAACAATCCATACTTCCCACCCTCTTCAGGCCACATGCTGTAGTCTCCGTCTCTTCTACTCTCCTACCTTGCCCAGTCCTCTACCCCTCTGGACCACTGACACCCTGGTCCTCCCAGCTCACCCATAACCCCTGCAATACCGATTCTCCTGGCCCAGGAACTCATTTCAAGTGGCCACAGAGGGGATACAAGCACATTACCCTACCGCCTGCCATCCGCGTCCAGTCTCAGTTAGTTTATGACCCCCTCCAAATGACATAAAAGTGTCATGTCAGCGAAGCCCACAGCTTGTGTAGAGGAAGAGCCTCCCCCACCCCCATGCTGGCTTTAAATGGAGCTGGCAGATCGATACAGAGTGTGCTAAACTGACACTGAGTCTCATTAGGGGTTAGTTTTCATCTTCCTGCTCTCTGGCAGCCTTCACATTATCCCATAAAATTTATTTACTATTTCATGAATACATAAGCAGCAGGCAAACGCCGGCTTTTTATATATTTACACTGTATATATTTCACGGGAGAGTTATGTATGTCTCTGAGGCAGAGTGGAGGGAGAGAGGGGAGCGGGAGCAGAAGGAGAGAGCAGCTGTGAGGAAAGAAGTAAAGAGAGAGCAAGAGAGGGATGAACATATAGATAGATTACAGCACCACAGTGCTACTTTCTGTATCAGCTTTTGATCACTGCCCATCGACAGTGTTAAAAATGCCACCCAATGGACAGATCTCCTCGCAGGGAAGTTTTAAGAAGAAATCAAAGAGCAGAAGCGAGCTCCACGTGTCTTGTGAATGCTGCATGCCCTGGGTGCATGTTATGGTAATTGCAGGTAATAGCCATGTGGCATATAAAGAGCTTTCTTTGTGCTACACATGAATCTGATCACCAGCCACACTGTTCTGGATTCTGAAGCTTCTCCTTTACAAGTTTGAGGAGGTTTAGATCCAAGGATTTCCCTCTTCCTGGGCCCAGCAAAAGTAGTTCAATTTAGATTTTGCTTTGAATACTGAAGTTTCATTCCCCAGCCAGAGACCAGGAGTATCCAGAACTATAGTGCATGACAAAATGAACACAAAGTATCCCTGGTGCTGTGACTGGCTACATGCTTTAAACAGCAGAATTTAACAAAGAATCTCAATAGATGAGCCTTTTCATGGCAATTTAGGCCCATTGCAAGCTGATATTAGGCAAGTCCACTGTTTGGCAGAGAAGCCACAGAATGCTGGCTTAACTAATATGGAGAGGATGATTGTAATGCATGAAAGTCAGGCTATGTCCAGCTGTGGCTTCCTCTGCGACTGCAATGGCCCCACTGCACATGGAGATAGGTACATCACTGTGACTACATAATAATTCCTGGTAGTTTAGATGTGGCTTAACATGGCTACTAGAAATATTGTGGCCACATCAGACTTGGGAACACATCTGGGATTCTCACTAGGCTAAATTCTACTGCGAAAGCCCAAGTCCCGTCTCAAGTTATAGACTTACAATCTCTTAGCAGCATAAAACCTATAACTTGTGCACTAGCCACTTGCAGAAGGGGATGCCACTCATCATGAGTAGTTCTTGGCTTAACCTGGAGCAAATCAGAGGCAATGTCTCCAAAAGCTATGGAGCTCATTGGATTTTGCTACATGGTTCTAGCTTCCTTTAAGACAAACATAGCATTTGATGTAGTGAGCGTCAACCCATGAATGCTGGTGCTATATAGAGTTATCTACTTTAGTCTACAAGGTGCAAATCTACCTTGCCTTCTACAAAACTCCAGTGAGCCAACAGTTCCAGTCCTTACTGAAGTAAGTCCCTGATGAAACCAATAAGAAGTTTTGTCCAAGGAAAGACTTCAATATCATGCTGCTTGACTGAAATGCAATATATAACCACCAAGTAAGGTCTATAGCATGAGGCCCATAATAACACCTTCCTCCCCACAGCTTACAAACAGCTGGTGGTATTCTTAAATGACAGAACTTCTGTAGTCCTATGACTGCTTATGCACGTCTGCTTTCATTTAAGTAAAACACAAAAAATTCTAGATATCATAGGAGTGGAGCAGGAAAGTTTGATCCAAATGAACCCTAAAGTGTCAGAAAGCACAAGTCCTATAAAAATGCATTAAGATTTTTTTTTTAATATCTTATGAATTGAGGGCCTGATTCTTGAGTGCTGAGAGATGGCACAGTGTACTTCTGAAAACCTCCTTTCCCTCTGTTGTTAGAGTACTGCTCAAATTGACAATTTAAGATTATTATGATTCTTTTAAAATTGGTATACTCATTTACCTTTTTTATTTTTATTTTTTTGCACAGTGGAAGTAGAACAGGCACTGAGACCGAGTTTCCTGTTGGCTGTTGTGCTGGGGGTGCCAGCAGTGCTGGAAGAGTTCCCCATCCAAGAAAATAATCCAGTTTCTTTTCAATTACTGTTTTTAAGAACACTTGGTGAATTTCAGTTCCAAGGTATTGAAGTATTTCATTTTGTTGTTTAAGCATTTAAATATTAGCCCTGAATAAGTTGATCATGTCTCTCTGCATGGTTGATCAAATTTATTTGGCAAACTTGGTCTTCTGAATATTTCTGCTATCAGATCCAAGCATTATTAAATCAAGACAGTGCCTGTGTTCTAAAGAGCAGATAGGCTGGCACAGTTATACTTAAAGGGAGAAGAGAAAAATCAGTCGGAAAGGATTTTGAATCCAATATTTGATTTCCTCTGTTCTCAGTAACACTCCAGGCTAATGTCCAAACTTGCAGGACATCTTCATACTAAGCACTAATGTCTAAAATGGCTTGCCTGGATAGTGATCCAGTCCACATTCATACTGCTCCCAATTTGGCAGTTTCTCTAGTCGGCCATGTACTTAAGCATACGTTTAAACCTCATTGACAGCCATGAAACTACTCATTTGCTTGAGGTTCATCATGTGTTTTAGCTGCTGGTATCCTTCTGAGCACACATCCTGCAGGGACATTTTACCATATTTCTGTAGTACAGGAGTGATGCCTGGATTTTCCCAGAATGCACTGGTACAAATCATATTTTGGTATGCTGGTAAGCATGGATGCACAAACATGTTTGATACATAACAGTTAAAAAAAAAAAAAAAAAGCACTACTAGATGGATACAGCAGAGCAGAGAGCTGAGTTATAACACTGTTATGAGTACAACTACAACTGCACTTTGATAATGTGGATAAAGACACTGGTTGTGGAATAGATTCCCCAAGGCAGAAGAGTGCAGGACTATGTTTGTTCAGGTTACATAAAACTGTACCAAGCACCGGAGAATACGTTGTAATAGGTACCAGGCCACTGTAAACCATGATTTTGCACTAACTCATCTCTTAATGCAATTTTATCTTGATTGTGTTTCTAGCCATTGTTGCTATGAAGATAACTTTGAAAGCAAGAAACAACTGCAACCAATGCAATACGGTTCCTTCCTGAGCCTGCAGAGTGTCTAAAACTGTGCTGAGCAGCACAAGCTATCCTATTTATCTCCCCGATGTGTTGACTCTGAAACCTAACAACAGCACTCAAGACCTTTCTAATACATTGTTGTGCAGCATATTGAAAATATAGTGATAGCATAAAATAAACTGAATTTAAAATCACAAGAAAAATCTGGGGAGTGCTTTTCTGAGTGCATTATTCATCAATCTAAACCATAAACCCTTCCATTATAATATGTCAAGTTGCTGACAAAACATTTGAGCACCCTGAAGCACAATTCAGATTCCATTTGCTATCGAGGACAGATTAGAGGAAACAATCCTGCACTAACGGTGAGAAAATGAGAGGAAAACACATAGGGATTCCTCTCTCCATCTCTAATTTAATATAAAAATAAAACATGCTGGTTTTCACTCTGGCTTTTCAACCACTTGTGTGTGATGCCATTAAAAGAAATAACACACACAAAAGCCACTCAAGCTTTATAATACAGAGAGGCAGCTGAGATGGACAACATGAGCACTGCAGAGACAGAAAGAGGCCCTACAGCTTTAAATAAATACATTTTAAAAAGCTGCAAGAGAATATAACAATACCCACCACTTCTCCTTATTTGGCCCTTTAAAGCACATCCCAATGAGTGCGCATGTGCAGGGGTGTGCATTTCCCAGGGGACAAATAGCAACAGCACCTATTTGTGCCATTGCTATTTGTCTCCAGACACACCCCTGCACTTGTGCTCTGGTGCATGGCAAAGTGAATTGGGTGGGGTAGGGGAGGCTGGGGCTAGCACCTGTGCTGACTCCAGCAGCCTTACCTGGGATCCTGGGGACCTCCCAGGGCAGCAGCAGAAGCAGCACCGAGACATCCACTCAGAGCCTGGCCAGCAGCCAGAGTATGTGTTACACTGCTTTTTTTTTAGCAGCGGGTTTTGGTTTTGTTTTTTTACACCCAGTGTAAAAAAAAAAACAATGCTGCGCTGCTAATTAGTAGCGCAGTAAATAGGTGCACATGCACCACAAACAGGTTTGAGGCATCACAAGCTGCATGTGCACTCTCGTCGAGATGTGCCCTTGGGGTCTATACTTTCCCCTTCCCTCTATATATGTGCTGTGGATGGCAGTGTTGATAGCAGCCACCATAAAAATTCTTTAAAATGCTGTGGGTAATAAAATAGCCCATGTAGACATTAAAAACTCACTGGAAAACAGAAATCAAATATCAAAATAATCAAACCCTGGGCAAAACCTAGTTAAACAGCCTTCTATCCTTGTCTGCTGTGAACTCAGGCCATCACATGCTGCCTATCAAGACTTTTGTGGTCTGCGTTTATCTTCTTTCACCCACTGGACAGTTAGAAAAACCCATAAAACTATAAATATTAGAAGAAAAAGCAGTCATTCATCTCCAATTTGCTGAGACAGTCCCAATTTTTAGGCCCGTGAGTCCCTGAAGTAAAAGTTTTGTTCCATATCTGGAAATCTCAGTTCATAGACTTTAGGGCTGGAAGGGACCTCACAAGGTCATTGGGTCCAGCCTCCTGCCCAAAGGGCAGGCAGTCAGCAGGGGTCAAATGATCCCAACAAGATAGGCATCCAAGTTTTTCTTAAAGGAATCCAGAGTAGGTGCCTGCACCACCTCTGGGGTGAATCTATTCCAGACCCTGGGGACTCAGACAGTAAAAAAGGTTTGTTGCAGCACCCCAGTTCAAATCACTTGACTCATTCTGCCACAACTCCAAACAATCCTGCAGTCCCAGGCAGCACTGAGCAGTATGTGCCAAGAAGGGGAGCTGATCAACCTAGGCACATGCTACACTAATTCCAGTTCCAGAGACAGACATGGGCTGCCTTCTGAATCAGAAGCAGCATAGCTGCATTCATGCAGAGCCAGGCCCAAGCCAATTAGTGCTGCCTCTCAGCAGAGCTAGTTCATGCAGCACTGTGGGTGGCCACATGACACTATTGCTGGTTCCAGGTCTGGCTGTCTGCAGTATGACTCAAACCTGTGGGGTGTCTTAGATTTTGGCTCCCAAACTTGGCCGCATTACCTACTAATGACTGGCCAGAATGAAAGGCCCAGATCTGAATGCTAGCAAGAACAGGTAAGCTTGAAGGTCATACCTGGCTCCCACCTGTACAAGCCAAATCAAACTCCCAGAACAGACCCAAACATCTGTGACTTTAGCAGGACTGGATCCATTTGTGCAAGGTGCTGCTTAAGCACCTCCTGTGAGTGCTGGGCACTCCCAGTTTCCATGCATCTCAGTGGCATTTCTGAGGATCATTACTTCAGAAGAATCCTCTACCCCATGTTTTTTTTCTCAGCTCATATCTTCAGTCAAGGAGGACTAGAATGGTTTCTTCTAGAGCTATGTAGCATTGCTCCTTCATTCAGGATGAGGGGACCTCCCAAGTGTGCCTTAAGATTGTTATTGTAGTCTCTAATGAATGGCCCTTTCTACAATGTGAGATTCACTTGCTGTCATAGGTGTGACAGTGGGGCTGGAGAACAAGGGGAGTCTGACTCTGTTCATGTGTTCTTCCCCTATTGGTGGTCACTGCTCCATGGCTCTAGAACCTGTGCCTTTTTCCCCGGTCATGTCCAACCCCCGTAGGCAGTCAGCTGCTTGTTTCCATTGGAGCCTGTGGGTGACCTAGTGCCAGTGACTGGAAGGTGGGGAAGGATGATTCAGTAGTTAAGTCACTGACATGGGACTTAAGAGACTGTGGTTCAGGTCCCTGCTTGTCAGAGACTTCCTTTGTGATCTTGGACAAGTCATTTAGGACCTGACCCAATAAGAAACGGGGACTTATGCAGGGGATTGGACCAGATGACCCCTGAAGTCTCTTCTAACCCTCTGACACTTTTTCAAAGAGCCAAAAAGTTCAGTGCTTCAAACCCCTAAACTTTAGGAGTCTGCCTCTTGGAGTGGAATCCAAAAGTGAGGTGTGAGTGAGGTGAGGGAGTGAGGTGCTTGGGCTCCCTACACAGTGTATGAAGAGATTTAGATACCTTAGAATGGGATTCTAAGGTCTCTGGTCCCATGCAGAGCAGGAGGCCACCTAGCGCTAGGCAACAGGAAATAGCAAGCAGAAGGGCATGCCTTAAATCCATCCCTACTCTGGGCTACAGGGAAGCAGCTGTGTCCACTTGGGATCCAAGCCCAGAACCTCCTCCTGAAGGAGAGTGCCTAAATCCTTTCTTTAGGGGAAGAAAACCAAGCAGGGTTTTCTTTTCTTTTCATTCATTTCTTTTAAAACACAGGTGAAGAAGCAACAACATCACCATCTTTTATACAAAGATTAGTTGTCAGAACACACTTACCCACAACCAGAAACCCAGGTTGCACTCCCTCTGCTGCCTCAGGGATTCACATCCACATCTTTTACCTCTCAGGACTATACCCTAGCCATTAGGCAATAGTCTCAACAGGGTGAGAACACCCATTTCTTGTTAAAGCTTGGCCACTGCTGAAAAAAGAATGCAAGAGGCATGGAACCAGAGGAAACAAGCAAGAGCAAGCATCTCCCTAGCTTAGTAATTACAGCACGCACTTTAGAGGGAAGAGACCTCAATTCCCATCCCTGCTCCAGTAACTCATTCATGTTGATTGCAGGGACAGGTGCTTCTGTGCTGATACTGTGGTGGTGGAAACTAAGAACCTAAAAGGGATGTGAGCGTGTCAAACAGTGAACTGAACTTGAGATCTTGTTGCATCACAATCCCCAGGCAAATTGTGTTGCATCACAATCCTACTCACTCAAAGGCAAACAGCACCACTATGATTATATCATCTGACTTCCATTATTCACAGGCCAGGGACTTTTTCCTAAAAGCTGGATGGGAGTTTGCCTTTTTGAAAGATATCTGATCTTGCCTGAAAACCTTCAAGCGATGGCAGGTGCCTCCCTTCTCCTGGTTGTCATGACCCATGATTGTGTGCGCGCTTTGGCACTGCAGAATTATTTCCCGCCACATGGAGCTTTCTTTGCATGGTGCAATTCTCAGCTGCAGAGAGAAAAACCCCAGTGCAAAGGAGTTCCTGCCACCCGTATGTAAATTTGTTCCCCATTATTGGCTGTTTCTAAATTATTCCCACGTGGCGGCTAGCGATTGGCTTGCTAGCCGTATAAGAGGCTTGAGCAGTTTCCGCCCAAGTCAGAGATCTCCGGGGAGGACCTCATTTAGGGGGACTCCGCATCCATCTCGTGGAGAACTCTGGGCCACGTGGTAGAGCCTAGCAAACTCTGCACGTGTCTCGGAGCCGACCGGTGGTTTGATCACCCATCAAGAGTCTCTCCCCATTGCCAACCGATCCCTCGACATACCCCTGCCCTGCGCGCTCATTGAGAGTCACAGCTCGGACTCTCGTATCGGTTCAGAGAGCTCTCATCATGTTCGTTTTACAGAGCCTAGCAAACTCCGTGTGTGTATGTCTTCGGTCAAGCCTAGCAAACTCCACTTGTGTTTGTCTGTAACTGCAACGCAAGCAAGTTTTCCTGCCTGCGCCGCGACCATCTACGGTGTAAGTAAAATAATCTTTAATCAACCTCTACGCGTCAGTGCCTAATTCTAGTTCGCCGTGCCGACTTCCCCGGCCCACGTGCCCGGGCTGCTGGCCACAGCCCCTCGGCCTCGACACTGGTAAGCTGCTCCAATATTTAGTTACCCTCCCAGCTAGCAAAATGCATCTTTTCAAGATAGAATCTGTCCAATTCAACTTTCAGCAACTGGAAATTGTTATGCCTTTTGTTTACAAGGATTGTCGTACTTTGGTTACAGGATTGAAGAGCCTTGCACTTTATAATGTCTTCCATCCCTAAGAACCTATAACAAATGGTAGAGTCACCACTTAACTTTTCTTTGATAAGCTGAATACACTGAGCCCCAAAAGCCTAATTTCTTTAGAGCTTCTTTTCCAGCCCTATGTCATTTTAGGACCTCTCTCAAGCCTTTCCACATCTTTCTTGAAGTATGGATATCAACACCAAACATTAGAATTCAGGTAGCTGTCTTACCCTTGTTGGGCACAGAGGAGAAAATCATTTCTCTTGTTCAACTTGCTATTCCCCGCTTTTATTCATCCAAGGAGTCCACTAGCCCTCTTGGCTATCCCAATGTACTAGGAGCTCATATTGACATGATTACCTGAGGACAGTCTGCCATCCTGTAGAGCTAATGGTGTCTTTGTTTCCAGGTGCACTGCCGACATTTCTCTGTGGTAAAACAAGTTGGGCTGAATAGTGTCCCTGTCTTACGAGACCTGTCTGCAAATTCAGCTGACGTCACACTTATTTGCTAATTGTGCCCTGCTACAGCCAACCTTGCAAGCCCTGAAGTGGGGAAGTCTGGTTTGTAAAGGCTTTAGACACTGTTGTCATCTCAATCCTCAACTAAAGCTCTGCATCAGTAACTCTGTCCATTCATTTCTACCAGACCTATTTGTCCGTAGCCTATCATAAACATCACCTCTCACTAGCTCTCTGTGCCACATATCTAGAGTACTAGCAGCTGCTCCTCCTGTCAGTCTGTGAACCTATCCATACATCACTGACATCTCTCTGTGGCCTCCATCTGTACATCTAACTATGCCTGTGGATGGGTCTTTGACCTCTCCAGATCTTATCTATCATAACTACTATCTACCGCTCTTAACTGTCTGCTCAGGGCTGCCTCTCTCTCCCTACCTTCCCTTTCATGTCTTACACATCAGGCTTAAATATCTACAGTTATTTCCCAGACATTCTCTTCGTGCTTCCTCTTGAGGGGGAAAAATAGCATTAGAGGTTACTGGCCTCCATGGCTATTTTGCTTTGGTTTTGAAGAACTTGAAACATTATTTACAACATCATAGCCCCTGTAGACCAAAATCAAAACCCATGTGTTGGGTATATGCATATAGTGAGAAGCAGCCTCCCCAAAAAAGTGTGATTAATAAAGGTTAAAGAAGAACAACATGCCCACAGCTAGGCAGCAGGCCTCTGGTGTAGGTTTGCCAAGTTCTAGCTCAATGCCCTACTTGCTGGACTCTGCCGCCTTGCCACATGCTGCTCTTAGTCCCACTGCTATAACTCCAGAGTACTATCACTGACTTAAAAGGGGGCTATTTCCAATTTTCACCAGCATAGGGCACAATTTCTTTAATAATGCAGGCCCCTGGTTTGCTGCCATGACTAACATGATTTGAAAGGAGGTTGTCTGTCTGACAAACCTGGTGTCTACCCCCCTCCACGCAGCCCTGGTAAGGCCAAGAACCCTGGCAGTGTGATGAACGAGGCAGCACTGATACAGCCAGCACTGTCTCTCTACAAACACCGCTCAATACTTTGTAGAGCACATCCATTTATACACCGTGATATATAAGGCTATCAAGTCACAGCAGTAACGGCTCCTTCAAGGCTCCCATTGGTCTCCATTCCCCTCCCTCCTTTCAGTCAGAGACCAGGCGTAAATTTGGCAAAACAGCTTCACTAACCTGTAGCTGTCTATTATGCTTGGAGCTTTCCTGGCCCTTCTGCAAACTCACTGACAGTTGTGCTTCCATGTTAACTGTATCAGGCTAGAGGCCACCTCGCAGAACTTTAAATGGGGGAAATGCGTTCCAAAATGCTCCAGACATTAGTATTTGTATATAGGAGACTTGGTGGGGTGAAGACAAGAAGGAAATGGGTTAGAGCAATATCAGAAGCACAAGGTCATCGGAATCATCTAGCCGATCATCCCGAGCGATATCTGCCGAGCTGCAGTCCTGCTTCAGCATTGTGCTATAATCAGAGGGCATGACTATGGTGTAGGCAGTTTTATTATACACTCACAACAGGCAAGTTTTCTAAATTATGGTAAGAATGGTGACTGATGGGAACAGGCTCAAAATCTCATGTCCAAACTCTTTCTCCTCCTAACAAGACTTTAAAAAATTCCACCTCAAATTCCCCACATAGGAATCTGGTGATAGTTTTGCTATATTTCTTTTTAAGCCAATCTGGTTATAAAATCTGAGACTAATCTGGATTCTGTGTACTTAAAATTGCTGCTCCTATCTTGTCACCACCAAAGTGTTTTTAAGGATTCAGATGCCACACTGTCCTATCTGATTCTTCATCTCGTTCACCTTCTGTGGCAGGAAATCCTCCAGAGGGCAAGAGAAAGCTGAAATGGGTGGGTGAAGAGAGGACAGTAGGGAAAATTGCAGAAATGCATCTTGTGCTGGTCTTTAAATGAGTCTCTAACAGGTCCAGGGACTGCAGGACTAGTGGGGTCCATCTTGTCCTTGGTAGAGACAGTAGCAAATGGGAACATCTGTCATTTATTAAAGGGCTCAAATTGACCTTAGTCCCATTAAACCAAGGGTATTGTGGATAATTAATGATATTGAGAATGCCAAATTCCAAAATGGAAGCCATGGGAATGCATTGTTAGCTCCCCGCCATGACAGTAAACTCCCTGCTGCATTACTGCTCTTTGTGTCACTCATTTCAAGATCCTATCAGATAGATTATTAATCGTCATGCTAGTGCTCAACAAGAAGCCTAGACTGGGGTTGCAATTGTAGGAGGCATTCTACAAACAAAGGAGCAGTTAGCCCTGCTTAGTCTAAATTAAGTGGACACACTGGGTGGGAAAGGCAGAGGGAGCAATGTAATGGCATTGGTTTATTTGGAGGGAAGGGGAACAGGCAGGGTAGGTTTGGTTAGGAAAGAATCAGATAAAATGGAAAGAAAAGGGAAGGAAAGAAGGATGATGGGGAAAGGAAAAAGGAGGGAAGATGAGTATGGTGAAAAGGTGAAAGAACTAAAGGTGAAAAGACTGAAAGAAGGTAAAGGGAGAAGTAGTAAATCAGACTAGCCAAATGCCTCTGCCTTGGCAGCCTGGAGTTTCTGGTTGCCTTTTCCCTGTATTTTTCCCCCCAAACATGAGCCACACACTCGGAGGGAGAGGATGCCCCACCCAGAGTGTTTATGGGGTCTTTCCTATACAGTTCTGGGTCTGAGGGGGTATTGGAAGAGAAATGATCTCAGCCAGTCTCCATTTTCTTTCCTACCTCCCCTAGTGATTTTTGTCAGGCATGTGTGTCTGACAGGCCTGAGAGCTATTTATGATTTCTGCTTCTGCCCTAGAGGCTTTTTTGGTGATGGAAGATACCACTTGGAACTTCCATTAATATGAGTGAAAGCAGAAAAAAAACGTGGTGTTGAGGAAAGGGAAGACGGTCTGGCAGGCGAGGTCAATTAATTGGACACGGTGTCTATCATTCCTTGTCAGAGGTATGGAAATGGTTAGCAGCTAGCTCAGAAAGTTCTCTTTGAAAAAAGGCATCTGACAGGGAAAGCAAAGGGCAGCAGGATCAGGAAAGCTTCAAAGAATCATTCCTGTGGCTTCTGCTTCTTGCTAATGTAGATGATAGGATTGCAGAACCACTGGCCATAATCTTTGAAAACTCATGGCTATCAGGAGAGGTCCCAAATGATTGGAGAAGAGCAAACATAGTGCCTGTATCCAGGGGAAATGGAGGATCCAGGAACTACAGACCAGTCAACCTCACCTCAGTCCCTGGAGAAATCATGAAACAGATCCTCAAGGAATCCATTTCTCACATGGAGGAGAAGAAGGGAACAGTCAGCATGGATTCACCAAGGGCAAGTCATGTCTGACCAACCTGATTGCCTTCTATGATGAGATAACTGGATCTGTGGATGCAGGGAGACCAGTGGATGTGGTGTACCTTGATTTTAGCAAGCCTTTTGATACGGTCTCCCACAACACTCTCACAGGCAAACTAAGGAATTATGGGCTGGATGAATGGACTGTAAGGTGGAGAGAAAACTGGCTGGAGCTTCGGGCTCAGAGGGTAGTAATCAATGGCTTGATGTCTAGCAAATGGTATCAAGTGGAGTGCCCCAGGTATTGGTCCTGGGGCCAGCTTTGTTCAATATCTTCATCAGCGTCCTGGAAGATCTGCACCCTCAGCAAGTTTGCAGATGACACCAAGCTGGAGGGAGTAGTAGAGGGGTAGTAGTAGCTGGAGGGTAGGGCTAGGATTCAGAGTGACCTAGACAAATTGGAGGATTGGGCCAAAAGGAATCTCATGACGGTCACCAAGGACAGGTACAAAATGGAAGAATCCCATGCACCAGTACAGCTTGGGGGCTGACTGACTGGGCAGCAGCTCTGCAGAAAAGGGCCTGGGGGTTACAGTGGACAATAAGCGGAATATGAGCCAACAGTGTGCCCTCGCTGCAAAGCGGGCTGACATTATACTGGACTGCATTGGTAGGTGTGTTGCCAGCAGGTCAAGAGAAGTGATTATTCCCCTCTATTCAGCACTGGTGAGGCCACATCTGGAGTACTGTGTTCAGTTTTGGGCCTCCCACTACAGAAAGAATGTGGACAAATTGGAGAGAGTCCAGTGGAGGGCAACAAAAATGGTGAGGGGGCTGGGGGACATGACTTATGAGGAGAGGCTGAGGGAACTGGGCTTATTTAGTCTGGAGAAGAGACGACTAAGAGGGGATTTAATAGCAGCCTTCAACTACCTAAAGGGAAGTTCAAAAGATTCATAGATGTTAGGGTTGGAAGGGACCTCAATAGATCATCAAGTCTGACCCCCTGCATAGGCAGGAAAGAGTGCTGGGTTCA
>NW_005841868.1:2355059-2385908 GCF_000455745.1 Alligator sinensis | reverse complement strand
GCCCGATAGAGGGGAAGTATCACCTCCTTGGTTCTGTTTGTCATGAATCTGAAGTTAGCTTTTCTGATGACTTCGTCACACTGACGACTCATGTTCATCTTGGAGTCCACTAGGACTCCGAGATCCCTTTCTGCTTCCGTGCTGCTGAGCAGGTCATTTCCTAGGCAGTAGGTATGCTGGACATTTTTCCTCCCTAGGTGCAGCACTTTGCACCTCTCCTTGTTGAACTGCATTCTGTTGTTTTCTGCCCACTTGTCCAACCTGTCCAGGTCTGCTTGTAGTTGTTCCCTGCCCTCCGGCGTGTCCACTTCTCCCCACAGTTTTGTATCATCCGCAAACTTGGACAGAGTACACTTCACTCCCTTGTCTAAGTCACTGATGAAGACACCGAAGAGTATCAGTTCAAGGACCGAGCCCTGCAGGACCCCACTGCCCATGTCCTTGCAGTCAATACCAACCTGTCCACCACCACTCTCTGGGTACGACCCTCTAGCCAATTTGCCACCCACTGGACTGTGTAATCATCCAAGTCACAGCCTCTTAATTTGTTCACCAGTATGAGGTGGGATACCGTATCAAAGGCCTTCCTGAAGTCTAAGTAAACAATATCTACCCCTACTCCTGCGTCCAGGTGTTTTGTAACCTGGTCATAAAAAGAAACTAGATTAGTCAGGCATGATCTACCTGGTATGAACCCATGCTGGTTTCCCCTCAGCATAATTTTTCCTGAGAGGATGGAGCTAGACTGTTCTCAGTGGTGGCAGATGACAGAACAAAAAGCAACAGTCTCAGGTTGCAGCAAGGGAAGTTTAGGTTAGATCTTAGGAAGAATTATCTCATTAGGAGGGTAGTAAAGCACTGGAACAGGTTACGCAGAGAGGTTGCAGAATCTCCATCTTTGGACCTGGGTAGACAAAGCTTTGGCTGGGATGATCTAGTTAGGGATGGTCTTGCTTTGAGCAGGGGGTTGGACTAGATGATCTCTAGAGGTCCTTTTTAACCTTCATTTTCTATGATTCTATGATTAGCAGTAGCATTACTCTGGATGCTAAGTGACACACCACAATGGGAGTCACCTATGGGTGGATGAACATGTCTGGTTAAAATTCTACCACTCTGAAGCCCACTAGTTCCTTGCATTTCTCAGTTTGAGACACCTCAGCCTGAACATTTCCCTTTTGCCCCCATATACTTCCTATTAGTTTTTGAGCTTCTCCTTTGAGATTTTGCTAGAACCCAAAACTACAGGTACCATAACAATGGGTAAATAGTTGTTCTCGTGGTTGTTTCCAGAAACCTCCTAGATCCTATTTAATGAGATTTTCAGCCCAAGTGGGAAACCTCAAGGGTTTGGGGAAACATCAGAATTGTTGGATGCATATCCAAATCAAATACAGGCTCCCATTTTTCTGCGTTCTATCTATTGACTCTCATGGATTCCACTGTGCCCTTCATGCCTGGCCTGGGAGGTTTGTAGACTCAGGAAGGCCTTTAAGTCTGCTTGTTTCCTTGTGTGCTGTGATGCTCTAGCATTCCTTTCTCGCATTTCATTGCAGTAGCACAACTCTTCCCCAGCATTCCCTTCAGCCCCAAACCCTGGTTATTACTTCAAGCCATAATTACAGTACAAAACAAGGGGATGTCATTTATCAAATCTCCAGAAACAGAAGTACCCCCCCGCCACACACACACACACACACACACACACACACACAGAAACCTCTTTCTGGTTTTCTACTCAGACTCCTGCCTTCAAGTTGCCTTGAAAAATATTTACATTTAAACTGCTTAAGCATGGATGGCCAACTGTGGCACAGGTACCATGAGTGGCATGGACAGCCTGTGTGAGACACATGGCAGATCAGGGAGGAGACAGAAGCACAGCAGCAGATAGGCCTGGAAGCAGAAAACAGAGCAGTATATTGGGCAGAGGAAGGGGATTGGAGTGGCACTCAGGGAGGGTTCAGGTTTAATTTGTGGCATGCCTGCCAAAAAGGTTGGCCCCCACTGTTTTAAAGAGATAATGATAAGGAACCCATATCATTTCACACTGATATAACTAAGCAAACCAGCAATACTCTATCACAACAATCTGAAACTGTTACCAAGGATTACATTTTCACAAAAACCACAGCATTACCCGATGGAGTTCATAAATAGTCAAGTCCAGAAGTGCCCATTTCCAGATTTTTCCTTTATCATTCTCATCACTATTTAAGTACAAACATTACTCTCAGCAATGAAGATACTTCTTCAGGAGGTGTTGTATCTCTGTGTTGCTGTATCACACATATATAAATACTTTGCAAACACTTATCTGCAAGCATCTCCATGAAGATAAGCATCAAGCTCCCTTGCATTACAGATGAGGCATGGAGGGGTTAAGATGACTTGTCCAGGGTCACACAGCAAGTCGTAAGTAGGGAGAAACAAGATAGAACAGCCTTTAAAAGAGCAGAGCTACATTTAGAATTTCCATCCCATGGGAAATATCAGCATTTGCTTTCTTTCCATACTGGCATGCAAAATTGAAGTGTAAGAATTTGCAGAACAGAAAAAAAAAAAATCAGAAATGCTGAATTATTTTGGTATCAGGAATGGCAGTGTTTTGTTTTTTTTTTTAAACAAAACGAATGTTTTCATTAGAGGAATAACAAGCAATTTTGGTGCCCTAGGCAAAAATGCTGTTGAGCACTGGTGTGTGTGCATGTGCAGCGGGGAAGGGAGAGGGGGAATGCCAAGGGCTAAAGAGCAGTGGGGCAGTATGGGATGCTGCTGGCAGCCTCTCTAAATTGGCATCCAGGGCTGACATTCCACTCACCCTGCCTTAGTTATACTACTTTGTTCCTTTTGGGTTCATTTAATGGACCCCAATTTAATATTCAATTGAATTCCACCACAGCGGCCATGTGGGAGTCATGACTTGTGTGTACAGTGCCCCCATTTTCCTTTGTTTCCCATTATGCACTACACAACTCAGAAGGAAATCCACAGTGCATTATGGGAAGATGAATACAAAAATGCTCTGCTGCGGAAATGCAGTTTAGACTCTACAGTATAATTGAACTTATTCAAAACTAAACGTTTTGGGCAAGATGAGCAACTCTGATTTAGGTCAAACTGATCTCAAATATTTTGTTTATATTTTTCTAATGAAAAAAGTCAAGAGTCATCATTTTCACATGGGAAGTTTCAGTTTTTACAGAAACTGCATTTGCCCAAGGAAAGTCATTCCATGGGAAAATTCCCAACACGCTGTCACGACTAATTGCCTGAATCCCAGGTGATGGGTCTGAGTCTAGGAACCAAGTGATCGGAGCAGGTGACCTGCGCGCTCAGATAAAGACTTACAAGCAGCCTAAAGTTCTCTGGAGCATCCTAAGTCAGAAGAAATGAGCTGTGAACCTGGACCTGGTTTAGCCATTTAAGTGGTGCTTGGCTGTTCTGGTCTGGAGAAATAACTCCATCTTGAAGAAAGGGGCTGGTACTGTGCTGTAATTGGGAGCTTCACTTGTGGGCTGGTGAGTGGACCTGCTCCTCAGACATGATGGTTTTCTCTAGTGCACCCCTGCAGGACACACAGATTTCCCAGGAGCCAATTCATGATCAGGGGAAAACTCCCACATAATGCAGGAGTCATCAACCACTATGAGCCTCACGAGCTTCCCCACCAGAGCCAAGTTGTGCTTCTACCACCTGCCTTCACCAGCACAGCAGGAAGCAAATGAACGTTCTTAGACAACTGTCCTCCCACCACTGGGCAAAGCAATCCGCACCAGACATTTTTAAAAAGGGGCAAATTTACCAGAAAATGTCCTTTTTCTTACCAAAAAGGACAAACACATACTTCAATAAATACCAATTGCTTTGTATTAATGTCTTTCTAGATTACTGGTGCCCAGCTTTTGCAGTGCATGGACCAGATGAGCAGTGCCAAGTCCATCAGCGGACCTGATCAGGTGGGTAGCACTGGCCCAGCTGAGACCTAGTGCTGCTGTACAAAAATGGCCTAGCTGGGACCAGCGCAGTTGCGCGGGACAAGGGCCCAATGGAACTGCATGGGAACAGCTCAGCCAGAGACCAGTGTAGCCACATGGGACTTAGAAATTTGGTGGCAGGGGAGTAATGGCAGTGTTAATTGCCACTACTCCTCCACCACCGGATTACCCACAAGCCAGATTACATGGGCTAGGAGGTTTGATTACATGGCTTTACAGGCCAGATCTGGCCCATGGGCCAGGGGTTGATTACCCCTGTTCTAGAAGGTGCTCAGATACCATGGTGATGGGCCTAGTATGACAAATGTTGGGCTCTCCTCTTATAAAGGTTTCATGTTTACCATATTCACTATAAGCAAGTTTCATAGTAATCTCCTTTTTATAGGAAGGAGAGTATGCTGGGGAAGGGGAGTACTAGTTCCTTGATTGGACAGCTTCTTCCCCTGCTCTTCAGAAGGGTGGTAGTCTGGCAGTCAGGGTACTCACCTGTGAATCATGAGACCTAGCACAAACCAAAAGTTTCTAAGACAGTTCAGGCAAGTGACTGAGGCCCAGGTCTTTAGAAGGTATAGGGGGCCTTAAATCCCTTGAAATAAGTAGGTTTGACCTAAATCCTCCAACCTGGGCCTAAGTCTTTTGACCTCACCCCATTTTACAGATAAAGATAAATTCCATGAAGGATTGTGAAGCTCAGATTATCCACTGATATGGGCTATATGTTATATACAGACTTACACTGATAGATACTGTTTGTCACTGGCCAGGCAGGGTTACTGCCAAGCTAGCTATCCCTTTAGTGTCAGAGCTCATCCTGCTGCCCTTAATATATACCCTGCCCCTAGCAGTTTGGACAGCAACATTTTAAGGACTCAGTCTTGGCCAAAGCAGCTGCATTTCAAGGTAGCCTCTAGGCTGGCAGAGAAGTGTGAGCCATATTAATTCTCCTCTGCATAGCCATCTCTCCTACAATATTGCTCTGTGATAGCTACTGCACTTAGGGTATCATCTTTTATCAGCTTTGAATTATGGCAGCTGACATCTCTGCTGGGGGGGATCCCCTTTGGGACCAGGGGATGGAGTCTGCTTATGTTCCCCTGCTATGGGGCAAAGCTTTTTCCTTTAGATCCCAAGGGAAATGTTGGAATCAAAACTGGAGATTGTATTACTCACCAAGGGAAAAAAAAACAACCCACTACAATCCACACAGGCAGCGACAAAAGAAAAATCACCATAATAAGACATGCACATGGCAGTGATTAAAATATTCCGATTAACTTTGGTCCCATTCAGCTGCTGGGCGAGGTGCATGTGATTAACCCTTATTCACTAAGGAGGAAAACAGTTTGATTTGGGGGGGGGGGGGGCGCAAGCAAAGGGGTTGTTTTCAAAACGCTGTCAAGAGGAATCTTTATATATAAGCATCAAGCAATTTCTCTCGGCAAATTGACCATCGTGCACTGTGTTTAAAAACCACCTGTTCCCAATGTGCACGTGATGCACTGAGATCCTTACTTCTTGCTCAGTAGGCAAAAGGTGCCAACTGGGAAAGAGACAGGTGCTGGCTGAGAGATGAGTGGGTATCAGACAGATGGAAAGGGGACCAACAGAGTGGGCCACAGAGAAGAAGACTGAGGGGGGATTTGAAAACAAGTTCCAAATACCTGAGGGGCAATTGTAAAGAGGATGGAGATGGGCTTTTCTTTGTGGCTGTAAGGGAGAGGACTGGGAGCAATGGACTCAAATTTAGGTTGGGATTAAGAACTTTCTCACTATAAGGGTGGTAATACTGAAACAGGTTACCTAGAGAAGCTGCGGCATCTCCATCCCTGGACATTTTCTACCACAGGTTAGACAGACATTTGGCTGGGATGATCCTGCTTTGAGCAGGGAGCTAAACTAGATGATCTCGTGTGGTCTCTTCTAGCCCTACTTTCCTATGATTCTATGAACCTGGTTGAAAGGTGAGGCAGGGGTCCATGTCAGGGAGCAGAATGGGCACGAGCTGAGAGAATGGGATTAGGATCATACAGACAGAGTGGAGTGGGGGCTGGGTAGTGACAGAGAGGGGCCTAGGAGCAACTTTTCCAGCCTGTGTGAGAGGGGAATTGGCATCAACTTGCAGCTCATTCTGAAAGGCAGGCAGCGGGGGATGCTTTTTCACCTCTGCAGAAGCACTTGTATTTACCACACTGGAAGTGTCATTCAACATCATGCAATGAGCAATGACTGGCCCACAAAAGTCTCACTGATCAGTACAGAGGAACATGCATTCAGATGCTTCTTCCCAATGTACCAAACCTTTGAGCCTCTCGAGATGAAGCTGGAGTCTTTGGGGTTAGTAATTCATCTAACCCCAAAGCTTGGCAGGCTCAAAGGTTTGGTACATTGGGAAGAAGCTTTGTCCAGTGGGTAACATTTCACCCCTTCCCAGACAGAGCTGGGCAGTGCAGAGACCACACGAAACAGACAAACATTAAATACTCCAGATGAAGTCATAATTTTAGGTCAGTTCTGGGTGGCAGCTTGGGGTGAGATAAAGGTTCATTTTATTTGAGGTGGTAACTGACCAAGAGCATATCCGCTGATCCAATCTTCCTTCGCCCTTGCCCTGCCCCCCCGCAACATACACAAGAAAAAAAGAAACAGGGTGAGGATTGATCTGATTCCAAGCTTAATTGTCCACAACAGATGAAAGGAACTGTCCACTATCCTGTATCCAAGCACTAGCTTGCAGTGCAAAAGTTGGGCTATGGATCTGTATCACAAAAGCCAAGGTCCATCTCTAATGAAAATCCCCGACTGTGCAGCAGGGTCAATATTCTATAGCCAAGTCTAAGATTCATATCAGGTATTTGTCCAAATGCAATCATCTGTTATGAGAACTGGACATACAAAAGAATTTGCAAGCCTACCATTTTGCAAGACAAAACAATTCAGTGTGAATTAAAAGCCCCTCACACGCCATAACGGTTTTTAGTTCAATTTCCTCCAAGCTACAACTTATGAGGCAAGCTGAGGCTTGTCCAATGTGGGTGATAATGGGGCAGCAGCATAATTGGCCAAGATGGTCAGCTGTTGGAATAGTAAGGTATAAGCTTGGTAAGGGCTTCAGTAGGATGAGTCAGGGGCATTTGGAGCTTTTTTTCCCTGTAACATACATCTTAGCATGTGAGCCCCTTAATTTCCAACTTCCCACTATTACATCAGGTGTGCCCTGTGGGGTGGATTAGGAGACCCACAGCCACTCTCATACATGATGCATCAGGACATGCAGGTGTCAAAAAGCTAGCAAAGGCCTTCCCTGTGCAACCCAGCAGGTGCATGCCTGTCGAACAGCAAGCCCTTTCCTGTAACAAGTTTACACTTTTATCAAGTGCCCAATTAAACAGATCTGACCATCAGCAGTGCTGACAAATACAGCTGTGCCCCCAGCACTGGAGATGCTTTTAGCTCTTGCCACCTCATTCTCTCCCCTCTCAGAGGCACAGTCCCACCTCTTGGGATTTGTCCCACACCTCCTCTGCACATGGCTCTGCGCCACAAGCATCATTGTACTCTGCATGCAGTTAGGAAAGACAGAACTGTCATCTCCAGCCACTCAGGTGAGCATTTGATGTTAGTACAGGAAGATATAGCCTGGGACACAAAAATCTACCCCATCCTAATGTTACGGCATCTTACCATCACTTCTCACTGCATACAACTCTCCATGTATCTAAATAGCTCTCTGCTGCCATCCCACCCCCTGGCAGGTTTCATTCTAGAAGTGCAGGGGAGTCACTTCAGGGGAAGAGCAGACACATGCAGAAACAGAGTGAAGTCCTTTCAATTAAAATAAGGCTTCCAACCTGATCAGAGCACTGAAAAGGGGGAATGCAAGAAAGACTGATAGAGAACTATGATTTTGCCTTATAAAGAGGTAAATGCTAGCTTCCAAACTCATCCATAGTTCATACACAGTAACAAAGAAAGTGAAGCCTTCCTAAAGAAACCCTGGTAAAAGAAGACAAGCTTCTTCCATCACAGCTACAGTAACACCGCAACACCTCTCCATCAGAGGTTTTGGTGCAAAGATTACCAGCAACTGTTGCTCAGGTTTTTCACTGTGTAAGTTGCATTTAGATTTCCAGCTAGATGCAATCAACCCTCATTATAAGGTACCCACAGCATACCTAACATGGCACCAGGGAAACAACCACTGAAAGTACTTCAAGTTCCTAGATTAGATGTGTATGCATTTGGTTAATATATTATCACATATCCTGTATTATAAATGCTTACTTCAACAGGGGTTTACAGTCTTTCCCATCTCCAAAACAACTGACATTGTGGCTTTCCAGGTATGACCTTATTGTACACAAAGGAGATTTCCTTAATTACGATCAACTGCATTTCTATGCAAGCAGCTTGTATCCCTAGTGCATCTTTCAACCTCAAAGTCCCATTCCCTTCCAAAAATGTAGAATAAAGACCGCCTGTATTAGACATGCTTGCTTTGACATGTATGTGCTACATATATAAATACATTGAATGCAGTATGCATTAATTGCATGAATGCTGTATGCTATACATCTGTAATACAGCATACTCACAAGCCACATATTCTGAAGTGACAGAACAGCTAAGGCATCTCATGCCAGAACTGTGAATTCAAGCCCTGCACCAGAGACTGCCTTCAGTCAACCCAGCCAGAAATGGACTAACGTCCCTAAGAGTCAAAGGCAGCTGGATATAATGCTTGCCACATCTACTCTCTTGTGGGCCACTGGTTACAGAAACAGACCATCTAGACTTGGGCAGACTTCGATGGAATGTAGTCTATCTATGAGCGGGTGCTATGTATGCAAATGCAAAGGATATAATATACATGTGTGAGCTTGAAGGGAATGTAAAAATATATTTGTGTGCCCTGTAAGAAGTACAAGAGTGTTGCACAAGTCATGCACAAAGAATACTGTATCTGCTCTATAGACCAATATATTTACCAAAGAATCCAATGACCCAAAGAGTTTAATAGTTTATACATATCTCTTTGTATCAGGACCCATTTACTACAGCAGTTTTCCCTCATGCACACTCACCTACAAAACAGTCTGCAATACATTTCCTCTCTTGTTTAAAAATAATATGCATACTGGCACCAATTCTTATTCTAGTTTTGCTGTTTTATGGGAATTGCCATTCCACTGACCTCTGAATCACTCCTGGCTTATGCCAGTGGAAGTGAGGTCAGAGGGTGTTCCATTGAATCAGAATACAAAAGTCCTTGTAGACTTTGCAAACCTGATTGCATTCATAGCAAAGTCCACAAGCTCAAAATGGCTATGGTTCTGCAGTGATATACTGAAAGCAGCAACCACTTTGGAGCTCAAATCTCCAAATCAACAGGGCTGCCTGACTCACTTCTACAACTTTTTTCCTTTTCATCACATTCCTCTTCTGGCCACTCATTTTTGATGGATAACACACTGGCAGAAAAGGAATGTCAATGTCACGTGTGCAAGGAATTCAGGTTGCCATGTTCAACTCCTGGGACGAGCAGTGAGCAAACGCTCATCTGCTCAGACTGAGCTGTACCATGCAACTTACTGAGCAATCTCAACTAACTCAAAACTTGGAGTGAATATACTCATAATCAACTTAGATGCTTAGAAACAGTTTGGTGAGATCTTTGTTGAACACACTGAAGTAATCAATACATTTGAGGAAACTGCAATTCCCTCATGGATGGCCCAAATGGAAGCTAAATTCATTAGATTAATATATGTGGAGACCTATTAGTTTAGCTCTAATTTCATAATAAAATGGTATTTTCAGGGGGTTGAAAAACAAGCTCTAAACAAACAAAACACGGCTACAACCTACACCCCTGAAACAAAACACTTGGCATTAAAGATCCAGCAATTTAACAATTTCATAGTGAACTGCCTCTTCTCACAAAGGTTGCTCTTCCACCTTTAGCACCACTAATGCAAGATTAATTCCCCATTCTCTTACATCATATGTACTGTACACACCCACTTTCAGAAATAGCCTTGTCTTTACTGTAAGTCTTTTACATTTTTAAGTGAATAGACAGTCTGCTTAAATCTTAACTCTCAATTGGGCCACTTGATGCCTGAGGGGAATGGGTTAGGATCCACATCCTATTTCCAATCGGCCATTGATTTTGACCTTAACCCAACAACCAAGAATTGTTTCCAACAAATGTACGTTTGGTAGCTCCACAGTTAGTACGCTTGTTGGCAGCCTCAGGAATAACTCAAAGGATAGGAGTGGAGAGTAAACTATCAGCACCCTTTCAGCTCTGGTCCCGTCACATCATGGTTGATGATGCGTTGGCACAAGGAGTTGTAGGCTCAGCTCTGTTGCCTGTGTTCTACCTGCTCTGGGGATGGACAGTTTCCAGGACACTTAATCCAGGACTTTCTGCCAGCATGCAATTCATATACTAAAAAGGAACTAGATAAAGAGTCATCATAAAAGGGCCAAGCTGTCTCCTCATGTAATATTACTGCAGCCAGTGGGACAGCAAGGTCAGCATAAAGAATCAGCCATACACTTAAGTTTCCTCAAGTTGGCTGGGTTTCACAGCCTAATTTTGATGGGTCTGTATTCCACTCTGCAAGAATTCTTGGCATCTCATTACAGGAAGCTAACATGATTCCAATGTGCTCTGATGTTGTATAACCCACTGATAGATCCCCATTCAGATGCCAGCCTGAGTGGCTACAGGCTAAACAGCAAGGTGCTCTAGCAGAGGGTGTAAAAGACTCCTATTCTTTGTGGACTTGGCACATGCTAGGAGCTGGAACAAACATGCACCAGTGGGTTGCATTTGTACAAGGACGTTGTACCTGAGTGCAGGCCCTGCAAACATCCCATTGGGACTAACACAAATGGCAGGCCTGTTTCTCTTGCTTCTTTTGGTTGCTCATGTGAGTTTTATGACAGTGACTCATTTTGGATCCTCTAAGTCCCTAGAGTTGTAACACAACGCATTGCAAAGAAGAGTTCCAAGTATCCCTTGCCAGGGACATCCAGTTGGCACTACCTTGGTAACTGGCCTCTTGTGGGCTGTCAGGCTAGAAGCCTGTAGCCAGGATTGAGGGATTCAGGACAAGGGCCAGGCTGCCTGCTGACACTGCGCCCTTCTAATATAACTAGAGGGGTCTCATTCAAATCGAGTGCCCTAGAACGCTACCACTATTCCCCGCTTCTTTTCAGGCTCCAAATTCTAAAACAGGCCTGCTTTCTGTACCAACTCCAAGTCCTGAAACAGATAGGGGAATGGAAATGGAAGATGCTGTTTTTTACCCTTATTGGCTTTTGAAGTCTAAAATGTGGGGGGGATATAGTGTTCATATGGCTATGAGGTTAGGGCAAAGATTATGGTTGGAGAAAACCACTCAGCTTGCCCATCTCACCTCACACAAGGCCAGAGAATCCCCTGAGTGAGGCTGGGGTCCATAGGATGCATTCAGTGCCATCAAAATGATCAGCAGCAAAACAGAAAACAGTATTAACAGCTGCCCTCGTTAGTCTTCAGAGTTAATGTCAGGTCGATATGGACAGGGGCCATTCACACACGTGTTAGATGCTTTGCTTGTGGCAGCCTTACAGGGAGTCAGATTCAGCAAGGTTTTGGCAAGCATAAGTTCCAGACTTTGTTGGAAAGCTTAACTTTTCCTGAGGACCTTGCCTTCTGCAAAGCATAGCCACCTACCAGCTCAGCCACCTACATGCCTGCTGATCCAGAGGCTCATCTCAGAAGAGGCAAATATGGTGTTTATAGGATGCCCCGCTGATCGAACACTGAGCAACAAATACCAAAAGCAACTACAGAACTAGTTGTTCTTTCAGTGACAAGGCCAGGACTTACAGAGGGCCTCTGTCTAGCAGCCTGACACAACCCAGCCCTGTCTCTTCTCTGCCACAAGAGGTGCAATACCTAGTGAGGTAACAGTAGGCTGCACATCTGGCTCCTTAAAACTTCATAGGGAGGAAAACTTTATGTAGAAATACTACTGTTATTTTATCTAGGGATCATGTTGGTATCCACTACAGAAAAATATGGGCCAAATTCTCCAATGGCATAAAATCACCATTGCAATGGATCTTTGCTGCTTTACACTGGCTGGAATCTAGTCTGATACATCCATTCAAGTTGATTTTGAGAATCCCATTACATTACCAAAGTGAGACCATACCACACCGCCCTTCTCCAGTCACTCCCTCCCCTTGGTACAGTATTTGCTTTGGTCTCAAGATCCCACTTTGTCCAGCTGGAAAGGTTACTGTAAACTCATAGGAAGGAGAGGGCAAAAGTAATCAACCTCCTGAACGACCCTTCACCCCTTCCCCAGCGTTACACGCGGCCGGGGCTAATACACTCGAGCCCAGCTGCTCGGCAGCTGACCCCCCAGAGGTCCCCTTGCTGACAAAAGGCCTATCTTCTCTCCGCCTAAATGATTTAAATTCTAATCAAACATCATTTATAGTACATCTCGGAGCCGTCTCCCGGGAACTGCTCCCACGTGAGCCGTTGCCTGGGCAACCAGGGGGTCTCATTTCAGAAATGTCAGATTGCATTATTGTCTTCACACTTCTCTGATAACCTGGTGTCTCTCTCTCTCCCTCTACCATCCCTGCGGTTTTCTTTCTATCCTTCTCCCCCCTCCAAACACCATTCCCACCCTACGTCCCAGGAGAAAATGACTAGCTCTATTTCATTACTTGCCCTGCCACCCGCACCTCCCCCCTTCCCTACACATGCACATACAGGTCTCCCTTTGGGGCTCGGCTGTGTGGTCTGGTGTCATTTTATTTCGCTAGATATGAAAATGAGACATGGATTTTTCGGCCCACAATGGGCCAGCAATAGAGGCACTTTCACCCGCCATTGTCATCCCCGGCTCAGGATCACTTGATGGTCGTTCCAAGCAGGGCTGCGTAACTCAGCATCCCAGGGCAGCACAAGGTGGGTGCTGAGGGATGCTGTTGAGCAGTCTGACATTTAGATTTTGGCTTGCCATACTTCTTGTACAAGAGATAAAAAAAATGAGAAAGGTGAGGGGACAACAAGAGCTGGGAGTAAGTTCCCATTCCTGGTTGGGGGAATGACAACAGCAGCTATTGTATCCTCCACATAAGCATCCCCTTGTTCACACAGGGGCAGTCTTTCCCTGGGGGACATTTTTAGGATGTGCCTAGAGCAAAAGGTCTCTGGCCTATAGAATTTGAAATAATTTCCTTGCCCTCGAGGTGACCATCTCCCACCACTGTGCTTGGTGCTGCCTATTAGTAGAAACAGTCAATGCTGGCACTTCAGAATGACCATTTGCATTTAGTGGGCCAGTGAACCACAACCCACTGGACATCTGGAGGAACTAGAAGTGCCTGCTTCTCGGTCACACTTCTGTGTGCATTATTTCTCAAGCACACCTATTCATTTTGCCCAAATGGAAGGGAGACGGTTGAAGCAAGCAGGGGGGTGGTGCAAAAGAGTGATGAAAACAACTGCAGAAGAAGCTATAATGATGGACCAGAGTCCCATGAACAGCACACAAGATGACTCCTGCCCCAAAAGTCCATATATAAAAAGCAGTCATGCTGATTACCATAGAGGGCCCATGTCTTCTCCAACTTACTTGGCTTGCTCAGTCCAACAGCAAGGCTCTACCATGTTACTTTGCAGCTGGGTGCACAATACCTGCTTAACCACAGCAATCAAGGGAATGGTCTAAATAACCAACAGGAACCCTTTGGATTCACCAAAGGTGACAGAGGCAACACACATACAGCCCTGTTCCCTATCCCAAGGCAGAAGCAGGCTTATGAACCAGGTTAAAAGGTATGCATTTACAGCACCACGTTATTTCCTAGTAAGAGCCATGTCTATACTAACCTTTGAACCGGATCTGAAATGGGATTTGGAATTTGGGTTCAAAGCATTTCTGGCTAAAGTAGTTTCAGAATTGTGCTCTCAGCACAAACTAGACCAAACTATGAACCATGCTGGATCCTGCATCCCTGCCTCTAATAACGTAACAGGCATCTTTTCGTTCCATACATGCAGTACCTAGCACAACAGTCATGAACCCTGATTAAAGCCACCAGGTGCATATTTCATCTAAACAAGGTCTCAGAAAGACCCTGTGTGATGATATTTAGGCAGCTCAGGCCCCAATCATTCTTGGAACTAGAGTCAAGGACAGTCACTGGGCCTGTACCCACCAGCTCCAGAAAAGAACTCCATGCAAATTCATTACTGCTGAGTTCCCTCTCTTTCCTATCATGAGGGAAGGAATAAATGGCACAAAACTCCAGAAGCTTAGATTAGTGAACTGCAACTGTGGTAGCTGAAGGCAAAGTCACTTTTAATAACAGTTGTTTGCTGTTGGCAATAGAGGCCTCTGTCATGACCAGAGCTCTGCCAGTCTGCTAGACCTCAGACAAACAGGTAGTAAGAAGCAGATGCTACCTCAAAGAACTTGCATTCAGGTAGGCAAGACACTCATGGGAGGAATGAAAAGGGCCAAGGAGAAGCAACTAAAACAAGGTTTGACAGTGGACTTAAGACTAGAAGAGAGATCCCCTGAATCCTATTCCTATAACCAATCTACAAGGTTACTTACTAGTCACTATTTTTCAAATACAGCTGTCATCAAGTTCTTGCCTAAGACCAAGGCAATTCAGCCAAACACCAAAGGTGAGGGGAGCCAAAGAGAAGGTAGAACCTTTTCTAAAAGCAGTTTTCAGCATTAGGCTTGCCACTGTCTGTACTCAAAGCCTCAAGCCCATTTCTCCATGAGTTCTCCAACATTTCCTAGACAGGCAGGCCATAGCCTTTGCTCAGCTCTCTCCAAACTCAACACCTTTTCTCTAAGGTGACTATTACTCCTTCTGTCCCTCTCTAGAGTTGTTTTTCCTTAGCACCACATGAGTATCCCAGCCTCCTTCAGTATTATCTCACTAAACCTTAGAGCCATTTGGGCTCAGCTTCCATAGTCCTTAGTCTCCTCCCACTCCTAGCAGACTCTGAAAGAATTCGTGGCTAATAGGAACCAGCTGCTTGGGCTTTGCTTTGTTCCACCCCAGTGATGGTGAACTATCACAAAGTTCAAAGCCCAGCACAGACCTGGGCTTTTATTCCACATTTCACCTCCTTTTCACAAATATGGGGTATGGTCTAAGCCTGCTAGCAGTGGCTCTTCTTCTGAAGAGCTTTGCCCAGATTTGAGCTTTCCTCCAATTAGTTTTAAAAACACATCAGCTGGGCAAACACTTTGAGCACTGATTGGGAACTTTTCTAGAAGAAGGCAGGGTAGGTTTGCACCTCATAAACTAGCCAAAGTCTGTGTGTATGCATCTGGCACAAGCTTTCCTGGGCTGCAGCTCACTTCATCAAATGCTGTAAAAGAATGTGCACAGAGGCACGTTGTTGGAGCTGATATAACATTTATGTCAGCAAGTTACTACGGCCAACCAGCCCACCTGTGTCCAATGTCTCATTTATGGTCCCATTTCAGGTGCCACTAGCACTGCCCCCGAGAGAGAACTTTTCTGATACAACTTTTTTGTTGTTAGAAAAGTCTGATTTGATTAAATCAACATTTTCCACAGTAACATACCAGTTTTTAGTGTCTTGGGGAAAGGTTTTTCAGAAAAAGACGACTTAAAAAACTTGGAGTTCCTACTCACCAAGTAAATATCCTGGCTGTTAAACTATTCTGGATCAGGTCACTGTTTCTGTTTGCAAAAAGTTTCATTATAAAGTGGAGGGGGACCATCTTTTTGCACAACAATTTCTGTATAGCAAGAAAACGGTTTCACTCAGCTCTGGTTGTGAGTCAGTAATCAAGTAGAATATGGTTATCACAATGGCCATGAAACTCTGAAACTTCATACGCCAGAACGTTATAATCAGCTGGGCAAATTAAGTGAATCAAGGAGAGAACTAAGTCAGAGGGTCTGACAAAGCAGCAAGGCAACATGCTGGCCAGCACTAACCCCACCCTTGGTCTTTTCACACTGGGGTGGAAATGTGCTATTAGATCCAGCTTCCCGGACTTGGGAGACTTCCTGAATAAGAGAACAAAAGCAACCAGCTCAGCCTCCCCAGCACCCACCCATCTCAAAATCAACATCCAGCCAAATACC
The DNA here is from genome assembly GCF_000455745.1 of Alligator sinensis. Taxonomy (NCBI): domain Eukaryota; kingdom Metazoa; phylum Chordata; order Crocodylia; family Alligatoridae; genus Alligator; species Alligator sinensis. Next base: position 2,369,748 of record NW_005841868.1, on the reverse strand, counting down.
TGACTAGAAATGTCTGGGTAAATACCTGGTTTCTGGCTGGGTTTCAAAGGGGTGCAGCTCCTGCAGCTGGGTATGTGTTTGAAGAGCCTTCCAGGGCAGGCTGTCCAGGCCATCCGTGCCCATTAATTTAGCTGTTAACTCACAGTACAAACCCCCTTCCTGATGCAATGCTCACCAGGTCACTTCCCTAGGGCCACAATGAATCCTCCTTTTTCTTTGCTTCTCCACTATGATAGGCCTCCCCCAACAAATTGGTTCAGAATATATTCTGCTCCTCTTGGCCTCTTAAACTGGTCCCCATCTCCGTAACCAGAGGGACAAGCCAGGGCCTGGTACCAGTCTTGCACCATCATTTGCTTATCCCTTGGGGGTTTTATTCTTTCTGAAAATCATAATGGACCAAGTGCCCATCCTGCCCAGCTACATCTCATTCCCCTCTTCCCCACCCATGCAGCAGTTCTGGGATGTGACCCATCGCAACAAAGGGAACTAGGCTTTAGGAAACAAACTCCCAGCCTGCCCCCTCCCGCCTCCCCAGCAGCTTTAGTGAGCGTGCACGTGGAGAGCGTGCGCTCCCTCATTGATCCATCTGTCTGGTGTCTGGGCTATCTGATAAATCCAGGCAGCAATAATGAACCTCCCCACACTTCCTCTTCCCAAAGAATAAACCAGCCCTGGCCCAGGCGGTTAATATTTAACTGAATAAGGGCCATAAATATGGAAAATGGGACTTTTAATTAAATAAGCAGCTTTTAAAAGGACCCTTGGGCCGAAGAGGCTTTTGTTTAAATATGATTGATTTGACACGTCCTCTCTCTTGCGCTATCTCTCTCTCTGCTGCTCATCGCAAGTCTAACAAGCAGGGACACTAGGTCCTTGTCACACAGACTCCTGTACTGGTTACCAGGGGCCAAATCCCAAGCCTGGAGGCAGAGATGGGACTCTTTGGTGTCCTTAAAAAAAGTCCTGCAGAAACCGCAACAGTTCTTGGGGCTGCCGCTGGATGGGTGGCCGGCATTTCTCTATGGCGTCTGGATCCGCGATGGAGGTCCAGACGAGCCATCTGATGTTTTGCAGGTTAAAATTCAGGTGCCGCCACTGGGTTCAGGCGGCCAGTGCCTTAAAAACACCAACCAAGTATCCGGGGACAACAAAAGAGAAAATAGGGCATGCACGTGCAAGGTCATAGGGCCAAAACAAGTGCTCCCTGGGGGGACACCGAGCAGAGCACCCCAGGCAGCACCCACCGGCTCACAAACTGAGGTAGCTTGCCGGTCGCTACTGCCCAGCAGTGCTCTGCCTGGAGACGTGCACGAAGGACACTAAGGAAAAACACCCCGAGGTCACCGGGAGCCTTCCCAGCCAGAGCCTCCCGCCTGGATAGCCAGATGACAAGCTTGGCCAGAGCCAGGAGGAGGTTGACCAGGAGGTCCAGGGCCTTGGTGGGGCGATGGATGGGAGTGGACCAGGGGCTGGATAGCTGCCCTGAGAACTTTCCATTGTGATGATTGCTTTTTCCAGGAGCTGGGGAGATCTTGGGAAGGGGAAGGGACTGAAGAAGTGGTTAGTACAGCCCAGCAGTGTACAAAGTGCCACTCTGTTGTGCTTTGTCACACTTCATTTTTGATACCACAGCACTTCCTGTTTCCCGCCTAGGGCGTCCTCACCATAGCTGCTGATGCACTGGAATTGCCATCTGCATTCCAGCCTCCTGTCCCAATCTCAGGTCCCTCACACACATCTCTGCTGTTAAACCTCAAGCCAAATGAACAACCTCCCAGGCTATTCTTGTCCTGGGTTTCCTACATCCCTCTCCCAAACCAGAGCCTGGTCCCTGCCAGGCCAGTCTTGTGCTCACCACCCCCTCCCCAACAGTTCTGCTGATGCCCCTCAGTCCTGACCCACAGCCCGTTATCTCAGGCCCTACACAGCTCAAATAACATATCTTAGTCCATCCAGCATGCAATGCCCCTCCTACTCCAGCCTGGGTCTCTGACTTGGTGCTTGCTACACCAAGAACGCTTGCCATGAACCTCTGCAAGTTCTGCAATGTACATCTACCCTGCTTACCACTGCAGTACCAAACCAAAGCCCCATGCCGCTCACACTGCTTATCTGAAATCTTCTAGCAGGGCCTCTTTGCTGGAAGGATGGATGCTCCATTCCTCTAAGCCTGAATACTTCCCCTAGATTCATAGCACAGGGTGAGGCTGTCCTGCATTGCCGCTCAGAGAAGCAGTGCGTGGCAAAAGTAAACACTGCAAAGCTCAGCTATGTGATGTATTTGCAGAGGGTCATAAGAAAAGGCCAAATGCTTTGGGCCCAGTGGCTCCCTAGTGAAAGAGGCTGCAAAGGAGTTACTTGGTATAAGACTTTCCATACATCCCACTTCTGTTCTACACCCTTTGGGTTGGATTTACCAACCATTGCCTTCTTGCCTGTATTGTTCATATTCTTCAATATCCTATTGCCCTAGAAATGGACCACAAGATATTCCTGCACCATCTTCTCTGGAGATGGCAAGAGACCTAGTTTCTATGTAAATTGCCAGCCCTTCCCAGTATCCAATCAGAGCCCAGCACTGCTGTATTGATTTGGGACAGGTGCTTCTTCAGGCTGGCCCAGCAGCAAGGACTGAGATGGTGAGCTTCTACAGAGCACCAAGGGTTAGCATACATGCTGAATCAAAGGCACAATCAAACACACACTTCTATGGACTGCTGTTTATCATTTACATTACAGTACAGCCCAGAGGCACCAGTGTCCTCGCTGCCATAGGGACACTCCCAGAGTTTACACTGTAAGAGTTGACACTGTAAATTGGCAAGACAGACGCAGGGAAGCAGAGGCACAAAGTGGTTAAGGGCATATCTGGGGTTGATCATGAGGGTCATCCTCCACCACACAAATGCCCCTCCCCTGGCCCACACCACAGCTGTCCAACTTGTGCTGCTTTGAGCAAAGTCCTTCTTGGAACTAATCTGTCCACTCTGCTTCTATGACAGCGGTCACCAACCAGTGGATCTCCATCCACCCGTAGATCTCAGAGCCTCCTGTGGTAGATCTTGGAGTCGATCCAAGGCTGGGGTGGGGGGCTGACTGCCCGTGTGCATGCACCCCAGCTCAGCAGGTCAGCCTGTGGAGGAGGCTAGATTGAGGGCCCCGCAGTGAGGGACAGTGCTGCAGAGGCAGGAGCAGGGGTAAGTGGGGCCCCGGCCAGTTGGGACTTACCTGCTGTGGAGACATGCCTCCAAATAATTTTTTCTCCCTCTGCCTCAACCTGCCCCCACCCCTTCCCTCCCCATAGACTTACCTGCTAGGTGGGGGGGAGGCGGTGGCGCATGGTAGATCTTAGGTTGCTTTTAAACGCCAAAGGTGATCTCCTACTTAAAAAGGTTGGAGACCACTGCTCTATGAGATTCCAGTATAGATGATCAGTGGGTATGGGCTTTCTCTGGCCTCAGGATTGATCCTCAGGAGCAATATTGACTTAGCTTGAGTAGTCCAAGACCTCTGAACTGTTCAGTGTCAGAGGTGGGAACTGGGCTCAAGTTTCCCAACTCTTAGTTCAGCACTCTAGGTATCAGGGTTGTTGGATACAGTACTACAGTGTGTGTTGGGAGGGGGAGCGGTGCACAGAAATACTGGGAAGAAAGGAGGAAAACCATGAATTCCTTGTACTCCAACAGATCTTAGATCACTGTTTCAAAAGAAGCTTGAGGGCAGTCAGTAATACCCTCCTGTTGGCACCCTTTCCTATTTCTCCATTGAAGCCTTCATTTAGGAACCAGCTGTTAGGGAACCTTAGCTCCTTAGTACAAGCCATTTTGCCATAATGAGCCAAACTGCTGCATGGTACTGCAGTTAGACTGCCTTGGAGCCCTTCCCAGGTCACCTTGGAAGCAGCAGAAGCAACACCCAAAGGCCAAAATGACTAATGACTACTTGGGTGTGAGGGGCAATACCAAACCCTAAACACTGCTGCCCCCAGTGGAAGGATGTTGCCCAACTGGTTGGTAGTTTTTCATTTATTAAACCTTATTTTTTGTATGACTTGACACAAAGCTCAGTTAGGCCCCAGATTGATTTACATTTATTGTGTAGATTCAGTTTTGTGTCCCACTGTCACAGAGCCAGGGCTGCCTGCATCTTCGATTGTATACCCCTCAAACATTAGGCTGTTTGCCTATAACCCCAGGGTAGAATCCCATCTTGGTCCCACGGGGTTTTGGCCTCACCCTCCTAGGTATCAACCATGATTGCTCAGCAGGCTCCACTGGGTTTAGCAGCCTTCAAGCCTTTTCATTCAGGAGCTGTGACTATAAGATGACTCAAAGCAAAACAAAAAGTATTGTCTAATTTGAACAAAGCATAACAATAAAGCAGAGCTCTCTTCACAATGAAAGGCCTATGCCTTACTGATCTTATCTAACAATTTAGGCAGGACTGCCTCACCACACATACCGCCACACTCGGAGGCTGGGGTTTAGTCCGTTTCCGCTCAGTCCCTGTTGTCTCTCCCCTGGGCTTTGGGGCTGCGTTCTTAGCCACTCCAATATTCTTTGTTCCAATTTCCCGTTGCCAGGCCCCCTGAGGTTACAAGCTGGTTACCAGCCAGACAGTTGGCCTCGGAGTGGTCAGAGGTAAACTTCAAAGGAAATGACTCCTGCATTGTCCTTTTTAAGTATTGGTAAATAGTGCAATCTAAAAATCTTGCTCCCTAGACGCACAAGAAACTCCTGCTGGAATTAACCCTGCATAACCCTATTGTGAATGACACAATAACAATGAGACAGATGGAACATAAAATATTCATAAAATATTACAGGTATCTCCCACATCCGTCACACCTACAACACAGTATTTCTGCCTATAAAGTGGTCCCCATGCCCAGGTACTTGAGGTAACGTGTAAGAGACTGAATGTATCAATTTGGCAAGAGTTCATCTTCTCACCTGGGGTCCTACCCTCCTGCAATCTGGCTGAAGGTAAAGCTGGCTCATTGAGAGCCCGAATCATCAAAGCATTTACGCACCTGCTTGACTTTACAGCCCATTTCACTTCCCATTGTAGGACTTAGGCACATAGGTGACAGGTTTACAAATCAGCTTAAGGGAGAGGGGCTAGGTGCCTAAACCCCATTCAAAGTCAATAGGAATTAGGTCCCTTAGTATGCACAAAAGCCCAGCTTGTTTGAAGAGAAGCATAAGCAAGTTGTTTGTTGAATCCAGGCCCTGCAGGGAGGAAGTGAGATCTATGTCTGTATGAGTATAGTAACCTCCAGAATTGCAGCATTGTTTAGGTAAGGGAAGACTGGGGCAAACCTCTTAGACAGCTTGGGGTCACTCCCAAGACAAACATCTCATATAAGGGTTTGGATGTTTGGGATCGGCTTGTGTTTAGTTTATTATAGGGCAGGTGGGGTGACCATGTGATGGGAAAATTGGCAAAAATATGCAGGATGCAGTGCCTGAGTGCTGCCTAATAACCCAGGTACTAAGCATTGGAGGTCCAGGTATGGTACTTCTGCTGTGCAAGGGGAACTGCATAGGTCTGATTTAACACTGCATGAGCCTAGATTTCTAGACCAGTGGTTCTCAACCTTTTTTGTATTAGGACCCATTTATAAAAATCAATGGCCAGTCCCAATCCACTGTCCCTCACCCCTAGCCCACCACTGTGTGGGGCAGGGGGTAGGTGTGTGGGCTTGGGCAGGGAGGCCCAAGCAGCCCCTTGCAGGCTGGAACTCTGACAGTCTGCAAAGGAAAAGCCAGTTTCCCACATTTTTCACCTTTAAAGGAGAATCCATTTTTAAGGTTTGTTTGCGACCCTTTCATATATTCTTGTGACCCACTTTTGGGTCATGACCCACAGGCTGAGAAACACTGTTCTAGAGGACTTTGCTTTCAGAGGGCAGAACAGTCTGTTTCTACAGATGGTGAAGAAGCATACGAAGAAGTATGCTTCTTCGTATGCTTCGTATACAGTGACTTCACTGCTTCTTCTACATATGAAGAAGCAGTGAAGTCACTGTAGGACCAAGGCCTCCCACATTGTTGATCCTTTTGTGTCTTGTTCTAATGTCAGTGCTGCCCACCTGCTGGGGCCTTCTAGCTTACCTTCTAGGGGAGGCAAAAGCCTGTATTTTAGGCTGGACAGCACTCTACTTCGTGCACTATTGGGGGACCCAGGATAGCTGTGTCTATCCCAGAATTCCTACGTGACCAAAAGCAGTTACTTTCTCTCTGGACCTTGGTTCTGACCCTGTAAAATGGGATAATGATTCATTCTTTGTCTCCAATCGTAGTCTTGCCTACTCTTAGCTCTTCAGAACAGAGACTCTCAGGCAGGCAGCATCTGACACCTCAGCACCTTCAGTCTGTATCCAATGTGGGTACTCTACAGGATACCTGCTATCCAGCTGCTCCCTAAATCTTACCTCTCAAGTGTTGCTTATTTCAAAGCCCATCCACACATTATCATCCGAACGTTGCTTATGTTCCACACAGAATTGATGGCTCTTGGCTCTTATCATTGAGAAGTCTCTCCGTCTAGCAATGCAGAACAATTGAAGAGTAAGTACAAGGAGGGCTACTTATACTGAGAGCCACCAAGTAATGCTACCACACAACCTTCTGGATTTCCTTTTTTTAAAAACAGAAGGAAACAAAACAAAACATGGATAGGTTTTGACCCTTGGGGAGACTGAGCTTGTTAGTTTCGGAGAAGGCTTTGGTGTAGGGGCAGTATAATGAGAGAGATGGAGCTATGTGAGCAGCAAAGGAGTTTAAGCAGAGACCAAGACAGCAGACAGTCAATCCTTGAGGCAAAGGGACTGGCCAAGGCATTGGGCTGAGAGTTGAGAACTCTTGTAAGTGCATAAATCAAATAGGTGACATCTAGAGATTTGGCACTGGTGATTTTTCCTCCCAAGGAAACCAACCTGAAAAATCTTAGGCTTCTGCTATCATTTATCAGCTGGTCAGCGTTGATGTAAGGAAAGGGCACTGGTGTTAGAATGAGTAACCGTAGTAAAGAAATCCATCCCACAGCCCTTTAAGTTTAATGTTTCAATGATTTTGGGGTCCATCTCTTGGAACTTTGCCTTGCATTATGACTGGTGTTGGGTTTTTATCAAGCTAAGAGCAAGGAACCTAACAGTTCTTTCACTCTGTTTCCCCCTCTCAATCCACCAGCCCTTCCATCCTATCACCCAGTGTCACCAGGGTAGTGGATTTTTTAGGATCTGTTAACTAGAGTTGGTCAAAAAAGGGAAGGGATGGGATTCCACCAACAGCCCTGGCTATTTCTCAACAAAATTCTGAATGTTTCAACAATGACTAAACAACTCTACCAATTAAAGTAGCACAAAAGCATGGAGCCCTGCACACTAACATTTGGGGCTTAATGACAAATATGTCTAACCCAGTGGGGCTCAACCTTGCAGCCCCATAGGCTGGATGAATGCTGCAGGTCTAGTCTATGGGCCAGATTCTATGGCCAGGGTTGATCTACAGGCTAGATTCAGTGTGGGGTCACTGTGCAGGGTCAGTCCACAGGTATAAATGGGTGCGCTGACCCAACCCCATGTGCTGGATCCACCCACAAAGTGACCTTGCTTGCCCATGTAATCTGGGGTTGTGTTATCTGGTCCACAGGGCTCCCCATGGGCCTGGGAATTTGGCAGCAGGGGAGCTACAGCAATTAATGCTGCAACAGCACCCCCATGGGAAAATGTATGCACCTGTGGGGAGCCCCATGGGCTGGATGACATGGCCCCATGGGTTGGATTTGGCTTACCGGCTGGAGGTTCAGCACCACTGGTCTCATCCAAAGCCCATTAAAGTCAGTGGGAGCCTATCCATGGCCTCTCTAAAGTCAATGGAAATCCTGATCCCCTTTCAAAACAAAGTCATATTCTGTCTTGCCAATAACACTTGGCTTTTTAATCCTTCTTCAACCTGCTCTAACATTACTGTGGGGAAGGAGGTGTTCCCTGGAGTTTGAAGACCACCAAGATGAAGCCAGTAGTCAGGTTGTGAAGAAAAGTTACATGGGGAATTGCCATTTACGGCCACTATTTCCAACACACACCCATGCATTACCCTCCCCTCCCTCCCCATATACACACTGAACTAAGGCTCTGTTCTGAATCATGGATCATTTTTAAAGTAGCCACAGTTTGTTTAATCCTAGATGAATTCAAAAGGGACCTTGTCAAGATAAAACCCCTTGATTAGAAGTAATGTCTCTTGCTGAGGCAGTCACAACACTTAAGATTATTACAGTTTTAATTTTTAAAACCTAAATTATGCTTTAATTCTTCTAGTACTTCAACACCAGCCTTACTCACAGACTTTGGTGGGGTTCCAGCCAGCCTTACACCAACATAACCAAGCATGCTTCATTTTACACTATATTGTATATACATGTGCTTATTACTTTGCATTTCATTGAGGCAATGAACAGGGCCAGACTAACACATAGGCAAACTAGGCACATGCCTAGGGCCCTGAGCTGTGGGGGGCCCCAGTCCTTTCCTCTGAGGTGGTGGCATGAATGGCCCCCATCTGCCCCCCTTCCCTTCTCCTCCCCTCCCCTCCCCTCCGCTGGTCTTGCTGCGATGACAGCTGCTTCTTAGCAGTGCCAGGGTGGGAAGGGGGTCTCAACCAGCCCAGGGCCCACAAGTTTGTTTGCCTAGGGCCCACTAAAGAGTTAATTTGGCCCTGGCAATGAAGCAGCCTAGTCTCACCCCACCTTTTCCCTTGCACTTGAACTAAGGCAAGTCATTGGAGGTGCCCTGATGCGAGCAAGAGCTACCAAAGAAGGCCTCAACTAACAATTCTCAGTCATGTTCACGCCCTGCTTGCCCTAGGCCAGGGTTGTCCAACTGGCAGCCCACAAGCCCCATGCAGCCCGAGAGTGGCTAACTTGTGATCTACTGGCTCTCAGCACTTTTACCCCCTCAGCACAATGCAATTCCCATGCAGGTCTGGGCACTCATCCTCCAGGCCGTTGCCATCTCCCCTCCATTCCCTGTCCTGGCAGCTGCTGTTGTCACCATCTCTTCCTCCTGCCCTGGACCACCAAGGTCTCTGGGTTGTCCCCTTCTTCCTCTAGTTTTTGTTTCCAATCATTACCCTTAGGGGTGGTGTGGCCTTCAGCCCACAGTGCACAGCCCAAAGAAGCTGGACAACTCTGTCCTAGGCCAATACAACACTAAGGCTTCTCCTCCCCAATATCTGGATGCACATTTTCATCCTAGATGCCATAAAACCATTTGTTTTATATTTCTCATAACCCATTTTCCTTTGTATGTGTTTGTTTGCATTATAATAACGCCTAATACTTACCCCCTCCACTCCAAGATCAGGGCCTCATTGTGATATATATTGTACAGACGCACACTGGAACAGATCTCTTTGCTCCAAAAAGCCTGTAATCTAAGCAGAAAAAAGGGGAGAGGCAGAAATGACTTGCCTGAGGTTACACAACAGTTCAGTGGCAGAGCCAGGAATGGAATCCATGTATCCAGAATCCCAGCCTCGTGCCTTATCCACTAGACCCTCTTTGCCTCAGAGACACTTCACCTTTGAAGCTGAACTACTTTCTGGAGCAGTGTTCCTGTGAGGCAGAAAGTTTAGACAGTTCATAGCAGTGGCTGCCAGCCTTTTTGGCAGGTGTGCCACAAATTAGCCCAGCACCCTCAACGAATGCCATACTGGTCCCCTTCCACTGACCAATCTTTCTTCTCCCTGCCTGATTTCCTGCCCTATCTACCACCTTGCTGCCTGCCCCCTCCCTGATCTGCCGCATGCCACGCACAGAGACTGCGTGTGCCAGTTGGGGCGCACATGTCACAGGTTGGCCAAGCTTTGTTTACAGGATGGAGGGTTTCCAGTTTCAGGTTAAAAAACAAACCTAATATCCAATAGCACCATTTAATCCCATTGAGTTCCTGGTGTAGCTTGGCGGAGAGAAGGATTTCTGTAGCGTTCTGCTGGAATTGGGCAAAGCATTAGTGTTTTTCTACTAAAAGCTTGCAAGGAAAAGGAAAGAGCAGAAGAAAAATACAGAGCAAGGGAAGGAAAAAAAAGGAGGCTGGAGAACAGTGGAGGGGAGGCAGGGAATAACATTCAGCAGGCAGGCACAGGTCCAAGGTCAACTCTCCCCTCTGCTCAGTATGCAGCACTGCCTGCTGACTCCACATGAGTGCATCCTGGCAGCCTGAAGATATGCAGCACCATCACCCCCATCAAGCACACACCATCTCCACGACTGCCCCCTCCTCCCCCACTTGGCGGGGAGGACAGAGTCGTGCCTCATCTCTGTGTGCCAGCTCCAAGGGCGATTTACGGCTGCCGCCGACGCCCCACTCCCAGATCCCATTCACTGCAGGCTGGGCTTTATGGAGAAAGCCTTGGGGCATATGTTTCGGCCATAATTCATGCTTGCCTCTGAGATACCATAGTCGCTGCCTTGGTAACAGACTAGGGTTTTACACGGTGCCGTTACCTCCCTTCTGTGTGAAGGTGGGGTTGGGTTTGTCTTGGGAGCTGTGGAGCAGTGGCTCAGCTGCTGGTTAATTGGAGTAGCCAGAGCAGGCTAATAAGTGCCATCTTCAGCTCTTACCCAGTGACACGGACACCAAGAAACAGCACAAAACCAACCAAAGCAGCCTTTGCTTATGGAGACATGTGCAATGTCTGACCTGGACGCATGGGGGGCAAAAGATCCCTAGCACAATCAAATGTTCCAGAGTCAAAAAAGAATCTGATTAGACCCCAAGTTAGCACTGCACAGGCTGCACAAGTCCTCTGGAGACCCTAGGTACATACTCAGGTTGCCAGTCTGTGCTTAAGTCTGTACTTCTACACCACTGCTGTTCCTACCCATGCTGGCCAGATCAAAACTAATAAGAAACTGGTAAGTGTTGTTTAAAAGTCTTGCTTAAGAGTGTGTGCTCATGGCTAATGACTGGCAATCAGGACTTGCAAGTTCTAGTTCAGAATTATCTTTGGCTCATGTGATGTTGAGTAATTAATTTAGGCACATATTTTCAAACTCTGGCAAATAAGTTAGGCCAATAAATCCAAGCGAGTGACTTGATTTTCAGAGAATATTCATCTAGCATCTCTGTTCCTTATTACTCCGTCTGTATAGTGGGTGCACTGCTTTCAACAATCAGAGGATAGAAATCCAAGTAATGCATGCGTTTTCAAATGAGTCTACAAACAAGACCACACACTCTTGATGGCTAGCATGTATGAAAACACAGCTTCTATTCAAAAGCACCTCTGGATCCTTTTTAAAGTGGGTGCTGAACGCAGGTTCTATACACAGGTTTGTGCCTGATGTAAATTAGTTTATTTTCTACCTTGGAGAACACAACATCAGCAGAGTCCCCCTATGCCTGATGCAGGGTGTTTGTACCCAAAAGCTTGCAAATAACTTTTTTCCAACTTTTGAGTTGGTATAATAAATGATATCACATCTATCTAAAGAACCTGCCTGATTATATACACAAACCATTTAACTCCCATGCTGAAATGAGGCTTCTTCTGTGGTGGAATATAGCATTATAAAATAGAGGCTTAACCACAGGAAGGTATAGGAAATTACCTTAGCAGAATGAAACCACAGGAAAAATATGGCACATATATTTAAGCTGGGCTCTGACCACAATGCTAAGTTTTATGAAGAAAGCAATGAGATCATTAGTGAGTGCATGAAGTGAGGACCTCAGTTTTACCTCTTATCTGAAAAAGAAATGACCCAAGACAAGAATTGGCAACCTCAGGCCTGTGGGTTGGATCTGGCTTGCAGAGACATTGGATCCAGTCCACAGACATGGGGCTTCACTGGTGTTTGTTGGTGGCGGGGCTTTGGCTGCACTTTCCCCATGCCACCATGGAAAGAAGTGCCAGCTGTGGGACTGCGGCAAGCTCACTGTGGCAAGTTACATACAGATATTGGAGCAAATGTGTGCGTATGGAAGGGAGGTGGGGCATCAGTCACTATACATGGAGACAGACACGAGTGTATGCTCCGCAGCTTCACACAGAGGGGAGCCCTGCTGGATAGCAAAGGGGCAGTGAAGAGAAACGGAGAAGTGTCCAGATGAAAGCTGGCCCCATCCAGAGCAGGGTGGTAGCTGTACAGTTCAGTCAGTTTAAAAATCACAGGCTCTTCCTGCAATGGTCTGTAGCCAAAGGGAACTCCACCACACCGGTGGAGAGGAGACACACACAGAGTTCAGCTTCAAATGTGCTGTAAAAACAGGACTTAATAGCTTTGCTATTGTTTGACATTTGGGTTTTACTCGCTATAGAAAGCAGCACTAATTACTTCTTAGTTACACAGGAGTTGCAGCGTAACTGGAGCAGAGGATTTTATGAAGTGCTACGGACTGTAATTGCCAAGCCATTTTGCCTGTGAGCTCTGCACTTCCCCAGCCTGCAAGACCCACCAGAGCATCCCTGGGGAGACTTCATGGGGGGCTACAAGTCCACCTTCTGCAAAGACCACTGGAAACAGAAGCCAGACCCATACAGAGCACAATCACTTTCTCCACATGGGGATACTAGCCTCTGACATACAGAAGTGCTGAGGTGCTCAGAGAAGGGAGACAGCTCAGACACCGGTTCAAAAGCTGTGCTGACAGGACAGCACGTTAGCCAATATGCTTTATGGCTGATATCATCACTGGGAAGCCACAGCAGTGAAATTCAGGTGGACACCCAAACTGCAGAACCAGCCCAACTGGCTATTGAGGAAACAATGCACTCAAGTCTGCTGTCTAGCATGCCTGAGAGGCATGATTTTCTCCCTGGCGATCTTCTGAGCATGTATTACCCAGTGACTTTTCTACCACTGCACTGGTAGGGCACTGGCAATGTCCTTGCTTGCCATGTTTTACCTGTGGCTTGTAGAATATTGCTGGTTTGTAATGTGTTCTGTGGTTGGGCTGAGAAGTTGGAATGGATGATAAATAAGTCTCTTAGAGTAAAAGGTTGGTGGTAGATGCTGGAGACTGAAACTGGTGTCCTACGAGGCCCCCTCCAGTTTTATATACCTCTGTTCTCTTTGTTGAGAGGAGCGCCACACTCAGCAATTAGAGTTACAGGGAGAGAAGAAAACTCCCTGTTGTTATTCTCGTCAGCTGCCTGGCGTCACAAACCAAGGCTCCAGCTCAGAACACTTGAGAATTTAGATCTTGGCAGAGATCCACATTCACTTGTGGCTAGCCAGGGGACCTGGCCTGTTCTGGCTTTGGAGCACTGTGAAGTCACTTGAGGAATGCTGTTCTCCAGTTTAATGCTGACTGTCTTGGTCACTGATTTATCAAAGTGAGGAGGACTTCCAGAAATCTGTTGTGCACTTACTAGACCAGCTACTGGTCTTGGACACTTGCTTTTTGGACTTGAACCCCTCTGCCCAGACACAGCTCTGAGATCATCACGAGAAATATTACGAGTGCTAAGTATTAAGATGAAAATAGCCTACAGCTCCCTCCCCAGCGACTGCTCCTGCATGAACCTTCCCCACTTTGAAACTCCTGCACAGTGAGGCTGGGATTGAGGTAACTGCTGGGAGATCTACAGTCAGAGGCACAGAGAGGTTAAGTGATATGACCAAGGCCATCCAGGAAGGCTATGGCAGGACAAGACTTTGAACGCAGCTTCCTTGGTTCCTAAGCACTGGACCTTCTGTCTCTCCTCCTTTTCCTCCCATAGGATCAAAGGAACATTGTTTATGGTCCATTGTTCAGACTCGCAGCTGGACACGTGACACACTCGAAAGCTGTAGCCTCAGTGAACTGTCAGTGATATGCTTACAATTGTGACTGGTATTTGTGAGACTCCAGGTAGCCATCTTGCTGAGAGCCAGGTCTTAGGACACTGAGGGCACAAAGGAAGAGGTTAAAACATTTTCTAACTTAAGAGGGACATGGATAGGGCCTCGTTTAAATTGTGGGCCCAGATTGAAGCACAGTGGCTCCTTTAATCTTGGAGTTTCCCCCTACATGCCTCCCACTGCTGATTGGCAGAGGTGCCCCGCTGTTCGCTCCTGATGGCCGGGAGGTGAAAACCATGGGTTTAAATATGCTGCAGTTTTTGCCTCTTGTCCGGTCAGCAGCATACTTAAAACAACAGTTTTCGCCTCCTGGCCATCAGGAGCAAGCAGCAAGGCCACAGGGTCCCTCTACCAACCAGCAGTGGGGATGGGACGGGGGTCTCACACACACACACACACACACACACGGAGGGAACTCCAAGATTAAAGGAACTGCCACACTGCGAGATGGGCCCCTGATTTAAACCAGGCCCTAGACATGGAGTTTCCCCTCTTATTGTGCCAGATTCTGTGCTGTTAAAAAAAGAAAAAGAGACTGTGACTTCAGAACCAAATTAGACCAAGAGTCCAATCTCTTAGGTGGCTCCACTGAAACCCACGAGACAGCTCCAGCACTAGGGTACCACTCATTGAGATTTCATAGACATTAGGGGCTGGAAGGGACCTCATGAGATCATCTTTTCAAGAAGGGGAGGAAGGAGGACCCGGGCAACTATAGGCCAGTCATTCTCACCTCCATCCTTGGCAAAATCTTTGAAAAAATTATCAAGGCTCACATTTGCGAGAGCCCGGCAGGACAAATTATGCTGAGGGGAAACCAGCACGGGTTCGT
>NW_005841868.1:2339756-2354007 GCF_000455745.1 Alligator sinensis | reverse complement strand
CCTGCCTATGCAGGGGGTCGGACTCGATGATCTATTGAGGTCCCTTCCGACCCTAACATCTATGAATCTATGAATTGGGTCCAGCCCCACCCCCGCCCAGGCTATGAATTAAGTGCTGTGGAGATGCCTGATTCTATACCTAGTCAGCCATCACAGGTGCCTTTCCTTCTGACTGATCGCAGCTGAGTCTGCTTCCCAAGAAGAAACCAAGTCTGTTGAAGTCTCTATTGCATCTTTATGACACCATTAACCAGCATGGCACTCAGATACCAAAGTGATAGGGTACAGAAATTTGTATATAGGTCTCACACAGCCTTTCAGCTGAAACTGGCAAACTCAATGCATCCAATACTCTCCTAGAGGTATGTCATCCTCCAGAAAAAAACCTCCCCACAAGTGAGTTTGTTACTGACTGATGTGGTTCAGCTCTTGCTCTCATCATTACATTTCTCACTAGATTTTTCTCTCTCTCTCCCTCCCCCTCTTCCCTCCCTCTGCAGACAGATGACAAGTGAGAATGCATGTGTCCCATAGAAATTATCTTCTCTGCATAATTCTCTGCCCTCGCATTGTCTGGACAAGCCTGGATGATTCCTAGCGACAAAAAATTTGGTAAAAAAAATTCTTCAGTAAAATAGGAGGGGGGAAAAAAATTCTCCTGCTCTCTCTATCTGCATTCTTTCTGGAATGAGAAAGAAACATGCCTTTTTGAGATCCAGGGAGATTTTTCAGATTCTAACTCACCCCCAGTCTGATAATACATGCTTAAGAAATGCTTGAACCCCTCTGAACCGGCACGCAGGAGCAGACATCCTCTCAGTGGCCCAATCTTTTCCCCGTTTGCTGCCAGAAAGGCAGAGCTGGGCAAATTCACTCTTGTCCTTTATGGTTGTGTTTGTTTTGCCCAGTTCTGCTTTCACTTCTGGATTGGCTGGACTCTTCAGTTCTGGATGCTTGTGATGATAAAGCACATTGCAGTGCTGCATGACCAAAAGAGTTTGATCCTCTGGCTCTGTAGACAGACAGGAAACAGGAGTGTCAGGACAGACTGGTGTTCTGACCCAAGGGGTAGTAGGTTCACAGACCCAATCAGGATCTGATCTGCTCTACAGTTAGTATGGTGAGCTCAAAGGAGCACAAAGTTATTGGGAGTTGGTGTTATACTATTTGGTGCTCTTCCTTGAGGAATTTAAATGAGTTTGCCCCATATAACCCAGTAATTGGTTTAATAATTGGGTAAAAGGTACCTTCTTTGGTAGTGACAATGCTGTAGGAAGGAAGGGCCATCAGACAGAACAATAGGCTCAGACTGGGTTCAATTCCCAGCTAAATCATAGGCTACCTGTATGAGGTTCACTCACACACTATTAATCAACTCTGTACTTCATAAAGATCTAGCCCATAGGAACACTGGGAGGGCAAGTCCACCTGGATATTAATGTGATAAGGACCATAAACAGACCTAGCTAGATGGCCTACACCTCAACAGAGAGATGGTCTTATAGACATGATAACACAGAGTCCTTTCCATCCTAGCCATTCATGATTACCTGCTGCCCCCACCCCTCCTCTTCAGCAAGCCTAGCAACCATCTGCACAGGAGAACAGCATTAAAGAAATAATGTATCTCTGGGCTGTCCTAAGGCAGTGGAGGTGCTGAAAAGCAACAGCTGGTGGGCAGCCAGCTCACTGCAGACCAGGCTAGGAGTAAGCCCTTTGAGAGAGAAATGTTTCACGTAGGTCCGATATCGGATTGGCACTGATATAATGGAAATTGACTGTATTGGAAATTGGCCTGATGTGGCTGATAAATGCCCCATGCATGTGTGGGGCTGCAGTGCAGAATGTAGGTGGCAAGGAGCATAGTTCGGCAGCTTGGAGAGCTGCATCCAGCTGGTAAATCTGTTGTGGTGGAAGGGGAGGGAGGAGGGAAGAGGGACGGAACATGGGGGTGGGGGCACATCAAGCCCGTGATGAGGGAGGAAGCGGGGCTTGGGCTAGGGCAGATGCTGCCCAGCCATGGCGGGGCATGGGTGGGACAGAGCTGTGGCTGTTCCGGGGGGTGCGGGGAGGGGAGGGTGACTCCCACTGCTGCATGCACCTCAGGAAGGGGCTACAGCAAAGTTTGAGGTGGCTGCAGCCCCCTCCCCCTGTACCTGCCTCTTAGCGCCACCGTCTGCCCCGAGTGCAGCCCAGACCCCACCAGGAAGAGCCTGGAGCAGCCTGCCCCACACAGATCTGGGGGCACATCCCCCCCCCCAGGATGTACGCAGTGGTGGGAGCTGACCCCCCTGGACGAGCTGCTTGCAGCTCTGTCCCATGCCCTGCCCCACCCTAGCTGGCAGCACCTGCCCCTTTCCCTCACCACAGGGGACTCTGCTCCCCTCCTCTTCAAAGGAGTAAGAACCCAGCAGAGAGCACTGGACGTGGACTCCGGAGTCTTGGGTTCTATTCTGAAATCTGACTCTGACCTGCTGAGTGACTGTGGACAAGTCTGTGTCTCAGTTTCCTGATCTGTGAAATGGGGAGGGTGACACTTACCTCTTCGTAAAGTACTATGAGTTCTGCTGCTAAGAACTGAGCATCATGACAGATTTAGGAAATGAAAACACACAGATCTGTTGGATGGAACAGCAGGACGTACGTTTGGATGAATCCCTACTGGAAGAATGGTGCTCTGTAAAGAATACAAGCAGGTTTTAATTAGCTGACATTTCTCACAGACTTCTGCTCGGCTCGTGCCACTCCTGGCACTCAGAGTCACTATTGCTTATGAGTCCCCATGAGGCACTACCATACACTGCCGCTGTCCTGTCCCATTCTGGGGCTTCGCCCAATTACTGCTATGCTGGCGGGTAGTGCTAAGACAGCCAAGCAAATGGCTGAAGCACCCAGTGCAAAGAAGCCATTTGCTCCTATTTAGTTTCTGCAAAGCCTTTTAATACTTAGAAGCCTAGTCATGAACCAGGGCCCAGTTGTGCTAGGGGCTGTACAAATGCACTTAGTGGGTAGCCTCCAATTTCACTTCCCCATGACAATGTGGCAATAGTAACATTTACTGTACAGATATCCATTCCATCCATTTGTTCCCCATGCATTTACATGAATAACATCTGCACCATTATCCTCAGCCTCCTTTCCTTCTGCAGAACCAGGACAAGCCTCAGTAGAGGGGGCATGCAGTTAATTATCTGCAAAAACAACTCAAGGAAATCCAACTATTCCCTGGCTCTCAACTTGTTGCCCAAATGGGATTTCACGTGTGAAGTGATGGAGAAACAAGACAATACTAACTTGTAAAGGAGCAGGTTATACTAAACTTCACTGTTAGGTACTTCTCTAGTATGAAGCTTTGGAAATTAAAGCTATGTTCCTGACCAGGTTCAACTTGAGCACCCTAATATCCATAAAACCAGGCATGCCAGATCCTTCCATTATATTTTGTCGCCACTACAATTATTGTTATAATACCTCTGGCTGATGATATTTACCAACTTAAATACATACCTAAAAAATGAATGTACAAGAGTTAAAACTCATTACTTACTGTGTTCCATTCATTCCCTAACCAAGTGGTATCAGTTTTGCTATGACAGTGATGCTGAAAGAAGCAGGAAGTGATCAGAGTTTTGGGGGCTTTCCTAGATAAATGTCTAGTTGTAATTAAGCCACAATGTTCCCCCAAAGCATCACTTGCACTTACCTTACAATTCTCAACATGATCCATCTCTTACATGCATTCAAAAGCTGACCTCCAGTTCCTGTCTCAAATTACATCACTGAACTGGTGATGTAATTATACTTATTTATATATAAGTATATATAAACTAAAAACAGTAAAAGTGGAAGCTTTTCCCACCTAAGGAAGATGAGAAAAGCTTCCACTTTTACTGTTTTTAGTTTATATATACGGATAGGTTAGTGATATAGGAATTATATTTATCAAAATATACTAATAAATATATTTTATATTGCATTGGCATGTTTATTTACACATGGCGTCCTTGCATCCAGAAACCATGGGCACATTATATGCACTGCTCACTGCTACCCACTGCTCATTTTTTAAAAATGACACTGGAGGCTTCAAAGTTTTGGGATCCCACCTTGAGATTTTCAGTTTTGAACACCTACTGTCTGAAAACCAGGCCCTATAAGAAGTTTCATGAGTGGGACCCCTAACATTTCTTAAGCACTTTTGAAAATCTAGGCCTGTGAATACTATTGTAATTAGTTATCACCAAGACCTACAATTGTGGATCTGACCTGCAAAGAGACTTTATTAGGTCTGCCAAATATGTTTGCACAAGAATGCACCATCTAGTGCTTGGCTCTATCAACCCCTGCCTCTGGACCCCTCTTAATTCAGCCCACTGTTAGTGAAAGGTTGCCAACCTCTGTTTTAAAACACTTGGAGCACTTGACTCCAGGGCAGAGTTACAACCAGGACTGTAAGCACTCGGTTCTTTCCTGCTTAGGTAGGATTCAGAAAGGACATGTTGTGAAACTGATCAACAGCTTTTGTACAACCTTTCCTTTGTGAAGTCCTTTGAGACTGTTGAACACATGACACTGGAGAAGAGCAAAGTCATTCTCATTTGAAAGCTTATTGCACAAGAGGCTTCAACAGTTGAAACCAAAGCATTTTATGTACTTCTGTCTCTCAAATGATCAAAAACAGCCTCCTAAATTAGCAGTCACTAACTCTTTACCACCTCTGGATTTCTCAGTGGAATCTCCCCAGGTGTGCATTTATCTTTTTGGACTGTAAAGCTTTGAGACCAGAACCTCAAACGTTTGAGTCCTATGCAGCACCATGCACATTCTCAGATAACAACAATAATAGTATCACCTCATCTCTACTTAAACTCTTCTATATCAGGAATAAATGTCTTCTATGCAGCTGTGGCTGGGAGTCAGTGGGTGGGTCATCAATCCCCATCAGTTAATCCCAAGGAGTTGCATCCAATGTTAGCTACAACACTAAGTCTGAGGAGAAGGTAGGGGTAAGATTTCCAAAACCACTCATGTGGTGTTGACATAACTCTATTCCCACTGCAATCAGTGGTAAACCCTCATTTTAAATTCTCCTTTTAAAGCCTGAAGCATCATTAACTCCTTTAGAGTATATTCTCATTTAACTTGGAGATGAGGGTAGGATGCCACATATCGATGTTTGCAAGGGGGTCCCCCTCTCCTGAACTCTTGACTTACCTGGTTCATGTTTGGTCATTACCTACCTTTTATGGCTGATCTGTGGCACATCCTGTAGCACTTTCATGCTTGATACATAGCACAGGATTGTTAGAAGAATGGAACATCAGCTTCACTTGGCTTCCCATTGATTTCAATGATAAAAATGGTCATACCCTTTAACGGAAGCCAAGTAAAGCTGCTGCTGAAAAAAGATTCCCACCATAAACATAAAAGCTAATAAAGGTAACATTAAAAGAATATAGAATCATTATGTGTAGCTAGACTGTGCAACCTTCCAGAAAAGACTTGAGTTGCATCTCCAACACAGAAGAATGATGCTGTATATCTGATGGTGGTGTTGAATTCATGTCCACTTCCTTGGGATATGAGGCAAAGTGGCCAAAAGCAAAGATCAGCATAGCAGCCAGACAGACAGCTGGGATGATTTTTTTTTTTTTTTAGAGGTATGCAGTTATCAAAAAAAGGCCCAGTGCATGCAGCCAACACTTGTAATCTGTTGCAGTCCCTGTCGGACAAAACAGTTTTGCCGTAAGACAGCGATTCCCAGAGGGGAAAGGGGTGCGGTGGAATACTTTATCAGCTGCGTACACATGTAAACTGGTACCCTGGTTGAAAAGCAAAGCCTCTTTTCCTTTGAAATCAGAGAAGGGAAGGGAGGTAGCTGGCTGAGAGCAGGGAAAGAAATGACAGGCACAAAGCTGAATGCAGCAAAGCCAGGCCTTGCCACAAATATTTCCATCTTCCTAGAAGGCTAAAATAAATACCCGGTGATGGCTAATAAAAATTGGAAGAAAAAAAGAAACCCCAAGAGATTCAACTGTGTTTAGAAAAAGTATTAAAAAAATTTAATGTACAGGAATATGTTTTAAATTATTCAGATTTTAAGAACAATTTGATTCAAAAGCAAAATGCTGATAGCCCCTTGGTGTCTAGCTTTTTTCTGAGGTTTATGTGGCTGGTGTCCCAGGTTTCAGGGTTGACAGATATGTAAATTCTCTGGGGTTAAAGAAAATACTGTTCCAGCCTGAAATCTCTGAATTAGCAGGAGTCCCACAAGTGCCCACTGATGGGCAAGTATTGCCCTTGAATGGAAAAGGCTCATCTTCCACCTCTTGAGTCCAGGTGTATCTCCTTCTCAGACAAAGAGCTTGGCATGCCTCAGCTATGTGCGAGGTGTGAATTAATCCCCTGGTTGAAAGGGATGCTGTAGCAGATTCTGATGGTAACGAGTGTGCTTAATCCCACTTGGCCATAGAACATACAGGCAGATGTCCCATTCTTTTTGTCCATCCACAGATGACCTGAGGGGAGGGAAACAAAAGCAACATGTAGCTGTTTTACCTTTGATGCTGACTAGAAAGCAGGGCAGAATCTCCTCAACCAACCAAATTCACACAGAGTAGAGACTGATCCATAAAGGTGTGCCAACAGCCTGCAAAAGCAGGGGGAGCGGGGAGTGAAATTGAGCAAACCAAGGCACCCTGGTGCCAACAGCAGACAGGATCCTGGAAGACGGAGCAAGCTGAAACGGACCAGAGCTATGCACCTACAAGCAGCCAGCACTTATAGGGTGGGAGGAGATTTGAAAGGAAAGGGCAAAGATCCTTAAAAGAACCTCCCATTAAAAATGAATCCTGATGCTATTCTGGCTCAAGAGAAAGTTCCAAATACACAAAGGTAAGTAAATGGGATGGGAAGAGAGAGGAAGGGGAAAGAATGAGCAAGGGAGGGGGAGAAAAAGTGAGAAAAAGGAAAGGGAGATTGAGAAAAAGGGGGAAGGGAGAGAGAGGGAGAGAGAAGGAGCACGCGCGCGTGCCCATCTGGGCGATGCATCACATTGAAATTGCCCCGCATTAAAAATTCACCAGCCAGTGAATTTTCAAGGGATTTGTAGTAATTAGATGACAAAATGCTGGCAAATCTCAGGCTTGCCGAAGATGTTACTCAGGGGTCAAAGACTCGACACTTTTGGCTGGGTAATTTGTAAGTGTCAATCACACTCAGCCATCAGAGAGAAAGGAAAGATCTAACGGCTGAATTCTAACTAAGTCCAATGTTCTTGCCTTCAGCCACCCTGTCTGCTATCATCCCCCGTCTCCCCCCACCACGTTATCTAACGCGAACGCAGGCGCTGCCTCTCACCAGGGACTGGAGACTCAGCAGTTTAAACACTGAGTTTTCTTCTACAAAAACTTCCCACTTATGATTTTTAAAACCCAAATTTATGAACCAAGAGAAATTTGTTCAGTTCTCCTGGGAGCCAGTGAGATGACAGCACAGGGGTATGACAATAGGCAGCTTCTCTGTGACCACTGACTTTCCCTAGACCTCCCATGCCCCTTTCACTAACTGGCAGCAGAGTACACAGTGGCACATCAATACTTCTAGAGCAGACCCTCAAAAAGCCCACAGCTGCTTCTTTAGTGGCTGGGAAAGCTGGATTTCCTCATTCCTTGATAGGTTCATAGACTTGCTTTCCAACACTGGTCTCTTACCCCACACCTCACACTTCCTGCCTTCCTTGGTTCTGGCCTCCTTGGGAAAAGTACAATTCTCAGTTAACAAGCAAAATGAGAAACTGTTTTATTCAAACTGTTGTGGAAGACCAAGACCCTGATCCTGCAATTAACTCAATATGGGTATATACCATTATGTTCATTCGCAGCCATCTGCAGTCAGTAGGGTCTGTATGGGTGTAGGGCCCTGGCTGCATGGAGATCAAGTATCCTTAATTAGCAAACCCAGTAGGAAACCAAAGGCAGAGTAACTGAAGGAAAATCACTGCATGAACAACACTGCCAAGATTAAAGTGGTAGGGAAGAAAGGGAATGATTTACTCCACTTTTCTCTATATTAACCAGCACACTCCCTGTGAAGTATATCTAGGTGCAGGAATCTCAGACAAAAGAGGTCAGATGCTTGCTGCTGCAAAAGAAACAGCAGCTTGGAGGGGAGGATAAGAGAAAGTTTGTACTGCAGAGTCTTTTTGGAAGGACCACTCATATCTACAGAATTACTCTATACTTAAACCAAGACAAGAGCATGGGTGGGACTCAAGAAGTCTGAGACACAGGGGGGGGGCACAGGACTCAGCAATGCTGATGCTGAACTGCAGCTGTACCCTTCTTTCATGAGGATTTATACAGATGTAAGGCTTCTATGTATACAAGTTTTATGTGAGGGTACTGCTGACCTAAATTTCACTCTCATGATTTATGGAAAAGGCGTTCAGCCTTTTGACCCCTAAGGCCAGATGAGTGGCATGGGGCTGGATTAGACCCCATGATGACTTAGAATGCCAGGATCAGGCCCTGGGCTGCCGCTACCTGCCTCCTGTTGGGACGGGGCCCCAGGGTCTCACACTGCCCCTGCCTAGTCCCGTGTGCCAGAATCAGGCTCTGGGGCCCTGTGCACCCAATCTAGTGCACAGGGTCATGGTCTGTGGGGCTCTGCATGCACCCATGGGGAGCCCCACAGGCTTGATTACACAGTGCCAGGGGCCATAACTGCCCTGTAGGCTGAGAGTTGAGCATTCCTGGTATAGGGCAATCACCAGACTCCCTGTAATAGCATAACAGCCCTGCAATTCATAGCTACTTCTTCATTCCGTATTTAAATAGATGCAAAACAATATTGTTTGGATTCACAAGAGTGCAAAAATTATTCACTTCTCCTAAATTTTATGTGGGTGCCTTTGGGTATGAAAAGGCATTTATTTCTAGCTGTGGAAATGGCTGAGAAATTTCCACTGCTAGAAATCTTTCTGGGAGAGAGAGCAATACAGGAGTTCAGCCTGCAGCTGCCCCCTAGATCAAGGCAATCCTCATCTAGGGAAAGCATGGGAAGCAGTGACTGCTTCTCTCCTCCAGGTCCCGGTGGAGGCAAGGAATGGGTTGGAAAAGTGAAGAAAGACCCTCCGCAACCTTCCGCAGACTAGGGACTTCCAGTTCGGAGAACAGGTGGGGAGCAATGGGTGCTGTTCCTCTGTTCTGCTCTTGGGCTGTTCAACCTCAAGGAAAGAGAGAGAGAGAAGGGGGATGGGGAGCTTTTGACCACACCTGGAGATGACCAGACCAATGTACACAAGCATTCATTCTTATGAGAGTAACCTGGAGGGGGCATGTTTCGTCTAGGAGAAACTGAATGAATGCTTATATGTGCTGGGTTTATAGCAGAAGAATGGTGATTGTCTTTGTAGAAATGCAATACCTGTACCTGCCCATTATCCACAGCCCCCAAATCCCAAGACCTCCATCTGTTTCAAAAATGATGAAGACTGAGGAGAAAAAGGAAGGGCTGAAGGAGAGGCAAAACTGTAGGAGCAGGACTGCTATAAAAACCCAACAATCAGGAGTCAAAAGCCAACCAGAGCCCATCAGCTCCCAGAGCAGAAAGTTCCTTCTCTGCATGACAATGAAAAATTAACAAGATACCAAAAAATATATATACATCAAAGTCACAGAAAAAAACAGTCCTCTTTCTTCATCGCTGTCTGCTAAATTTTGTAAAAGTCTGTTCGTTGTAGAAACAGGAGGAAATGTGGTAGGGCAAGGGGAATTCACTTATAGTCATGGTCTGTCTAGAAACCAGTCCACAATCTCCCATTGGAGGATGATGGGATTGTAATAATCAGTGGTACCTCAGCCAGCAGTGTTGAATTGCTCTCAACACTTAGCACTGCCCTTTATCAATAAGGTAGGTGGCTGTAACAGTTCCTTAGGTTTTCTCTTTAATTTAAAAAGTTATTTGCAGTTGCAAAATGCTGCCTGACAACAACACAGTCTTTGGTTGGGATTGTTTTCCATTAGCCAGTAGTTGAATTTTGAATCTATTATACACATTTAAACAGCATTAATTATAGATTACCACACCCAAGGCTTCACACAGGTGCCTGTTTTATTACTGTTTACATTGGGGCTTGATCCCAGCTCAATTAATTTTTCTTTCACCGAGGAATACATAAATATGTATTCAGCCCCCCTCCCTCTACACACACTCAAAATGGGTAAGTGACAAAGCCACTGTCATGATATCACTCTGATGCACAATGAAATCAAACTCTTATCCAAAGAAACTAGCCCTTTAAAGGTTCCAGACCATGGAATATCTTCTGAGTTTGATTCCAATGGCATAAAACATTTCAGTTTTCAAAAGCACATGGATGGCTAAGTCCCACTGAAAGACCTCTGGACTTCCACTGAGATTTAGGTTCCTAAGTCACAATTAAAAAGGGATCTTACTTTCCTAAATATTTTTGGTGCTTTTGGAAACAATAACCACTCAATCAAACTTAACGTTAATAATGCGCTAGAGTTCTGCTGATTCCAAATAGTCCCAAACACGTGCTTAAATGCTCTGCTGTATTGGGATGTTCATCTCCTTAAGACATTTTTGTTGGGGAACTTGGGTAGTTTCATTTGCCCATGCTAATTTGTACACAGAGAATTAGGTGTCCAAGCAGTAAGTTTAGACGTGACAAAGCAGAAGCGACACACCAAGCTCTACCTTCAATTCTACGAACTTATTTAAAAAAAGTGCCATAGAGAATTAGACCAAGAATTTATCTGTCTGTTCCTTTGGCTCTGATAGCTGCCAGTCAGCAGCATCAAAAAAGCCTTGGGAACTTCGCAATAGACCAGTGGGGCCAACATTTTTGGCAAGCATGCCACAAGTTAGCACTGTACCCTCCTCAAGTGCAACTCTGATCCCCTGCTCAATCTGTTGCTCTGCTTTCTGCTACCTGCCCCCTTCCTGATATGCTGTGCATCACTACACAGAAACTCCCTGTGCCACTTGTGGTGCATGTGCTACAGCTTAGCCACCCCTGCAGAAGACAATTATTCTAATATAATAAAAGGCTTAGTCCGTCTGTCTGTAACGCTTTTGGGCAACTGCGCATGCGCTGCCGAGATGGCGGGCGGCGATTGGCTGTGCAGGCCCAAGTTTGAGCTGCTGCTAGGGAAATTTGTGGAGGCAGCAAACACGCCCCAGCTACCCGAACAGTGGGGCTTCCCCATGCCTCCCTGCCTGAGGGCACCCAATTGCTCAATAACCAACCACTGGGGTAAGTCCTTTTCCAATGTTGGTTTGGCGATAGATTTATAGTCTGGAATATAAAGATCAAAAGCCCATCAAATGTCACCCTAATGGAATGCAAAATACTAGTCTAATCTTGTATTTAACACTGAACTGTTTACTGCAACAGCATCCTGCAACAGTCAGTTCCACAGCTTATAAATGAAAATCCTGATATCACCATCAGTTTTATATTTACTACTTCAACTCTCATTCAGCTCCTCTTTGTTCCTGATAGGGCAGCACTTGCATGCAAACATTTACACAGCATCTTTGGTAAAGCTTTTACCCTGGGGTCAGACCATCAAAGCAATCTACTACGAACTGCTCCATAACAGACACCTGATCACATACTAGTAAAGAAATGGGAAAGGAGACTGTGTAGCAGTCTCGCATCCTGCTACCACATGCCAGTAGGTCAACATGCATTGCTGCAGTCTGATGTGCTCATAGCCTCAACTGCAGCCTGGTGCTCCTGCTCTTGTTTCTGAAGGAGATGGCCAGAAGAGATGATGTGAATCTGGCTGGGTGGCAGTGCTGGGTACACAGGTTCTAGAGCTGAAATTTTTTGTCATCTTCTCCTGTGAAGTCAGAGAGGGTACTGTCTCCAGATTTTCAGAGAGCATTCGGCAGAACTGCACTCCAGTGTAGAGATTTTAATTTTAAATATATAGAAGGTATATAGGGTAGATGTGTTTGGAGGAGTTTAATCAATTTGTTTCTTAAGGGAGAAGGATACAAACCCCAAATCTTACTTTTGTGACAGATATCAAAATTCATGTCATCTGGGCAGCCTTTAAAGGACCAGTGGTTTGAGGGAGAAAGATTCCTAGAATGCTGGTCAGCCTGGCTATTTCTTTTACCTATCTCTGAAGGTATAATAAGGTGGTGCATATCACTGGACACTGGGGGTGGGGCATTTCACCTATTAGGTATCTAAGACTTATCCTATTCCACCTTGTGTCCTTGAAAAACTATTCACATGTCTACTTTTGGCCATCTTAGCCTTACATCTAAGTTGGAGAGGACCCATCCACCTTTTGCATTAACTTATTTCCGGGGACTCCAGGAGGGTGAAAAAGCATTGTAGTTAGATACTTAATAAATGGAACAGTATCTTGCCCTTGGTGACCAAAGAGGAACTTTTATAACTAGAATATACTGGGATAAGAATCAGTGCTTCGGTTTTGTCCCCTAAATTGAGTTTGCTTAGTGTCCTAAACCTTGAAGGAGAAACTAGTATCTCTAACAAGGGAAACCCTGGAAAAACATATCAGACTAAGACAAGAAAGGATCATTTTGATCCCTCGCTCAGAAAGGTATTACATGGGAGAATTGCAAGGCCTAGAGAATTCCCAGTCCATTTGGGCTTCAGTTAGTTTCTTCCCAAG
Source organism: Alligator sinensis (assembly GCF_000455745.1). Classification (NCBI taxonomy): domain Eukaryota; kingdom Metazoa; phylum Chordata; order Crocodylia; family Alligatoridae; genus Alligator; species Alligator sinensis. Next base: position 2,341,324 of record NW_005841868.1, on the reverse strand, counting down.
CATTTCCCTTTCTTGCTCCCGATGCCCCCTCACTTTGGACACAATCCATCCTTCCTCATCATCCCTGCCCTGATGCCACATCTGTGGAGGCACCTCCTCCTGAAGCACAGCTCCCCCTGGAGGAGGAGATTTGGAACTACGATTGTCTCTTCCCAGCTCAACATTCATTCTTGATGACTGCCATGTATGGGGATCTAATGATTGAAGAGAGCAATGATTTTATTTCCTGAATCTTCCAGCTTCTCTGCCAAAGCAGCTTATCCTCACCCTGGAGAAGGCAAAACCTAAATAAGTTAGAAAACTGGTACCAAAAATGAAGACAGCCATAGTGGAGAGCTGCAGCACCAGTTTCCATGCTGATGTTGAAGACAGTCACTGGGAGACACTTGCTGCCGATGTCCTGTGGCTGGCTGTTAACACGTATGCCTCCCACCAAGCTCGCCCCCTCCATTTCCATGCCTTGCTGACAGATTTTTATGCTATTTCATGTGCATATGGCGCTGGTTTGCATATTTCACCGATTCAGGTCACATCGTGTATACATACGCTTCAGCCAACGTTTGTTGATATTCTCTCGGTCTCTCTTCTAGTTCCAGTTTGGGGTGAAAGCCTTCCTTATTAGCCAATTTGGATACCCATTTACTGTGAATTACCAAGCCTGATTATTATTCATGAATGGATAAGTCTGAAATCTCAGTCCCTGCCATGCGATTTCTCTCCCTCTCGAATGCATATATTTAGGGAAAACAGGAGGCAGTGTGTATCAGTGAGGGATACACACACACACACACACACACACACACACACTGCACAGAAGGGGAAGGTGGCTCCTCACAGTCCTAAATTACTGTTGAACTAGGGTATGAAGATCTGTCCCAATCAGCACGAGGGTTCACTCAGACCAGAGCTGACCGTGCTTGGTAGGACACTAGCGCTATGTTACCGAGGGATAGTGGATCACTTTAAATGCAGAGCAGAAATGGAAATCAAAAGTTAAGCAACACTTAGCCAACAGCAGGCAGGGGCTCAGCAGAGCAGAATATTTTGATTTCTGAGTTCAGGAAAATGAAGAGGAGGAGATGCTGGGCCCAACACACACAGCTCCACTTGCAAAGCTAAGGAAAGTCCAACATGGCAGGTGTATTTTAGGACTGCCGTGCAATCTGTTATAATTGATTCCAGTTTCTTCAGTAAGGTAGGCAGAGGGTTTTAAATTGTAAAGGGCATAAATAATGATAAAGGAACATAATTACCTGCTAAGGAAAGAGAGTCAGAAACACCATATTAAAAAACTTTGTAGCACACCTGCACAAACAGCAGGGAGTCGTACTGCAGACTCCACAATAATAATAATTAGCACACATCTCCTGCAGCAGTTCCTAGCCAGAGATCTGTGTGATATTTAAAGATGGGGAAACTGAGGCAGGAAGGGCAAATGACTTGACAGAGGCCATGTATGCAGTGAGTCAGTGAGGAAAGCAAGCATGCAGCCCTTAGTACTCTAACTCTATTACCTTGCTTCTTGTCTGATTCCCTTGCAATCAAAGGAAATGGACCTCTCTTTGGAA
>NW_005841868.1:2332035-2339725 GCF_000455745.1 Alligator sinensis | reverse complement strand
ATTCCTGCAGATGACCTTCGAAGTCCCCTCTAACCCTATGATTACTTGATAAAGGAACCTGAGGTTCAAATACTGTGTCATGTGGCTTAATGCTGCCATTATCCTGCAGCTACAGGGAATATGAAAATACACAGACTATATGGGCAGTCGAGCTGCTGCATATAGGGGGTAAAGGGTTTGCAATTGTTTTTGCAATACCAAGGTACTCAAACAGAAGCAAGAGTGTGTATGGGATGCATACTGCATCATAAAAAGCATCAGAGGTTAAAAAGGTGAGTGGAAACCTTCCCCCCTGCTCCTACTTTTCACCTCTGTAGGTATATAGGTAAAGTGAGTAGGACTACAGAGGGAGAGAATGACCGCTGGCACTGAACTGCAGAAGTAAAGGTTAGAGATTAAAGACCTCCTTGCAAGGATTCAGCAGCTGGCTGTAGCCCCAAGGCTGAAAGGCAGCAAAAATGATGTGATAACACAAGATGTGAGTTTTTCCTCCCTCCTCAGCAAAGGCCTGGTAAATAGCCCTGCAGTGCCTGCCTGCTGCAAATACCTGCACTTGTTTCTTCCTTGAATGCTTCCCAGAGCTATAACTAGAATCTCCATACAGTTAGCCAGGCAAGGGCTGGGATAAAAGATTCCCCGCTTTATAAACCCATATATAGAAAAAAAGAATTTGGAGTGCCTAATACTCACAAAGTATGTGCTGGCCAGGATGAGCGCAGTAGAGATGGAAAGAAATCACTTGGTACTATGGTAATGGGAAAGGAAAGACACAGGCAGATGGTAAAGCTTTCCTGAATATCCACTGTTACAAGAGCACAACATGGGAAACGAGCACTGCAGACCTGAATGCTGCCTTAATGTGTATATGCTGGCTGAAAGCTAGCCCCTGGAGGGTTTTTTCTCCCCTCTTGTCTATGGTGTGGGATAGATCAGAGAAACTACACAGATCATGGCCAAGATTTTCCTAGAGGGACTGGTAATTTTAAGTGCTCACTTGAGACGCTCTAAAATGTCTGATTTCTAGAAAGCACTGTAAGCTGCCCTCTCAAATTGACAGCTATTCAGTGTCTGACATTTAGGTTCCCCAATCACTTCAGAAAAATTTGTTTCTTCTGTTCATCACAGTCTGTACTCAGCTGGTGTTGGTGCTGTCCAGTAGTATACACTGCTTGTACAATGACCGCTGACAACACCACTGAAATTAAAGCTCGTTTTAAATGAAACCACGTTAGTTTATTTCAATAGAAAAGCTGTGTTTAAATAAAAGCCTGATCCCAATAAAAATAAATCCCCAGAGCTGAGAACATGAAAAGTATGGAGGTAACCTCTCAAAAGTCAGAAAATGCCATGTGAAATGCTTGCAAGTGTGCAAGTGGACCTTGTGTAATTCACCATCGATGTGCTACAATCATCTGTCTGAGGTACTTATTTAGCCCCTGTTTCTATAACATCTAGCTCCGACAACCTTTAAAGTATTCATCCTCACAGCACAGGTAAGGAACTATCCCTGTTTCACAGAGATGGAAGAGAGGCACAGAGAGATGAAATGATTTGCTCACAATCTCAAAGGAGAGCAGGAAATTAAACCCAAGTAGTTCACATCCTGAATTAGTCCCTATAACCCCTTCTCTTCAGGCATTTCCTGCTCCCAAACTATTTCTCTGATGCAATCTAATGCCACACATTTCTCTCTACCTCAAACACACCTGAGCATTATCTTCTATTCATGACTGCAGAAGACAAAACAAATTCATGCAAGTCATTGATATACAAGATGCAAAGCAAATTCTATTCTAAGCAGTTTTGTTATGCTGCCTTCATCATTTCAGCATCTAAAAGCCTTCCAATTGTGTGTTAAGTGACGTGACTAACATGTGTCACATGTAGTTTGCTCTTCCTCTCAAGCTGGATGAGACAGGACAGTCATGGGGAGCCAGGCCTCATTTGTTGCCAGATTATAATGTGCACCTTACAATGTGCAGAGAGAAAGACAGGAAACAGCATTATGTTCTACTGGCTTGTTTGAAAGGAGCATCTCCATGGCTGGAATGGAGAACAATCATAATAAAATACTGACCTGACCTGAGCTGTAACTCTCCCGATTCTACACTGAAAGGGGCCTGGATGCTGCTAGCAGCTTTTACCCCCAGATGTTTGTCAGGAATTTAATAGGTTCTACCTAAGAGCTTAAAATTGTTTGCATGATCCAACACAAGGGATGGGACAGCTGTGGATCCAACTGCAGTCTTTTATGATGCTGTTAGCCCAAGTTTCCAAAACGGCAGACCAAGCAAGTTCAGAATGAACACTTAGCCTCAATTACTTTGATAGGAAACTCTGACATTTACCTCAATGAAGTTGGAGTTTCACACCCAAAATTTGTAATATTAAAAAAAAATCACAAATGTGGGGGAGGTGAGGAGGGAGAACATGTTATGTATGTTTAGATTTACAATGCACCTGTGAGAGTCCAGCATCCAGATCCACCAACTTTCAAGGAGACAAAAACCAACTCCTGTAGGTCTCTGAAACATAACCATTAGACAGCCACCAACAACACTTTTAGGAAGAGGCATAAAGGGATTTAAAAATCCTTTTTCCTTTTTATTGTTCAGTTTAACCAGCAGATAGGGATCAGCAAATGTTCATTCAGGGCCAGGATCACATTTACAAATGGTGCTTGCCATGCAGATTAAAGGCAATAGGGCTGGCTGTTAATCTTTGACATTGTAATCAGCCCCACTTCTCTCCACTCCATAGTCTTTGCTCTACTTACATTTTATTCTCTCCTGACACAGCAGAGCCAGATTCTTAGCTGATAAAAATCAGGATAGCTCTACTGGAGTCAATGAAATATACCAGCTTATGCCAAAAGAGGACCCAAGCCATAATGTTTAATTATAAACACAGACACACACCCCCTCTATGTCCATAAACTGACAATAGGACCAACACACACACACACCCCTCTATGTCCATAAACTGATAATAGGACCATGTCCACAGTACTATGGGGACAATACAAATAATAATCCTAGTTATTCTTGAATAAAACTCATTAAGATGAAGTTAAGGCTGACAGTGTGCAGAAGTAGTTTAAGGGTAAAAACTATTCAAACCCATGAAGTATCATATAGAAGTTAAGGACTTTTGCTATTCAATCATTAGAATAATTGAACACAAAGAGGTCTGAGGTGAGTGCTTTCTTAAAGGACCCATTTAAAAATTCCTTAAACAATTTTTTTAAAAAATGTTTTAAATTAAATCAACGAATATACTTGTCCATTCTCAGAAAACTAATTTGAAGTAAGTGTTGATTTGGGGTTGGGTACAGAGTTCTTCATACATAAAAAAACCCAGCTATGAGTTCTTGCTTGAAGAGTAGAAATTAACTTAAATTATACTATGGAGCTGTGATCAGCACCTTCATAATTATATATACATACACACAAACATGCAAAAGGCCTAAGCAACATCAAATAGATTTCTTTGAAACTAAATTGTCTGAAAAATTAGCCAATATCAAACTGCTGAACAAGATAAATATCATTAAGGGAAAAGAAAATCTTCATTATGTTAGAAGAGGAAAAACCCACACAAATGTTTTCCAGCCTGCTCACAGACGGGGAATAACATGTTTTAAAACGTATCAAAGGGTTAAATTAATTTTCATTAAAATTTAAATTTGAGAAGGCTCCCTTCTCCCTTCCCCCTCCCCTTTGAACGTTTGACTGGCAACCATTTCATATTTCAATCTCGGCAGAACAAATTGAATTAGATGTTGAAACCAAACTCTGCTCTGTTCTCTAAAGCCTACATGCTCTGCTTGTGCTAATCCTTTTCGTTGCTGCTGCAGAGCACAGAGAAGCTCAGCAAGAAATCTGCCCCGCCACAAAAGACAATGCAAAAAAAATTCAAACCCACAGCCCCGCAAAGCCTCGCTTAAATTGTCTTCTGTGTGACACATGTGCCTTAAAGGGACTAGAGTCGGATCCCCTCCCCTCCCAGACCCTACTGCCGGCTGTCAACAGTAAAATGGATATCAGCTACTTGTTGTCTTTACCTCTATGAAGTGAATCTGCCTTTTGGTCCAATCTTCAACCATTTTATAAACAACTTTTGGAAAATCATTTCAAAGGAACCTTAGAGATTTTATCCAGAAACTTAACTTCTCTTTTACATAATTTCCACTCCCTCCCCGCCCTTGCAGTTCTCAGTTCCAAATATGCAAATTCCATTAGCACAAGCCAATTGGAAACCTTCCCATCAAAAGATGCATCTCTCCCTAGCCTGTCTTCTCAATTTCATGCTGTGAAATCATAATACTCTTGATGACCTCACAGCTATGTTGAGACTGGTCTTTCCATTTGTTTTTTCCCTGCCCAATGGCATAGTAGGTAAAAGCAGCATCAACTATTGCACAGAACAGGAAAAAGGAATGCCATGTTATTTATCATTTGAAATATGGTAATGCCACAGGTACTTTGTAAACAGAGCAAAAAGGTAAACCTTGACACAGGGGCTGTGTCCAGATGAATGTGGCCGTGCAGTATGTGGTGCTGCAAACATGTTTGCAGTGCCACATACCACACATTCAAGTGTTCTCTGCACTGCAAGGGCGCACTGCCTGTGCATGCACTGCTCCATTTTTTTCTGTGGGTTTTTATGACCACCTGGATATCCAGGGGGGCAAAAAAAATTTTGGAAAAAAAAATCCCAGAGCAGCACACACACAGGAAGCGTATGCCACTCATAAGCAGAGCCAGGCCACCTGGAGCCACACTCCAGCTGCTGGCAAGGCTCTGTGCGGCAGAATCACCATTGCTGCAGCCCCGGGAGGCCCTCAGGACCCCAGGTAAGGCTGCTGCGGCCAGCCCAATGATGGCCCCAGCCTCCCCTAACCCACCTGGGGTACCTGCCGTATGCCCAAGAGCACGTGGCAGAGGTATTACCCAGGGACAAATAGCAGTGGCACAAGGTGCGTCACTGCTACTCGTCCCCGGGGAACCAAGTGTCCACGAGAGTTTAAACATCATTTTAATCCCATCTCTGCTACTAGCACATGGTCTCATCTCGGACATGGCTGTTTTAACAGCCCTGTGCCTCAGTTTACCCACCTGTAAACGGAGACCAGTACCCATCAGCCTTTAAAGGATGCATTATGTCTACACACTGCTTTGAATATAAGAAGTTATGCTCATGGGCTGAGAATTGTTGTGCGTGTCTACACTGCATGTAGAGTATAAATACCCAAGCTAGCTCAGGCACCAGAAGCAGCCCAGAGCTTAGACGCCCTTTCAGGCCTCAAGGTAGCTCAGAGATCTCTACACTAAACTGCAATCTATGCGAGTGTACTCATCTTTCTCTGGTGCACACCTGCGCCTACATCTTGGGCTTACATGTCAGGTAAAAGCAACAGTTTGCTAGTCTCAAACTAGAAGTAAATGTCTGGCCACATTACAAGATCACCAGTGTAGTTCAGTGCAGCTGAAAGAACAGAGGGTTGCAGGCTACCTGAAAAAGGTATAATGGCAGACACTGCTCTGGCCAGCGGCAAAGGACCAGAGTGGCAGACTGCTGCTGATCAGGGACAGAGCTGCTCGGGGAGTGCCAAGTGTAGATGCTTCCTCAGAGGCTGGCTATACTGCTCCTGGCTCTAGTCAATGCCAGCTGTCCTTTCCCCTTGTGTTGCTTCTTCCCCTCCTCCATGCCTTGTCTCTTGCTGCCTTCTCAAGAGGAAGGTGTTAACAACAGCTGTATCTGGAGGCATCCTTAAATTTAAAGCTGTTCCAAAGGGACATGCAGTATTTCAAGGCCCTGTACTTATTCCAGATGCACTGTGTGAGGCAGGCGGTTATTTAACCCAGCTTGGATTATTCCTGCAGTCACATAGCCACCTTCTCTTTTATCACAAGAGCCCCAATGCTGTGCATGCTTCCGTCACATACAGCAGCCCTGGAAGGCAGACATATTAGAAAGGTTATTGGTCAGCCGTAGGCCCAGATGTGTTTTGAGTCACTATTCATAAGGCCACCAGGGTTGTGGGTTTAAAAGAAGTCCAATAATAAGTAAGGTTATGAGCATCCCACTGCTAGGTGTATTGGTTAGTCTCGCAACAATAGACAACAATCGCTGAGAGGAAAACAGCCTCTCTCAGCACAATCTACGCTAAACACACAAACAACACATGCAGCTGGGAGCTGCTGGACTTTCTGCACATGCATCAAAAAGGGGGTAGCTCTGGGGACTTATCTAAGGCTGAGAGGGATCCCCCCTATACTTCCTTAAAAATAATTAAAATTAGACAATGCAAAACAACAGAAAACTAGGAAGCAATCCAGCATTGGCTAGGAGATCAGAATTAGCTTGAACATCAACCCCCAGCATGTGAAGGCCAAACTTGCTCCCTTCTCGGGGAGTGGCTTTACAACCAGAGAAAACAATGCAGTCCCAGTAGCAAAGGTCATCTTAACCTTTTTCTCCCAGGCACAAGGGTTCCTCCTTTAGTACTCGGCCTCACCTCAGTCAGAGTTTGGTAACCTGCAGCACTCGTTACAAGTGGCATGAGCAGCCTGTGTTGCGTGCAACAGGTCAAGGTGCGGACAGACAGCACAGCAGCAGATAGAGCAGGAAGCAGAAAACAGAGCAGCACATCATGCCAGGAACACAGGGCAGGGAGCAGAAAGCTCAGCAGCCAACCAGGCAGGGGAAGGGTATGACAGTGGCACTCAGGGAGGGTGTGGTGTTAATTTGTGGCAAGCTTGGTTTCCACTGCCCTATGTCATCCCCTTTAAGTCACTCCCACCTGGAGGTGAATTAATGAACTCCCTGCCTGACCACAGCAACTCAAAAGAATGCACTCAACCCTTTCTCAATACCAATACCTCATTAAGAGTGGGATCTTTCCAGTCATACACTAGGGACAGAAGTTACACATAAACCGGTTTAAGTGAGAAAGAAATCGGTTTAAACTTGTAACAGAACAGAAGCTCAGAGCATATAAACCAGTTTCAAAATGGCTGAAACTGGTTTAAGATAAACCTGGCTGAATGTAGTATCAGACTGAACTGATCTGAGTCAAACTGGTTTATGAAACTTCTGTCCCAGACTCCTTCCTGGTTCAAGTTAAATCAGAGCCCCCCCAGTATGCTTTCTAGCCCTGGGCTACGCTATGCTGTCTGCTCCAGAAAGCAGGGCTGGCCCTGCCCCTCTGCTCTGTAGCAGTGAAGTCTGGCTGACAAGGGAGCGAGGCAAGCCCAGCTGGGGATGCAGCCCAGTCTGTAGGAGGGGTGACCCCCAACAAGACAAACCCTGGCTGGGGCCAGGGAGGGGGTTAAACACCCCTCCTCCACTCAAATTTACTGCTGGCTGCAACTGTGGACTACAAATTCCAGAGGCACTTAAAGGCAGGAAAAGGAAGTGATGAACAACCCTGCAGAGTCCTGGTTCTGTGATTTTGGACTGCAGGAAGAGGAAGTGAACACACAGCCCATGCTGACTAGGTGACAGAGGCATGCTCTAGGACTCCTGGCCTTAGCCACTGTAGGCATGTGGCTGCATTTCCTGAATCAAAGGTAAATGTCTGTTCACTTCTGTTTTAATTTAATTTGTGCAGCTTACACAAACCTGCAAAGACTGAATTGATTCAGCCTCGGGCTTTTTGACTGTCTGTACTTAGCCATTATGTCAA
>NW_005841868.1:2322372-2332025 GCF_000455745.1 Alligator sinensis | reverse complement strand
AAATGCAAAATGGCATGGAATCTATAAAACTACTATGTTACTGATGTTCAAACTGGGTCAATCTTTTTACTCTTCTTACCAATGATAAAAATTTACAATGTATTATGCACATTTCGGAAAAATCCTTACCAAGTATTCAAGCTCTAAGAATGAAAAAAAAATTCTACATACGGTTTTAAAACTCTATAATGTGCAAAAATGACTATGTTGTAAACAGAAATGTTGTAAGCTATTGTAATCTTACACAAGCTAGTCCTGGTGTTAGTTCCAATGGTGGGAAAGTAAAAAGACAGTTTCATACCCAAAAACAGTATTGTTAGCTTCAATGTGGATCCCATTACTGGCTCCCCTGGGTCTTCTGCACACAAGATCAGGGCTGTTTTTGAATAGCAGCTTCTGATAGGGATTCTCATCAGCCCTTTGTCTCCTTGTGGTGCCATTCAAGGACAAAAAGAGATGGAGTGTCCACAACCCTCTCTTAGTTCACAATTTAAAGCATCTGATCAGCCTTTGGAGAGAGGGAATGAAGTGGATCCATGCAGTTGCCACCTCAAACAAATCAAAAGTTGCTCAAGGGGAAAGCATTTTTTTTCCTCAGTCACATCATTGTGGATCCTAATGAAGGTGACTGGCAATCAGAGTCCCTTCAGGAGGTGGTAATGAGGAGTTCCAGTGGATCAATTGAACAATCATGGTAGTACCATTCTTCCCAGCTTGGCATCTAAGATAGCAGTACTACAATGTTTCCTTGACAAAACCTCATTCCTGCAATCCTGATGGATCTTCACTGACATAAAAAAGGAAAGATGGAAAGGCTATTTATAGTAAAAGTAGTTCTTGAAGATCTGATCGTTGTGGATCCTCAAGACCCTTCTTCTTCCTCAGAATAGGAAGTGTAGCAAGCAAGAATCTCTTCCCTGAACTCATACAGAAACCTTTCTATGGTATCATTGAAATCACTTTTTTCTGTGGTAGGCTCTCATGAGAAGAGTACCTGGAGAAGGGATGTGGATGTGAATAGGGTAGGCATGGGCTCCTATACCCAACATCCATTTGTACCAGGCCACTTCAGACCAAGCCTAATGAAAAGAGGCAAGTTGGATCCATAAGGCGATTGTTAGCTCTTGATTATTTCTTAGAAGTTGACAGGAAATAGTTTCTTAAAATGCACTCAGGAGATCCTTTCTGAGGATGACTTACAAACCACACACTTATGTGCAAGGAACGGCAGCAGAGCAGACAGCTCTCAGGTTTCTTCTTGTTGTTATGGGCAGGAAAGAGGAACAGAGAGAGAGTCATGGTCACTCTGCTCTTGTGGCTCTCACATGGGAGCAGGTGACACAGGCACATGCATGGCTCCAATGAGCACCGCCATTCAAATGTCCTATCTTACATGTGGAAGGCAAGATATACATACAGGTATAGTGGGACAGACACACAGACAGACAGACAGACAGAGTCATTGCTGCAAAAAATGTAAAAAGCTGTTTAGCACATACTTCCAAACGAAAGGTGAAAGTGTAGCCTCACCCACCCACCTGCAGTGCACAGGAATTTACAATAAATGCACCCAATTAAATAGGCAAAACTACATCTACGCATGGAAACTCACCAAGCAAAAACTGCTGCATGACTGGAATATTAAGTTAAACCTAGCAGTAAGCATAGGAATGCTCATAGCTGCAGGTAAGGATGAAATGTGCCTCTATATCTGTCCTCTGCATCATAAGTAAATGTCTTTAAAGCATGTGTAGCCAATAACATCCTGATGCACTAGACTCTAGCACCAGGGCTGGGCATCTCTATGAGAGATTTGCTCTGAGGCTTTAAACACAAGTAGAGGGAGAGCTGTGATCTGCCATCATGGCTGCAGAAGGGTGCCTCAGATCTGACTCCTAACATAATTAACCAGCATTAATTTCAACAGAAGCTATTACACCATCCCTAAAGCATGAACCCCTGGTTTCTTCCTTTCACCCCAAAGCCATGGAACACAAAGATGACATAGTGTCAATCACCACTGAAGACAGCATGAACAAGTTACTTTAAGTAGCTTAAACAGTCAAAGGAAGAAGGCCGCACAACAACTAGAATCCTATTACATGCCACTTTGGGTCTAGGTGCCTTTTGTTTTGTGTCACTGCATTCCATTTCCAACATTTTTTTCCAGTGAATTTGGTCCTGAAAAGCCAGACAGAGCATCTCTCCACACAACTGGTATTTCTGGGACTTTACAAGTACAACTTCCCACTGCAATGGGTCTGCTGGCATGGAGGGGTCTGACTGAGGCAGTCAGTGGCTTTGCCTCACTCAGTATCTGGTCTCTCTGTTAGTGGTATTAATTAGCTCCAATTGTGAATATCGACCTTAGAAGCTAGACTAAGAGCAACATTTCTTCTCACATTTGCCACCTAGTGCTAGCAGTGGGTCACCATCAACCAGGTGATTTCAAACCAGTGACTTAAAAGAGACAAAGAGCTCTGTATCACAAGCCCTCCTAAGCCAGCCACTCCCCTTGCCTGATGACAGTTTTTGGTGGGCGACTGCAGACTACCGCATCAGTATCTGACAGCACAGATATCATCCAGCTGAGCTGGTAGCATCTGAGTGACCTTGAGGTGCCTGGTCCCTATAGAATGAACCTTTGTTCATTCTATAGAGGTCATCAGTAGCAGCAGGGGAAAGGAGATTGCCAAGCTACCCATTTTGTGGCAGCTGCTGCTGGTTGGTCTCTAGATAGGTTCTTCTGGCAGCCCATCTGCTTGCTCAACTGGAGCTAGGGCAGGTGAGGGAGAGTTTGCTAATCTTGGCTTCACCGGGTTCCCTACTGAAACAAAAACTAGTATGTGCAGCAAGCTAATGCAGTAATCTGGTGACTGATCTCAACTCAAAGCCCAAAGTGACTGAATTGGACCTGAATCTGATCAACCATTTTCCTAACAGGGCAAAAACACTGGTGAGGGTGAGGATAGGTAGCACCTGGGGTTGGAGGGATGGGGGAGAAGGGGGAAATCAAACAACAGGCCTGTTTCCAAATGATGGGACAGACAGCTCTTGTGGCTGGAGAATGGGAAGTCAGGACTCTTAGTTTCTAGCCCCAAGTCTAAAACTGAGTTAAAATCTTAAGACTTCTCACTTAGCTGCTCTGCCTTGCATTCTCTCAAGGGAAATACCTGGTTCATGGAGCAGTGTGGGGCTTACCATTTCTAAGGTATTTGGGGATGCTTGATGAGAAAGGTGGAATATATAAGGATAGAAAGACAAGAGCAGGAGCTATCTGAATGCTCAAAGGAAGTCTATTCCTTCTTTTTTCAAAATCCATTGCCTACTACAGCTGGAAGGAGCATGCACTGTACACAAGTCTTGGCAAATGGTGAGCAGCAATGTATGATCCTGTGGTAAGCTCTCTGTTATATAATTGTCTCATCTCCATTTGTCTATTTGGACTGCATGCTGTACTCAGTCTGACATGCAGGCTATAAGCTCTCTGGGCCAGGGACTCCTATCTAAACACAACAGGACTGTGTAAATCAACGACTGTATTGCCCATGTGCTGCCATAACAGGAACAGTAAAAAAACAACTCATAATATGCAGTGCATTTTGAGGGTGACTACCTGCCCTGCCCCAAGTACACGCACCTTTGGGGCACTGTGTAGCAGCAGAAGAGCCTGCTAATGGTCTCCATCGTCATCATATTCCTCTTCTATCTGCTGCAAGATTTCATCCAAAATCACGGATTGCTTTTTCTTCTTTGAGGAACCTGCTTAGGCCCAGACAGCAGGGAATAGGGTGGGTGAAGAGGAGAGAAGAAAGACACAGTTACAATGACATCTGCACCTCGATGCAATACTCCTGCAAAGTGATCCCACAACCTGCTTATACTGCGCCTTCTGCAGCACCAGCAACAACCACATCCATACCCTTTAGTGTTTGGCACAGCAAGAATAGGATTTGGGTGTTTTTGCCTCAAAGGCTCTCCTGCTCAGATTACGCTGCTCCATTCTGATGCCTTCTAGAAGCTAAGCATCACTTTCAGTGGCAGAGGAGGAGATGGCCAAGTAAGCCCATGCCCCAGTCTCTGCTCTGCTAAGGCCTGTAACAAGGGGTAGGAAAAGAGATGATTGCCTGGGGAAGATCCCATGCTGCTCATACTCTTCCTTAAGAGCAGAGGAGAGAAGAATAATTCCAGATCTGGAAGTGGCTGTCCCCTTATCTTTGTAGAAGCAGCAATGGCAGGGCAGGGCAGTATAAGGGGCTTGGAGAGTGCATCTCTCTCCACTTGCTTCTTTTAAGATGGGAGATGTGTGTGAGGTGTGATCAAAGACTGGACTGTAGGAGGGGTAGGAGTCCTCTAGTGAGAACAGACCTGTGTGCCTCATTGGGCAAAGTGTCTGGGAGAAATGGATGTCTTGAATGTTCATGTCAGGAGCCTGCCTGGGAGGCTTAAAGCATTCAACTGGGGAGGCAGGAGGAAGAAAACAAAGCATCTGGTCTCAGAGACACAAGGGTGAGGGAGATAAGTTAACCTGGAGACCATTCCTTATGACAAAGGGGCACCTCCTGCACAGGGGAGCAGGTAACCAGCAGCCTCCCCACCATCCCCCCTGGACAGGCAGTAGAGGAGGGAAGCAGGCAGCCCCCCCATCAGCCCTGGACCATCTCCCAGGCTGCCTTTACAAATCACTTGCTTCCCTCTTTGCTAGTTCTTCCCCCCATTCCCCAACTCTCTTCACCACCTCATCCCCTTCCCGCATAAAGCCCTCAACTATCATTTGCTTCTTCATAATAATCAGGCTCTGGCAGCACACAATGGCCTCTGGAAATTGAATTTGCAGGGAGGTAATGGGAGCTGTGGCAGTGGCAGCAGCCAGAAACAGAAGGGCAGGTGCGGCAAAGCATGAACTAAGTGCCTGTCACTCTCCTGGCTCATGTTAACTATGGGGCTCTGCCATGGAGACAAGCCTGATTTCACTCTGATCCCCAAAAAGGGGCACTCCCTGGGGCTAAGCGTTCCACAGGAGCAGGGGCGCTGTGAGGAACAACCACAGCTCACTGCCACCAGGGCCAGCTGGATGTTTAACTCTTTGTAGTGGTCCACTGGGCTAAAGAGCTTTTGCAAACTATGCAAATAGGCCCTGCTTTAGAAAAATACGTTAGGTCTCTTGAAATGCCAGCTTCTTTACACCTCCTCCTCTACTGAATTCATTCATAAGGAGCAAGAAAAGGGGGCATGGAGTCTCCAGACAGGATTCCTGCTAGTAAGGTTCCTGGGTACCAGAAACAAGGCAAATGTTGCCGAAAGGTAGAGGAAGAGAGACCAGTCCCATCTGACACTTATCAGAAAAGGCTATGATCCATTCCAGACAGGACTACACTCCATCTTGGAGGTACAAATCCCTGTGTCCAGTGATTACCACCATACCTTCCTAACCTGCCAGACTGATCCCACATGTTATTCGTGACTTATGCCGTGTTACTGAGTTGTGATTAATTATTTAAGTCACATGGTCCTTTACTGTCCCCATCTTTGACTGCTAGTGCCAGCACAACTGTTTGCCTGACACTAGCTCTTTGGGAAGGTTTGACATTTGGGGTAACTTGCTTGGTGAATTATTGTCCAGAGAGGACCCAGAGGGCAGTGTGCACAGCTGGGGTTAATTAATTTAAGATGCCAGGTGAATACCCAGGAAAAATGTAGCACCTGGCTGTAGTGGCAATGGAGACCTTTACCCCTGCTCATTGAGATGATGGCCCAGCAGTAACCTGTCTCTAATCAGCAAGAATGCCCACTCCATAGGAACCACAGACAAGCTCCCTACCTCCTCCTCCCCATGAGAAGTACAGGAACAGCTGTTTAAACCCCGCTCCCAGACATCAAAAGCCTCACTGGGTTTCTCAAACAAACAAACATACCATAGGACTGAAGAAAGGTGTAAAATAAATAAATGGAACAAGCTGTGCATTTTCTTTTACTATTACAGCTGCTGCTGGAGATAAACAACAAGTAAATGTCACAAAACATCAATACAGAAGAAATTAACCTGACAAAAGCTCACATCACCCCCCTTCCTTCTCCCCCCCACCCCCCAAACAATTTTGCATTTCTGGAGTTCCCATCTAATGATTTTATTTTTCAATTAATTCCTTGACAGAATGCCAGAATTGGTCGCCCTCCACTTCTGCACTTCATGAATTCTGTGGGAAACAGGCAGAAGTGGGTGGGGGGGAAGATGAGAGAGGAAAAAATATATTTTCTTGATGTGCCTTCCACCTCTGAGGCAGACCCTTGGAGAGATTAAAGGGGCTAGAATCATCTATTAAGAAAGCAAAGAAACCTAAAAACATCCTTAAAGGGAGAGGTAAGGTGGCAGCTGTATTTGGCCCAAGCACTGAAAGCTAACCCAATGAAACCTGTCTGATGAGCTAACCTGTTTGAAAGCCTGGCACTTCACAGATATCAGCAACCTTAACTCTGCCCTAGAACCCTACCCAGCTACCACCTGCAGACCCTGTGGTACTGCCCAACCACCATCTTACTAGCATCGACACTGTGTCATTTCCCACCTTACTTTCCATACTCAGGATGAACACCTTCCCCCATTTACTGCCATTGTTTCTTCCCCTGTCTCCATACAGGCTGGAGACCACACTACATTGTCACAGAGAAATGAGAATACCTCCTTCACATGCAGGCAGCAAATCCAGCAAACACCTTATACTACAGATTGAACGAAGAAGGAAGTGTTACAAATAGACCCTGTTGCACTAATTTACATGTGGAACCACGGACACATAACGGGGGCTGGAGTCCAAGATGAAATAGTAGTTCTGTACCACTATAAAGGAGATCAGAAACAAGCTATATACATTTAGGGAAGGCAAAAATTGCTGTCAGTCTGCAGATTTATGCTGAAAACTTAACTCCTAGTTCCCAAGTTTCAAACAAAAGCCAACCAACCAGGAAAACCTCCCCTCAATATACAGCAAAGTCAAATGATTTGGTGTTATTTAAAAAAACCCAAAACCATTAATCATAATAGAATCCAACATGTTGATAGGTTGCTTGTGACTTTGGCTTATTTTTAACACCCACTTCTGATGTGCTTTTAATCATCTCTAATCCTCATTACCCATGTTGTACACAATGCTTATAATATTTTATCGATCACTTAGGAGTCCTTCATAAACTATTTACTACACACAAAAATCTATGCCAACAGAACATTACAGTTACAAAATCAAGTGCTCCAAAAAGCAGGAAATAAAAGAATTAATACCGTCTGTGCAATCTTAATATGATCCCATATGTGATACAGTAGACGCAGGCTGAGGATCTCACCTTACCTTCCCTAAAAGAGGCATGAAATGCTAGTGGCTTGTATCTTTCCCTCTTACAGTGTGTTAATGCCCAACTTAAAAAAAAAAAATGTTCAACATTTTCTGGGACCATTCAAAACTCTGGGTGCTCCATAATTAAAACAAACAACCCTTTCAACACAAAATGTCAGATGCGCTGTAACAGATATGTGTCGGTTCAATCCTCATCACCTTAGCACTACAGCCTCCAGTCTAATAGAGAGAGGCCTCTGCTCAACAGCCATACAGGTAGGATACAGGTTTCCCTTGCTTTATGCTGTACATGCATTCCTGGAAAACAGTGCATTACTCACATTTGCATAAAGGAAATCCACTTTGCAATGTAACAAATAGGGATATGTTCCTAGACCTTAACTGTACTGACCCCCAGACCCATTTCTACCACTTTTACAAGACAATTTTGGTACTAACCAACAGCAGACAGTACACACAAGGCACAGGACACTTTTATAATGGGGATGGCAACTACAGAAATACATGTCGCAGACAACAAGCGAGGAGCACAGATCCACACAGGACACTATATTTTGGTGTACGTCACTCCCATGATGCGCTGCACAAAGCAGCTGACTGTGGACTTCCACACCAATTGTGTAAGAGTGAATTTACCTTGCATATAATGAATTTTTGCTTTAAAAAGGGTCATTGCATAAGAGCAAATTCACACACGCACAACCTGCATAAAGCGAGGGAAACTTGTAGTGCTATTATCTCAATTTTAAAGCCTAGGAGATGAGGTACAGGGAGACCAAGAAACATGTGCATCTCTTACTCTGTATTCTTTGTGCTGCCTGGGAGGAAATCCACGTAGTCTCCAATGATTCAAATTTTGACTTCAAATATTACACGCACACATGCACACACACTGGAAGTTAACCAATATCGCACAGGCTGGTGGTGGTCAGATATAAAACTCAGGACTCCTGGCTGCTCCCTCCCTCTCCCTCCCCTAGCTAATACACATTTCTGGGGAGCTGGAAATATATGTTCCAAGGTGCACAAGCAGCACTGGCAGGGAAATTTCAGCAGCTGAGCACGTACATCTGAAGGAGCTTAAGAAATTTGAAAAGGGGCTGCAGAAAGCCTTATGAATGGGACACCATCTAGGAAAGAAGTCTTCCCTCTCCTAAGCTGCTTGCCTTTTGTTTAGTTCAGTAATACAAGCTGGCAGGGGGGACCGGCTGGCTCTGGGGATGAGTAATGAGAATGCAGAGCCTTTCACCTCTAGGTCGTCACTTGCAATCTAGCTCAGATCACGGAGTGAAACTTACCACTAACCAATGGCTCTTTGGTGGCCTGTGGGAAGTCAGTCAGTCACCAGTGTGGTCTAGTGGTCAGGTGCACTTCACCTCTGCACCAGCAAAAACCAACCAGGCTCCTCAACAGCCTCTGTAGATTTAGCCAAGAATGAATGGGTTGCAGGGACTCTGCTCTTGTGGCATTAGACAGCACAGCTGCGACTCCAACAGGGGTGGCAAAGAGTGTGGACAGCAGCGAAGGCAGGGAGTAAAGATGTGTGGGGGTGAAGAGCTCTGCCAAGCCCTGTGATTGCTGTACTGTTCTGGGAATTCAGAATGTGGAGCTGTCAAACTGGCACCTTCTTTAAATATCAAATAATAATTATATTCTAAAATACATACACAGATTCTATAGCAGCCCTGATGAAATTATTAAGGAGGCTGGGGCAAGCCCCTGGCTCTGTTCCAGACTTCTTGTGACACTTTAGCTACATCACTCCATGCCTAAGAGTCCAAGTTTGTCAGTCCCATCTGCAAAGTCCAAGGAATATGCACAGAGCCTTGTACAGTGGGGCTTCGAGCTGTGTACAGACATTACAGGCAGGCCCTCATGCTCTTCCTAAACAGGACCCTGCTACCCAGATGAGGGATTCTCAGTGATTATGTAGGCATGGGGTTGCTGCAAGCATGAATGATCAGTTTGCCATTGGTGCACATATCACTGTTGTTCTGCTCTAGATTCTGCTGCTCCGAGTAGGGTAGGGTTTGCCTGCTAACTAGCCCATTTTCTTTCTTTAAACCAGGGATAGGCAACCCCGAGCATGGGTGCCAGAGCATTGCATGCAAAGGCATTTTGCTTGGCACGCGCACCTGAAGGTGGACAGTGGGAAAGGGGCCGGGGCTGCGCTGCCACAACAAGGAATTGGGCCCCTTGCAGCTCCCCTGCCATCTGACCCTGGCACACCAGCATCTTACAAGTCGAGGTTGTGGGTATGTTTGGCACTCTGCCCAAAAACGTTGCCAACCCCTGCTTTAA
>NW_005841868.1:2315290-2322359 GCF_000455745.1 Alligator sinensis | reverse complement strand
GGGAAAGACAGTGGGGGTGGGGCACGAGGGGGATTACCACAGGATTACATGGCAGGGCTGCGGATGCCACACTAATCCTGCAGGGTTTTACTCTCTGGGTACGACATGTGTTTGCATTAGTTACAGATGCTCTTAAAAAGAAAACTCCACAAAGTGGAGGGGAAGAGAGGTACATGGAGGTGAAAGGGACACATTTGTAATGAAACAACATTCAGGGACTTCAAAGAGTTGTTGGAAAGCAACTGATCTACAATGCTCATAGGTAGAGTACCCATCAGAATTTTCTGGGGGGTAGAGAAAGATGGGGGATCTTCTAAAAGACTCTATAATAGCAGCACTGGGTTTGATGCTTACAGGAACTGCAATATTAGATGAAACTAATGCTAGTCCAGTGTCCTGGCTTTAACAGTGAGCAGCACGAGGTGTTTCTGAGAAGGGTGAAAACCTGCATTGTGGGCAGCTATAGAATAATCTTTCCTTTCTGTGAGATATATGCAGGTTGTCTGAAGCAGGACTCTGGACAGGTGTCCAGGCTGTTCAGAACGTGAAGCAGACACCTGGCAGCAGTATGCTCATTACTTAATGGCCTGCTCTGAGGGACAAAGCATGGTGTTGCAGAGGCAGGGTTTCCTGAAGGGCATGGCCTAACCAGGTTACTCATGTTGAGAGCTCTCATCACACTCCCGGCTCAAGGGAGCATCCTCCTAACCTCCTTTTGCTCATCTCTTAAAGCTCACTACAGCAGGTTTCTTTAACCTTTTAATTTAAAAGAAAATAGATATTATTGGGTCAGATGCTCAGCTGATGTAAAGTGCTTTAGCATCACAAGTGCAGACTGTTAAGCATGAACTAGGTTCTCATCTGGTATCAGCCAACCTCAAATGAAGACCCAGTGACTTGCAGCACCCGAGTATTTGACCCATTATTTTCACGGGCCCCACAACCTTCTGCAGAGATAGAGGAACTGGTTATAAAAGGTTTCTGCTTCACTGCCTTGCATTTCCTGCATCTCTTTAGTACTGAAACATGAGATAGATCCTTATCATGCCCCCTCCCAAGCCTGCATGCTTACCATTTGTATACACCCACCACCCTTAATACACAGGCCACCCCCCCTCAATAAAAAGTCATCCTTTCTCTTTCCTAAGTCGAGTGCAAAATTCCCCTTCTGTCAGTTTAATTCTTTGATCGATGGGGAAGAGCAGGAAAAACAGCCCCGCGCAGCTGGTTTCCCAAGTTACCCCTAGCAGGAGATCGCTGGCCCCGCTGGTGATGGCTGAGTGAAATGTTTGTGGAGCGCAGAGAACACAAGTCAATAGTAATTTAGCTGGATTGGGAGCAAGTACCTTCCCTGCACGGATTGCAACTCCCGGGAGAGAAGGAGTGTGTGTGTAGGATATTACCAACTCGCTCAGAAATATTTCCCAAAACAACATTTGCCAAAGTGGGGGGTGAAAAGGGAAAGGGGGAGGAAGGCATTCACATGACTCTCTGGAATTGCAAGAGTTACATGGGGAAGGGGGGGCAGGAAGATTGTGTCTATTCACACCCTTGTCTCCCCTCTTTAAGGCAGCACTCCTTCAACAAGCTGACTGGACTGAGCAGAGTCCAGTTAAAAAAAGCACCTACAATTAATCCACAATTACAATTTCCCAAAGGGTAAACAAAGGGTTGGAGCAATGCCCCTCCCAGGGTCTGCTGCTTTGTTCTCATCTTAAGTGCACACTAGTTCATACATAAAAGCCCCCCTCACATGGAGGGAAGAGGCAGGAAATCCCTTGATGGAAAATTGAATAGGAAAGTCCTCCCCATCACCAAAATCCTCCCCTGCAGGTACACACTAGAGACTCATTTCTGATAGAGTCCTGGGACCTGCGCGGCAGGGGGCAGGTAAGGCAGCTGGCTCCAGCACAGGGCTTCCCCCGATGCCACGTGAATGTGGGAGCTGCAGGCACACTGTGTGAAGCCCTTGCGGTAGAGGCCGGCTGGGCAGGCTGTGCTCCTTGCTCCCACATGCAGCACTGGCCAGTCACAAGCTGCTGGGAGCTTATGCCTACGCAGGGTACGAGCGCCCCCAACTGCTGTTGCTGGCTGCAGCGGGGGCTGCACTTGTGGGGAAGTGTGTGTGGGGTCCCAACAGTCCCCCACCCTCCCTCACACACCCACACCCATGCAGGTCTGGCTGTGCTGTACATGGTATCCACACTGCATGCAGAACACAGGCCCTGAATGCATGCTCCAGACCAGCCCCATGTGCTGGGTGCAGCATACACCAGACTGTTTTTGTGCATGCCTGGGCCTGCGTGTACTGCATGTGTGAGAAGCTGGTCCAAGACCTACAAGCAGCACTGTGCGCCAGATCACAGGGCTCTGCAGGCCATAACTTTGACACCCCTGCCTTACTGGAAGAAGCAAGGAACTCTGTACCAGAAAACTACGGAACAGCCTCTTCATCAAAAGAAGTTTCTTCTTCACTCCCACTCACTAGTGTTTGCCTTAGGCTTTTAAACAGAAGGGTTTCTTTCTCTTACAATTCCTTTCCCCTCATTCCTTTACTCTGGATGTTTTCTTTAACCATAAGAGCATCTAATTCTTTTCTTGGTTTCAATGCTACCTTATAGCTGTGTTCCTCAAATAATGACATGTCACATAGAAAGAAGTATTCAAAGCTGAATGAACGAAAACTTGTTACCTTTTGGATCTCTTTGAATGCCCTCTTTACTGGTATTAAAGAGAAAAGAGTCCAAAGGAACGAGAGCATTGAACTCTAGCATAAGCTATGTACAACACTATACTGAAAGAGGGTAAATACTGGCTCAGCCTGGCAGAGCAGGGGAATATAAAATAGCAGTAGGGAGGCAGCACTGCTTTGTAGACCATTTGTGGGATAATATTGTCTAGTGGTGTCCCCCATTTGAGAGACATTTTAAAACTGGAAAGGACCAGAAAAAGCTATACCAATGAACAGAGGTTACAAAAACCAGTTCTGTTTGTTTATTTTAGCTATTTAGCTTACTGAAAGGACAGCTAAGCAGTGATTCAGTTGCAATGACAAATACTGATATGAAGAAGGGACTTTGCATATCAGATATTTCTTTAATCTACCAAAGGCATACTGAGAACCAGTGGCTGGAAGCTAAAGCTAAAGCTAAATTAAATGCAGCCTAAGGAGCAAAAATGTTCCTGGGTAATTAACCACTGGGACGCAGTGGTTCTCCATCACTTTAATAATCAGATCTCTTTCTGAAAGATATGCTATAGCTCCAGTAGAAGCTACTGGCCTGATACTAGAATCAGCAGGTCAGGTTCTATGCTCTGGTGCTATAGGAGAGGTTAGTTTAGCTGACATAACAGGATTCTCTCTGGTCTTAAAAATATATGAATCTATTTATTTTGATGCATACAAATGCTAAATCGGCCATCATCTGTACACAGTAGCAGGACTATCATGAAGGAGGAGGAGTTTATTGTTTGTTTTAGTTAAACTTAGAATGAAAGTGTTGGTAGGATAGTCTCAGAACATGTGCCAATGTGTCATCAAATCAAAACTGGATGGTAACAGACGGACACATTGTTACAAACCCATCTCTCTCCTCATTAACATTGTGAAGGCTGTCCAACACACACAGGCATGATGTATTAACTTTGGCAACACTTGTATAACCTTGTCATGCTCATAAGAAATGAAAATTAGAAAGGGTCTTAAAAAATACCAGAACTTCTCAAAATACTCTTTAAATTGTTTGCCATCAATTAACATGAAGTAGGAACAAAACCAACTACGCTAGGAATATATCCTGAAATTCATATAAGGTGTGGTATTTCTGTGGCCTTTTTGTCTTGCCCTACACTAGGCCATGAAAAACTTCCCTGATACATTCATTGTTTGCTTACATTTCTGGGCAAATCTTATTAATAAACAGGAAAAGAGCCAGACATAATGTAGTCCAGACATATGTTGCACGGTTTTGCCTGCATAGCACTGCCAATGCAGCTTGATAAAAACATGCAACACCTCATTCATTACAGGAGCCTCACACGATTGTAGACCACAGACTTATTCAGTGAATGCAAAAAGCTTGCATTTTGGGGACATTTTTGGTCTGAAAAGACTTCAAAGCACTTTACAGAAATCTGAGGAATTGCCTTAGTTGCCACAAATAGCCAGCTGCCTCTGGTATAGTTATGAAGTGGCTGTTTCACAATGCACATCACCACTGCGCAGGACGTTAGGACAGGAAATGAATGCAATGTCAAACCAAGCTGAAGAATGTGGGAAAAGGACTGTTATGCTGAGGACATCTACTCCCTGTTCTCCTCATTGTGGACAGCACAGTTGAAGTAGGGACTGTGATGAAGATAGTTCAGCACAAAAAAAACCCAAAGAAGCTTTTTGGTGAGAGGGAGCTCTTGGAAAAACTGGTATGAGTTGTGATCTTGTCCTTAACTCTGGGTACTGCCTTTCCCTAGAGATGCTGGATTCTTCTCTGCACATGATGCCCAGAGCCTTGGTGGTCAGAAATGCTTTCTAACACCTCCATCCCTTAGCTATTTTCACACAGGCAGAAGTCTGTGCTCTTTTTCTCAGATGCTGACAGACCATGGGAATACATGCTTGGTGACATCTGGCATCTATCAATTGTTCCAGCTTTGAAGATGAACTCTAGAAGCTACCCAGAGACTTGGAATCATAGAAAATTATGGTTGGAAGGGACCTTGGGAGGTTATCTAGTCCAACCTCTTGCTCAAAGCAGGACCAGTCCCAACTATATCATATCATCCCAGCCAAGACTTTGTCTAGCCAGGTCTTGAAAACCTCCAAGGATGGAGATTTCACAACCTCCATGGGTAACCTGTTCCAGTGTTTTACTACCCTCCTAGAGAGAAAGGTTTTCCTAATATCTAACTCGAAGTTTGATCTTGAAACTGTTGCATCTTGTTCGGTCATCTGCCACCACTGAGAACAGTCTAGCTCCAACCTCTTTGAAACCACCCTTCAGGCAGTTGAAGGCTGCTATTAAATCCCCTCTCAGTCTTCTCTTCTCCAAACTAAATAAGCCCCGTTTCCTCAGCATCTCCTCTCATAGGTCATGTGCCGCAGCCCTCTAATTTTTTTTGCTGCCCTCTGCTGGACTCTCTCCAATTCGTCCACCTCCTGTCCATAGTGAGGAAGGCAAAATTGGAAACAGTACTCCAGATGTGGCCTCACTAGTGCTGAATAGAGGGGAATAACTTCAGTCAGTTAAGGACTAAATGAGTCTGCCTTGTAAGTAGTACTCATATTGGACTACTTAATGTTCCAATGCCCTGAAAACAAGACTTGCTGGCAATCAAATTCTGTAGCCACTTCAAGTATACAACCCCCACCCCGACCTTTAAAGCCCGAAATGGATTAGAGCTGAGATTTTTAAAAGTCACTTCCTGCCTACATTCCCCCTATGCCTGGGCCATGAATGATGTTACAGCTGAGACCACTCACTTTCAAGCCAAGAGAAGCCTGTAAGCAGAAAATTCTTTGACTGCAGAATTTGCTCCCAATGGAAAAGACTCCCTGTTTCATTGCTTTCTAGGTGCTGCGGGCTTCCTTCTATCAGATAAACAAAGAACAAATCACTGCACTCTGTGAACAAGAAAGAAAAATACATGGATCCTTCTTTTCAGTAAGCAGCTCTGCTAATGAGCCCTGTTACTACCGGATGAAGGGCATGTTAGAATCAGATTACAAACCCTAGGTATGCCGAGGACAGACACCTGAGGAATGCATATAACGGGAGTATTGTTGGGAAGATGGCAACTATTGCTACTGGAAATTGGGCGGGATAAACACATTGCTATACCTCTCCTGCTTGTGACAAATACCACAGATTCTTCAATGACCAGCAATGGTTACTATGATGCTTGACATTTCACCCAACTATCACAAAAACACCCCCAGCACCATTATTAGGACCTTTTTCAGTATCAGCACAGCCTTGTAGACACCAGGCCCTGCAGCAGTTCTGGGAGGGTTCTCCAGCCAAATATGACCTCATTCTTCTTGCAAAGGTCTGGTGATATCGTAGTCTAAGGGTGTATGCACTGGGGGACTGGAACATGGCTGCAAGCTGCTAGTGATGTCTGAACCCAGTTCTTCAGGCATGAGATAAACATACTAACCCAACAGCATTGCCCTGCCCTGCCTGCTCATAATCACAGAAAGCAGGAAAGGAGGAGGGGAATAAAACAAAACTGTGCATGGAGTCAAATGAAAAGCCATTTCCCTCCTGCCTGAGAGAACAGCAAACAAAGATTTCTGCATCACATTCTTTCTGCACCATTATGCCTTCTCTGCTGAAATCACAGGCACCGCGGCCTGCAGCAGGACTGAAAGCTTCTCTCTGTCACGAGCCTGCTGTTTGAAACGCGCTCTGGATGAATGGTGCGCAGCCAGCAGCTTGCTCCTCTCCTCTGCTTGCCTTTCATGCTTGCTCTCTTCCTCTCCCCACATACGTGGTCAGAAGAGCATCCCCTTCTTTTGCTTCCAGTGTGGGTTCACTTTAGAAAGACAATTCAGTGACAGGGAGGAGGGCTGGAGCAAAAAGACAGGAGTGGTTGTAACACTGGCAAGCTATAACACTGGAAGCTCTCCCTTCCCTATTGAGGTTTTCTGTTCTCCAATTACCTCACCTCTCAGGCCACTGATCTTTAGTGGCTTACGCACCTCTTTGAAAGAGCTACTGCACTGCAAGATGCACGTTCTCAGTTTCTCGGGTATGCATGAGAAAGCAAACAAGTCCATAATCTACATGGCCAAGGGCACGATCTCCCTGGGCAAGAACACCATATAAGCTGCCCTTCAATTCAAGGGAAAACATTTGCACTAGATTGCAAATAAAAGCTCCGGGTGGCCAGTGCCTCGTTGCAAGAACTAGGGGTCAAAATAGATGGGAAGGCCACGTGCTTCAATGGAAAAAGCTCTCCTAGAAAGAGAGAGAGAGAGAGGGAAGAGGAAAACAGAGCGTGCTGCCTGCAAAGGAGGTGGCTCAGGTCTTTGCCAGAGCAGAGTGGGTTCAGGTGGTGTTTGCGTGTT
>NW_005841868.1:2298785-2315259 GCF_000455745.1 Alligator sinensis | reverse complement strand
TCAGGGCTGGCAACAAATGGAAAGCGTTTCACTGTGTGACTTGCTCCGCTAATCTAAAGCTCAGCCATACTCGATGGGTGCTTGTGGTCAGCACAGCAGGACAGCAGAGTATGGGGGTGGTTACAGCTGTTTATGCCAGCGAAACAACTAGCTGCGTGGGGATAGAAGGGCTAGGGAGAGAAGAAAGAATGACTGGTAGAAAGGTTTGGTTTTCAGAAATTCGTATGTGGCTTCATGTAATGATCTGCATGGGCTCAGCTCACTCCCTGCACAAGCTCTTAGCCCCACTGCAACAATCATGCAGAGTACAGCACCAGAAGGCCAATGCTGGATTAGAAGGGGAGCAGAGGAAGGATTTCAGAGCAAGACTGCAGTGCACTGGCACACAAAGTTGGGTATAGCACAGCACATGACCACATCATGTCTGGCTCCACCAATGCAAAATCAGCTTCCCTGCCCCCAACTCAGATGAAGGGCTATACTGGGAAACAGTATGGTGATGGAATACTATGAGCAACTGCTATGCAAGGGAGAGATGTAGCTGTAGTGTTTATTTCTCTTCATTTCCCTTATTATTACAGTGGTGGAATAAGGTGCAAGGTAGGATGTTAGAATGGAAAACTCCAGGCCACTCAAAAGCAAGCAAAGTATCCCAAATATAGTCAAAGCACAGGGATCTCAGGCAACAAGTAAAACCAGGGGCCAAAAGCAGTTGGGATCTCAGGCAACATCATCATCATTAAATATTTACAAACCTTACCAAATTGCCAGGAGGCTTGAAACAGGATCAGGGCTGCTGTACTGGGTATTTTATATAAAACCTAGATAGCCCCTTCTGTTAGGGTCTGCACTTAAAGCATGAAAAAGAAACAGCTGTCTCCCTGGAAAGACTGAATCCAGAAACCTTTCTGTGACAATGCACTAGCCTGCAGTGCCCCAGAGACGTTTTGTTATGAACATTCCTTTTAAGCAGATGCTCTAACAGACATTGCTTCAAGCCCTGATTCCAATATAGCGGGTCAAGCCTATTACATCTTCCCCAGAAAACTTTGCCAAGCATGAACTAGCTGAATGCCAGCTAGAAGCAGCAATTAGTCTGGAGCATTTTTTTCTGTGGGTATATGGGGAGCTACAAGGACAAAATCACTTGGTCTATTTCTTTCTTTTCTAGCACCTCAACATCAAGAAGGGTTTGAGGCCAGATGAACACCTCCTCTGCTCTTGTTTTCAATCCCTGATGGCTATAACTTAACCCTCCCTCATCCCATAGCTGAGATTTTGAGGATCCAATGCTTACTTGGCTCCCAACCTATGTCTTCTGTCGAGTTATTCTCTGCTACATCAGTTCCCAATGACCCACCAAGCAGGACACCTGCTGGGGTCTGGTGGGAGCTGCTTGTAGTCCTGCTTGGGGTAAGACAGGGTGGGCAGGGAGGAGGGGGTAACCTGCATTAGATCTGTTGTCACCACTAAAAGTCACAATCAGATTTCCAAATGGCTCCTGGAGATTTAAGGTTCCCATGGATTGAGAAGACAGGAGGTTGAAAGTCCTAAGTACAAAGGGGACCAATGAGTCATCTTCCTTGCAGCTCCCGTCTTCAAACCTGGGCCAGATGTAGGTCACCTTGAGAACCCTCTACTCCCAAGCCTAAACATACTCTTCCTCCTAGTGCACTGGCACCCCCTTGTGCTGCAACCTTGTTCACAAGCATGTCCACATGACTCCCTAGAAATACTCACTCTCCCTTTTAGTGTCATGCTGATAGCTAAGGTTGTTATTCCCTGAACTTACTAGCTCTTCATCAACATCTGATTGTTACCCTTTTGCATCCTAATCTAACAGTACCCAGCCTCCTCCGTTTCACTGCAGACCTGATCTTTCTGACCAAAATACCTGCAATAAACCAGAGGGTGTGCAAGGTGCTGCTCCAGAGAGAAAGGGACAGATCTATTAGGGTCAGGAGACTACAGGAAGCAAGGCTTGCCTCTTTTCACCTCTACATATTTAAAAGTGCTGTCCTCCCCACTCCACTGGAATTGCTTATCTCAACCCTTTTTCCTGGAGGCAAATGACAGGAGTGCATCGGAAGGAGGTTGTACAGAAAGGCTCAAGGAAGAGCATTGATCTCCACCTTAGTCCTCGAACCCAGGGGATCGCTCCTTACACAAATATTTGCCAATTGATGCATCTGCCCCTGTCAATGGCTGTCAATAGAAGTCTACAGTGGGCTTATCCATGGAATCACCAGCCTCTGAAACCTGAGCCAAAAGGCTGCTCAGCTCTCAACTGTTCTCTTTCTTCCATTTTTTCCTTTGAGCCAGAGATGAGTTTCATCCTCCTCCTCCTGGATGCCTGTATTTCTTGCAAATCATCCTTTCTTGGCACTGAAATGTACTACCTTAACACATAGCTGGAGGGAATGTGGCATTTCATTGTGCCAAAGCATGTAGTCTGCTACTTCATTTCTCAAAGAGGCCCAATGGTATAGAAAGAGCCTTCTCATCCTCACCTGCCCCTTGGCACTTTCACACTGCAGTAAACTAATGTGGCATGTGGAAAGCCATTTCACTGGGTGAATGCCATGTAATGGGATGCACTGAAACTGCTGGCATCTGAAGGGCTAACCCACACAGACAAGCACAAGCAAGGGAGTGGTCAGGCTGGTTTTCTGCCACTTCACCTTATCTGGAACCTAAAACAGTTCAAACTATTGGTGGCTTTTCTCTATATTCAGTGCAGACAGCTCTCACAGGAAAGGAGATTCCTTTGGCTTTCACATTTCTGTGGGCTGAGACTGTTGCATTCACCATGCAATACCCCTTGCAGTTATGTTCCCAGGTCCCACCAGCTACTTGCCAACCCACAATAACAGCCAATCCTTCAGAAAAGGGCTGGTGAGAATCAACAGTGCATGCCAGATTACCAGTCAAATAGGAGGGAACATGCCAGTGTGAGGTACATTTACTGACCGGGCAAGACACTGCTACATTACCGTGAAAATGTTCAGCAGTTTTCCGTCTCAGGGCCTCCACTGTTTCCTCCGTGTCAGCCCATTCCAGGACCAGCCTCCTGCCATACAAGTGGGTGCTGTGGCACAGGGCATTGAAGGCTTTCTGCAGAATTAAAAGGAGAGAGAATATAAATTCTTTGTCAAGGGAGAAAGAAAAAAAGACAACTGCATCTATTCAGTTTATTTTATGGTGCCTTATCCCTGCACTGTCCAACCCCCCACAATGGAAAAGGTTCCTAGGGACCCTCTCGAAATACTGAAACTGTGAGTTTTATGCACAATGCTGATGCTGCTAAACTCCTTCATTAATGAAGCCTTCCCGCACTCTAGAGGGCAGCTCAATACAGCTGCCTGCTCTAGGGGACAGCTCTTTCTGTGAGGAAGAACAGTAGGCTCGAATACAGTTCCTTATGAAAGCATCTCCTTGGACAAGAGATGGTTGAAGGACTCTGCGTACATGGTTAAAATAGGAACGGTGGTGGGTGGGAGCAACCCAAGAGAGGGAGTGTACAGCTGAAAATGAAGATCAGCACACACTGGGCATGCAAGCAAGGAGGAATGTTATAGCGCTTCCAGAGGTACATGACATAATATCACAGGTGCATAAGCTGGGAGTGCAGCTTTTACAGAGAGTTGGAAGAACTCTGTAGTGCTCTCATGACTTCAAGAAAACACCCCACTCACCATGTCACTTGTCTGGTACACCAAAGTGACAGCATGAAACAGAGTGTTGCCTTGGGACTGACAGCTATTTTAAAGCAGGGTGGCTTAGCCAATACATTTCAAGAACTCCAGCTCTTGGTAAGGAGAAGTCTTTCTCTTCTGCAAGTTCTGGTGATGACAAACATCACAGGGACAACATAGAAGCACCAGAATTCAAAGGTGGAATTTTCCCCTATTTCATTGCTGTGAGTTTATTTTTTACAAGAAAGGCCAAGATGCCTCGCTATTAGTCGATATTGCGTAAGAACATCGGTGTGGCCGTGACCTTACAGTGACATTGAATATACGAGTGTCTGGTGTAACATAAACACAAAAGACTTTCTATATCCTAAGCTGATCAATGGAAATGTTCAGGGAACACTGGCTTGATCCAAGGAGATGTTTTTTTGTCCTCAGTTTCTACTGACTTTAATAGGAGTTGAAGGTGCACAGGACCTTGCAGGATTAGACTCCATTATGCAAACACACAGACACCTAGAACAAACATTTCTATAGTACAGTTCATCCCAAGGGACAAAAGGCTTTACAACAAACTGACAGGTTGCTATGTACAGATATAGATGGAATCAAAAATGCATTTTTAACTGTGTCAGTTAAAAGTTAAGATAAGGCCTGTTTCTGGGGCCTGTGAACTAACTTCCGTGGAACAAGTCCATCCATCGTCTTACATTGGGGGTGTCAAAGATACAGCATGCAGGCTGGATCTGGCTCAGGGAGCCCTATGAGCTGGCCTGTGGGTCTTGGACTGACTCCACATGTGGCATGTGTTGGCTGCAGCCCTGTGCATTGCATATGGCATTCAGAGCTGGTCCTGGTGCTGCGGGTGATACACAGAGCATAGGGGGCTGGTCCAGGATGTACCTTTCATGCAGTGCCCATGCCAGACTGGTCCTGTATGCTGGCCCTGGGGCCAGTCTGAATTAGGACCAGAGACAGTCCCTGCGTACTGTCTGGAACTGGCCCTTCGTAAAGTGCACAACTCATGCCAGCTGTACATGAACCTGAGACCAGGGCTTTGCAGCACTGATCCAGGAATGAGGTGCCCATGCCAGACTGGCCCCGTGTGCTGGCTCTGGTGCATGGGGCTGGTCTGTGGGCCCTATGTGACCCACATATCAGCCCCAAACCCCTCATTTGGCCCATGGGGCCAAATGAGTTTGACAACCCTGTCTTACCTGGATGCAAAACCACTGCAGATCATTTTATCAGGTAGTGAAATGCAACCACATCTAGGATGGAATATAAGGTCTGTTTAACAGCATCCAATAACACTAAACAAAACTGAAGGTAGGGATTTGAATATTCTATCCAACTAAAGCTTCAGAGGCTTAAATGTACATTATTTTAAAGCAGCGGTGTGTGAATATTTGTTCACTGCCTGTACCAAAAATCTACAAAGAGATGGAAGAGGTGGTAGTGATACAGGAATCATTTTAAGTTGACCAAAATGTTTTGTTGAACTCAAAAACCAAACAGTTCACGTTGGGTTATTTACCTCTCCCACCCTGAGACCCTACACTATTTTTTAATTCTTTAAAGTATAGCTCAGTTTTGCAATGAAAATCAAAATGTTTCATTTTGAAAACACCAAAAGAAAATGTGCTTATTTTTTCAAAATGTTCTGCCTCCTTTTTAAAGTGAAAACTATTTGCTGAATTTGATCTGTGTTTTGGAATAGCTTTGGTTAAATCGAAACTGCATTTTTCAGTGGGTAAAGTTACTATTATATGAAAAAAAGTTCATCCATCTCTAACCACATATAGTCAGTCACTCTGGAACTTGGCCAGACTACCTCATTAACATTATTCTGAGTCCCACTTCCAAGACCAACCAGTCCCAGCTGCATCAAAGGAAGGTGCAAGAATTCTCGTATTAGTGACTCACTGACCAATAAAGGGGAGATGCTTTTTTCAGCCCACCTTTGTTAATGGTTTCTATTACAAAGCAAAAGGCTTTATATGCTTTTATATTAAAAAGCTCTTGCCTCAACGCCATCTTGCAGTAATGAGTCCTGCAGGTTAATTAACCACTTAAAATTTTATTTTCACACACACACACACACACACACACATACACACACACACACACGCGCGCGCACACTCTCTCTCTCTCTCTGTCTTTGCTTTTAAATGCTATTTGTAAATATCTTGCCTGTTTTGTTGACCATCCCTTTATTCAAGCATTATGAGGAAGGGTTAAGCAGGCTTGCCTTCTCTATATCATTCACTATTTTATTGTCACCACTGCTCTTCTCCTATTATTCCTTTTCTCTCTAAACTATATGGACTTGTACTGGGAAAAGGAAGAACGCATAATTTTAAGTTGGGTGTCTTCTCTCCTCTGAAGGCTGTAGCTCCTAGTATTTTTGCAGCTACAGCTGTTTTTATTTGCTGCTGCTCTTGTTTTAAAGGCCTATTTTCACATGGAATGTTATCCAATTAGCAGAGCAATGTGTTGGCTTAAATAAACACTCGGGGGGAGTCGGCAGTAGGGAGTTGTGATGGCTGTTTACATTGGCACAAAGAGCGATTCCAACTCTGGCAAATGACTGCGGCTCTAATCACTGGGTCTCATTTGTTAATTTATACTTTTTAATTTCTCACTTCCCACTGTATGAGGAAAAGAAAAGGCTGCATGAAAAGGATCCAGGAACATGTACACACTTCGACAGGGCAGCCACCCTGTACTCTGCCACAGGTCCCATTGGTAGCTAGCCAGAAGGCTGGTGGGCCACGCCTAATCTGCAGAAAATGAAGCTGTTTACAGCCACCTGCATTACAAGTGTAGGGTGCTGCCTGGGGAGAACACATGTTCTAGCATGCTGGGACACTCCAGCCAGCCTGCATGGATCCAGATGGAGCACTGCATGCCGGGATCTGTGATCTCCATGGGTCCTGCTTCACAATGACTTCCCAAAGATGGTGAGGGGGCAGGGAAGACATGTTCAGGCCTATATTTATTCAGGATGCGTTAAGAATGCCTAAATGGCTGGATTTTTTTAAAAAAGACTGCTGCCTTCGCCTTGGCTCTTTACATTAAAAATTCAGTTTGTGTCTATGCTGGAGGAATCTGTGAACAAGTAGAGATTTGGTAGGAATCACGAGGCACCACAGAAACCCTTACACGATTTAAAGGGCAATTGATTTTTTTTTTAAATTCTGACTGTTTAAAACTCAATGGCTGAGAAGTGACCCCCCCACCCTACCATTCCCCTCCCAGATCAGCATCTCTGCAATTCCTCCAGAGATACGGAGGCTTAACATTCTTGATCTCTCTCAGGTAAAAAAAATGTATGCAAGGACAAAAAAATCCCTATTCTTTACACACCATAAATAAGAAAGGAAATGAGCATAATTCTACATGTTTTCACCCTTTTCAGGACCTCTTTCAGAAGGAAGCTGGCTGAACTTTCAGGGTCACACTTTCGCCACATCTAAGCTACTTGCTGATAATCGTAGCTATGGCTGGCTATTCATCCAAGATTCAAACTCATTGGAGCAGACCTCTAACCCCCCACGTCGTATTAGTACTTACACTGCTACATCTGTGAAAAGGGCTCCCACCCTAAGCCTCCAAGTACCCTTGGTAACTGAGAAATACTTATAAAAAAAAAGAACTTCTTCACAACTGGGCAGCGGCTATATCTGCTAATACAGAACAAGCCAGTTACATGAAAATCAAAGGGCTCTCCCCTCCTTAATACTCCATCTACCCTCCCAAATCTCTCTTGCTTTCAAAATGCTTTAGTGTTTGCAAGAAAACCACAGGCCTAATGTCTCTGGAAAATAGGACATGATCATGTTTTAAATCTTGCTTCTGAACCCTTGTGAGTTTGATTTTTGCTCTATTTGCTTTAGCTTAATGTAATAGCTTGGTATGGCAGGAACTCTTTGCTAGTTAAATGCTACTTACAGTCCTAAAATTACAATATGGCTTTGGGAGAATCGGCCAGCTGAGTTAGAGATGGCTGCTCTGTGTGCAGTGAATAGACTAGACCAGCTTAATGCAGCTTTCAGTAGCAGAGTGCCTTATGCACCCCAAAATACTTTGCCAAGTTCAATAATAAAATTACACTTTGCTGATTTGTAATCTGCTGACAGGGTACTTGTTAGAAGGCACTAGAAAACACACAGGAATGAAAAAACACTGCAGAAAACATTGGAAAACAGAAAAAAAAATCAGCCAGTTTACTCACACATCTGCCTGCAAAGAAAAAGAACCAACCAAAAAAAGCTCAAAGTGTGCTTTCTGATAGCGAGCAGTTGAAACCTTGATACAGGAAGCAGTTCTGCCAAAATACTTGTACCTTGGGAAGGGTTGGAGATGTGGTAGGGGAGCAGAAGAGAGGGAGTAAAGAAAGCAGTACAGATTGCTAGAAGAAGGTAGAAGGAGAAAAAGGTGGCTAAAGAGATGGACTGGGGTACGTCTATGGAAGGTGACTTGTTTTTTTTAATTCAGAAGGGTAATTTTGAGCTAGATTCCAAAATGAAGGACCAGTGAGTGCAGCTGTGTAAAGATGGGGCTGTTCAGAGGGGAAGGCAGAAAGAAATATTTTGCTTGTAATGGAGTCTGCAGGGCTGGGGCTTTGAAAAGTCATAGATCAAGAGACTGGACCACTGAGTTCAGCTCCCTAGGGTGCTGTGGCTCACCATCCCTAAATGCTGTTTTAATTTTGGGGACACGGCTGCTCTGCCTCTCTATTCCCTATTGCTCTATTAAATACTCAAGCATAAAAGCCTTAGGGCCCAAGTCATTAGAGGGACAAAGGGTCAACAACATTAGGTTGTTGATAAATTTCCCTTCCTTCCTAAAAAAATATAGTCCCAGTTGAGGACATTCCCTGCTATGCCAGCTGAGCTCCAGGTTTTTTTTTTTTTTAAAGGGTTGAGCATCTTTCCCGAATGGGCAATTTCTATTTGGAGACCAGATGTAATTTTATATCAGCCGGGGGAAAAGTGTGTGGAAACTCTCCCGGCAGTAATAGCTGGGGGTGGAGGTGGGGGAGGAAAAAAAAAATCACAAGTCTTGGCACTGGGTTCTCCAGAAAACATATGAATACGTTAGACCTGCTTTAGCTAGCGTCAACCTGTCATTAGCAACAATGATCTGTGCAAAGCAAATTCCTCCACACAGCCACAAAATTAAATGCATTTAACTTAACGCTCGTCTTTCAGATGAGACATAAAACTGAGGACTTGGCTTGTGGTTATTAAAAATCCTACGGTGCTTTTTACAACAGCCAGGGTGTTAAAAAGTTCTATTCTGGCTAAATTCCAATGTGAGCATATCATCTTTCTCACTTCTAGTTAGATGTGAGATTCTTCGTTTCCTATCCTAACACGTTTACAGTTGCTGTGCTCTGCTGAAGCACAGTTGTGTCATGCACCAGAAGCAGTTGCATTCCACTGGTGCATCCACATTTGTATTATTTCAGCAACTTGAGGTGATCACAGTACAGATCATGCTAGGAGCTGTACTGATGGCAAGAGACAGTCCCCATCTTGAAAGCCTTTAAATTGTAAAGTCAAACGTGATATTCTGATTCAGATACACTTACTCACACAGAACAGCAGCTTCCAGGGAGCTACTTGAAGCCTAATGTGCTACTCCAGTGGGGGTCAACCTTTTCAGCAGGTCCCATACCCTCCCTGAATGCCCCTCACATCTTGATTGGCTGCTCTGTTTCCTGCTTCTTGTCCTGTGCCCATGCCCAATCTGCTGCTCTGCTTTCTGCTTCCTGCCTTGTGATCCCTGCCCAATACGCTGCTCTGCTTTCTGCTCCCTGCCCTGTCTGCTGTTATGTTGCCTGTCCCATCCCAAATCTACGGCATGTTGCACACACAGGCTGCCTGTGCCACTTGTGAAACACACGCTGCAGATTGGCCACCCCTGTTAAGAACAGACTTTATTCCTGAGACACAGATTTTAAACACAATGCCTGGGAATCCAAAAAGAAGTCCCAAATCTCTTAGGCCACTTTGAAAATCCCAGCCTACACTTATGGAAAGCCACTACAACTGCCCTGGGGAAAAAGTTGAACAAGGCAGTTTATAGGCTTTAAAAGCCCAACAAAACCATCCTAATGCTTCTATTGCAAAACCAACATGTTTTATGCAAAGTTTATATACCATTTCCAAGTTACCCCTCTTATAAGAGAGGCACCTCATTCAAACCACGACTATTCAGCTTGGAAGGTCTCGGCCTACCTTTCCCTCATTTCCCACTTTGCAGTAAATTCAGAGCCAATTACGTATGTGTTTACAATATTCAGAATGCTATTCATCACTACATGGCTCATCCTTTGCAAGGCAGCCAATGGAGTATACTTGATGTGCCGCTTGTGAGGCAATTAAATCCCTCAAAGAGATAGGGGAGAAAAAAATAAAATAAAGACACTTTGCCTGACGGAAGAAAAGCGCAAAGCAATCTTTTGATGGGTGGCACGCTTATTGTGCTCCAGGATTCAGTGCAAGGTGAGCTCCTGAACACTGGCAGGGACAAGGGGGCAGTGACCAAACATAACAGGCTCTATACACAGCCTTAAAAGTTATGGCCAAGTCAACATCTAGGGCCAACTGATGTCACAGGTGAGATCAAAGATTGGAGGGGATGTTATGAGGTTGTCTAGCCATCAGAGGAAAGAGGCTGAGGAACACCTTTCCTGCAGGAATAACGGAAACCAAAAAAAAAAAAGAAGCTAGTTTTAAGAGAGAACTTGCCAAAATGTGTAAATATAATTATATGATGCCTCCAAGAGCAGAGGACTAGCCTGATAAGCCAGGAGGTCCCTCACAGTCGCACAGTGTGTAAGAGAAGCCTGTAAAACAAGGTAGTCAGCTCTCTGAAAGGCCAGGGGTCCAGCCAGCCCAGTTCTGTGGCAAAACCTCAACAGCAAGAAATATTTGAGCATGGGAGAAGGGATTGTCAAAGCAATTATCAGAACTAGCCTGGAAGGTGTCAATGGAATTCTTGATGAGCACCTGATTCCTCTGAAGGCTGAAAGAGCTCCGTGTGAGAAGGCAGGAAGGTTAGCTACAGAAGGACTAAAAAACAGCTACTAGGATCAGGGAACTGTTTTATCCTGGAGTTTGCTTAAGATGATCTGTGTCATCTTAGGGAACGGGCCCAAAACACTCTGGACTTGGTATTTAATCCTTGTGAGGCTAGTTGCCGCCATAAAGTGGCTGCTTCTTTGTGGGGCATAGGTAATGAGAAGAGAGCCGATGCCCTCATGTTTTAGGCTTGTGGCTTTTCCCTGACAAGCATCATCCCTGTGCTGTAGGGAGTAGAAAAAGAACAATTTTGATGGGGAGGCCAGTTTTGACAAATTAGCACTTTTATCTCCAGCTCCAATCATGTCCCCACTGCTTGGAAGCCAGGCTTGCATCTGCTGTACATCTGACACTTGTTTCGGACATAGTCAGAGAAATGCTAGCTCCCAGGTTACACATAGTTGTATAAGAACAATAACTCTGGAGGTTTAGGCTAATTTGTGCTACATGGTGTACAAAGGCATAGTGAGAATGAATCTCGGCCCTGAAGAGTTTATAAATGGGTGTGACCAGAAAAATGGTGAGGGCACGTAAATATAGTTTATCCCCATTTTACAGGTGGAAGGAGTGAACATAAACAGGACACGTGGCTTGTGGAAAGTCACATACACAGGTAGTGACTAAATCGGGGCCAGCCCTAGAGATCTTTCTGATTTTATTTATGCCTCCTGTAACACTTTCTAAACCCTAACTAACAGCAAGCCTCGCAATGCAATTTGCTGGGCTTTCATACATTACCAGCACTGCAGTCCTGTCCCGAAACCTCACTAGAGCAGTCAGAGCATCTACACAGCTACCTTCTATTGTGATTTAAGAAGAGAAAAATCATGTGCTATTTTCACTCATGAAACAAAATATTCACTTATGGAATTTTATATGGCTGCAATAGAAGGTAAAATAAGCTATATTTTGCTAGTCCCTTATGAACCTTTCTGTTGAGTATTTACAAGTTATCTTTAAGGGGAGTGTGAGGAAGGGGATTCGCTCACAAATATATTATTCCCATCCTTTTTGTTTAAGGCCACACCGATCTTAAACTGAGTAGCCTCCCTAGAGGTACAGACAATCTGATTGGAGACAAAACTCTAGTGATGGGTTGTACACAAAATACAAAAAAGAGTGATGAACCAGACTTCACAGAAAAGCCACACAACAATACACTGCTGAAAAAGCCAACATTTGAAGTACACAGAGGAATGCCAAGCTGATGGTAGTTTGAATAAAGATCAATACAGGCCTAACAGAGAAATTCTATGCCCTGTGTGACACAGGAGGTCAGACTATATAATCCAATGGTCCCTTCTGACCTTAAAAATCAATTAACCCTGTCTAAAATGATAACATCGTCTACTCTTACCTCCGAATCCGTCTTGAAATTTGGAAAGATTACCCACCTTTGCAGCCTGAGCAAGCCACTGCTGGAGCTTGGGTTACAACCTGGAAGGACCCATTTGCTGTAATCAGCCTCCTGGTCCACTGAGCCTGGGACTTAGCTTCCACTCCCATGAAAAGTCAGGGCTGGCCAACTTGTGAGCACACATGCCACAAGTGGCACAGGCAACCTCTGTGTGTGACATGCAACACAGTAGCAGACGGGTCCTCACCTCCAGACCAAGTTACCCCACAGCAATTGACCTCAAATCAGTATGAATCAAGATGGTCAGACCTAGGCAGACACCTAGCAGTCCACCAGGCAGAACAGGTCTACTCCATGTATATTTCCACTGAAGTTTCCATGGACCACATGGCTTTCACAGAACTCACTTTTCCACCACCCTGAAGATGATTATAGCAAAGGGTACCAATGGATTAGATCTCAGTTGTGGTTTCTGTTTTTAGTCCAGAAAGTTGGATTTAAACATGATGGGGAAAAAACGGAACACTTTGAAATATCATTTTAAATACTTATTTAAAATCTTGCTACATATTTCAAATAATACATAAAATACGTACATAATTACAAGAATATCAATTATCAGTGTGTAATACACCCAAACACATATTCATTAATATTAAATATTAGTTAATTAAAGTTGTAACCTCCATGCTGTAGGGAATAAATTTGCTCCCAACTATTGGGTTATCCCCTAACTGCCTACTGAAAGGCTTCTTGGACCTTCCTCTTAAACACTGGCTACTGGGTCACTCTCAGTCAATGGGCTATTGATCCAATCTAGCCTGGATTTTATTATACAACTGTTTGATCCCTCAATATTTTGCCATGCATATGCACACACAAATTGTGAATTACAAGCCTTTGATTCCATTGCGGAGTTCTGGGACAGCACCATAAACCGCAGGAGTTATGCTCTAATGCTTTGTGTACTCACTACTTGATCAGCATGCAAAGAGCCACATAATTCTTATTTTATATGGTATGCAGTTACATTTTTAAAAATGTTATGGAATGCCATAAAAATCCACAGTACTCCAACCAAACCAAATCAGACAGTCCCCATCCCCATGGACTGAATCTTAACTATTTCCATTCTATTATTCTTCATAGCACAGCTTACAGAAGGTAGACTTCTTCATCCAAAAACCTCAATCAAAAGAAAGGCAAGCACTGACAATGCTTGGTATACACATAAGGAATCTGAGGCGCAGGCAGGCAAAATGCCTTGTCCCAGGTCACACACACTGTCAGTGGCAAAATGGAAATAAAGCTTATGTCTCTCAACTGTCGGGGTATATGCTCTTTCCACTGGGCTGTGGCTGCTTTTATTTTACTTATCGCATATCTTCCTGAAAGTTCAAAGAGAAGCCTTCTAAATGTAGTCCAACTACAGCCTAACTAGAAATGAGTTGCTGATCTAGCAAATTTCCTGAACACATTCTTAAGTGTTTTGCAGGACTGGAGCTGGATTGGACCTCACAGACACAGGCCCTTAGTAAACTAAATGCCACCAGCAGTAGACTCAGAACTGCCAGTGTGAAAAAAACGGCCCAGTTTAATGCTAAGGTAAGCGAAAGGAGGTGAATCCAGGCAACAGTGCCTCAAGGAAGCAAAGGGCAAACATCAGAGCTGCACATACTGTAGAGTCAAGTTTTCCTAAGAACTCTGATCAACTGTACCCCACAGCTTTTCCTAGTTTGAGTTCAACTCTTGGTCCCTGGGAAGTGAACAAGTTCCTGGTGGGTTCCTACCATTTCCAAACACCAGACATTCCCATAGGCACTGTCCTCTTAACTGCCATAAAAGCATTACACACCCTGCAGGAACAACCCTGCACTGAGCCCAGAGGAGTGGGGAAGCTAACAGGTGATTTGCAACTGATTTCTCCAATTCTACTGGAGAAGCCAGTCCTCACTGATGACTGGCAGAAAGAGGAGGGGATGCAGGGGAAGCAGATGTATAAATGTGATGGCTCAAGATCATTCCAATGTAAGCCTATTAAACACAAAGTCTGAGACAGCAAACCACACACGTTCATTGAGAAGTTAGAGTCAGAAAAATTCCAGGCACTGACGGATTCTCTGCCAACAGGTTGCACAGCTGTTTCTGCCAACCAAAGAGGCTGGCTCTGCTTAGAAGAGCCTGATGGTCTTATACAGGCTCTTCAGTATCTACTACAGCTAATAATTAGCTTGCCAAGACAGAGGCCCAGCACATCTTCTCCTAATACACATACTATCTTGGGGGAATAATGAGTATCTCAGCACACTCTGACCACAGGAAATGCACTTGATTAC
This sequence comes from Alligator sinensis, assembly GCF_000455745.1. NCBI lineage: Eukaryota > Metazoa > Chordata > Crocodylia > Alligatoridae > Alligator > Alligator sinensis. The sequence goes on along the minus strand of NW_005841868.1, from coordinate 2,300,780 downwards.
TGGCTATGAACCAAATTAACCACTTCAGTAGATACAACCCAGTTGACACAGATGCATTTAGCACTATGGTTATGGTGCTCTCAAACAAACATCTTCCTGTTACATTATGCTGCCTTCTAAATTACACAATTTTTCCACAGTTGTTTTGGCCAACTTGGATGGCTTCCCCCTACTCTAAACTGTTTTTGTTCCCTATAGCCTCTTGTTCTGTTTGGTCCATTTCAACACCCACTCTCTCTCTTTTTTTTTTTTGCTGCTACTGTTTTATGTTACCCTGTTCCAGGGAACACATTCTAGATGAGGAGGCGGCAACTTTGGGCAGAGTGCCAAAAATACCTGCAACCTTGACTTGTAAGATGTTGGCGTGCCAGGGGTGGACAGCGAGGGAGCTGCAAGGTGCCCGATCTTTGTTGTGGCAGTGCTGCCCCAGCCCCTTTTCCACCGACTGTCCTGAGGAGTGAGTGCAAAGCAAAATGCCTTTGTGTGCCACACCCTGGCACCTGTGCCAGGGTTGCCTACCCCTGTTCTAGACTCATGTAAAATCCGCTAAGAATAAATCCTCCTTTAAAACCATGTCAATGATGAGCTGTTTTTAATCTGCCATGTAATCGCATCCTATCTGCAAGGTAAGTAACATTGCTTGGATCCTACAGAGGTTTACCTGCCAGGTATTCTAGAAAGTGTTTTTAAAAGGAGTCATACTACATTATTCTCACCTTTCCTTTATGTGAGCTCTTGCTGATTCATTCAGCACCATGTTAACTTGATGCCAACAGATGGAGTGAAGAGCTTTTAGTGCTTGGGCAATCATACTCTGGTATTATCCTGAGCTATCTGGCCAAATTGTACAACAAGGAATCCTATAGTATCGCCACAGTTTAGCCTTGTCTGCATTGGGAACTGGCTAAGATCCCAACTAGGTAACTGAAAATCCCAAGGGTGGACACAGAAGTCACAACAACACTGCAAGCTCCAGTGACTTTCCTTGTCTACAGTGACCACTGTTAGTCACCGTATGTCAGAAATGCACTGGTGGCTGGCTACTGATTGCTAATATTTGAGCTAATCCCCATCATAGGCAAGGCCTTTCCCTCAAACTACTGCAGTCTGAGGGGTGAAAACAGACAAGAGGATGGCAAGAGGACCACGGCCCAAGCCTCACCTTGGCATCCTGTTTGGTGAGGAAATCTACAAATCCAAACCCACGATGTGATCCCGTTCCAGCCATTTTCTTTGGCAGTCGGACAGTCTTCAGCTCCCCAAAGGTGCTGTGAACAGAAGACAGATGAGTCAAACTCTGATAAAGGGAAAAGCCACCTTGCTTATCACTGCCATTACAGACATATCTCCTGATATATCTGCCTGTCTGATAGAAACTATAGTTACAGAACTATCAGCACCAGCAAATACTGCTCTGTAAGCAAATCCAGCCCTCTCTTGGTCACATTTAAAAAAAAAATCATTCAAATGAGAGACAGAGAACTCATCTTGGATTTTAAGCATCTCCCTTTCCAGTTACTCACGAACACACAAGCAGCTCTCCTGCCAGAACCTGGCATAATTTTTTCCCCCTGTCCTTGGGAATCTGTGGTGACTAAGGATTTGCACTGTAGCATTGTCCTCCGAGGTGGGCATACGAGGAACAGTCTCTACATGTAATGATTTAACAGTAGGCAGTGGCACTCCTAGCTGCAATTTACAGGGATCTGCCCATGCGTTTTGGCTGGGATTGAATATCAGCTGCAATACACAAGTCACTAACATGACCCAGTGATGGACATGAACCCGAGGGGTCTGAACATGATGCTGTGCAGTGTGGGTTCACGCTGAAAGCAGGTTGTTTTTTTCTAGGAATATCCTTTGCTCACCCTCAAGGCAGAGTTGTTGGGTTTCCCCAAATCTTCTCTGAAGGGGTATTCTCTTAAATGGGTGGATGAGGTAGAAGGGGAAAGCTGTGCTTGTGAAGAGACCCAGGCTGTTTTTAAAGTTTACCAA
>NW_005841868.1:2280465-2298775 GCF_000455745.1 Alligator sinensis | reverse complement strand
TAAAGAAGCACTTTCTCTCCTCTCAGAAATTCCAGGACAAAGACTGCCTTTCTTTGCAGATAAGCTCTAAGCTCTCTTTTCCTTTTTTTTGTGCCCATTTATCAAACACGTATGCACAAACTGCAGGCAATAAATATTTAATGTGGACTGGGTCTGAATAGATGTGTTATTTTATTTGAAAATCTACACACACACAAACACACACACATACACAAAGGGGCTGGAGATGCGGCAGTGCCAAAGAGCGACTGGAAATAAACACAGTAAAGGCCGTAAATGCTCTCGTGAAATGATATAAGCTAAATCCAGGGAGTTAACCCAGTGCACTGGCAGCATGACCAGGCATTCATCTACCCAATTTCCTCAGGCAGTGCGGTGTGTAAATGTAGCGTTATGAATCCTCAAAATGAATCTGCACGTCTCCTCCTTGTAGCTTTCCCCACTCCTCCTTCCTCCCCCACCATCCCCTTTGAGATGGCTCTAAAGGAAACAAACAAACAAAATCAAAATAAAAGGAAAGAGAAAACAGCCTTGACAAGCAGGCGTCCTCTAGTCTATGAGCAGCAAGAAGGTTGCTTTGTTTTCTGCAGTGGAACAGTTACCATACAAGGGGAATACAGGCATGGAAACTGATGCTACTCCATGTTCTTTATTCCTGGCATAGGAGGGTTGACAGGCCAGAAGATCAAGGCCCCATTGTGTTGGAAGTACACAGCGAGAGACAGCCCCGGCTCCAAGGAAAGTAAAGTCTCTAAATGCACAAGACTGACTGAAGGGTGGGAGTGGACATGACAGCATGGACTGGGGAAGTATCTTATTTAAGGTTACCCTACAGGTCAGAGGGCGAGAGCAAGCAGCACCTTCGCCATGCCATGCCATGTTGCTAGGTTGGGAACACTGGCTCCTTTGTGGTATGGCCCAGCAGGGAGTGAAGGAAGAAGATCCCTTGGCGGACAACATGCAGAATGATAAAATGCCTTGCGCTCATAAAATTGCCATAGTAAATCTCACAGGCTTCATGGACAAGTGACAACAATCACCCCCATTTTACAGAAGGGGAAACCTTGGCACCAAAAACATAAGTTACTTGTCCCTGGGGTCATGTAAGTCTATGATGGAAATGGGAAAGGGATCCTATGTTCCCCCCTTCCAGTCCTGTGACTTCCTTGCTGGCTAGGGGTAGTGCAAGCAAGTGGGTGGTGATGGAAATGTACCTAAAGGCACTAACACTAAAAGAATGGCTGCACCTATGAGATATCACTACCTCTAGCACTCTTGTAATTATAATTAACAAATAAGCACATTAAAATCATCATTGCTATGAACTCCCAATGGGTTTCTACTTTTTGTTTAGTGAGATTTCATGTGAAAAAAAAATTACCCAAAATGCATGAAAAATACTTAAACACAGAGGAAGCGGGCATCAGCATGACTTGGGCAAAGTATGGACATCAATATGACCAGAGGCTCTGTCATCCCATTTTTAAAAATTTTGTTTCCAAAGCCAAATCAGTTCCAAATTGAGTTTCAAATTTCAACTGAGCAGAGCTCAATTGTTCAAGTCTGTGTGGTGCTACCACTGGCAAGTATCCTACCTCCCAGACTCTTTAGTCTGGGGCTTCAAATACTGTACTCCCAAATCCATGGGAGGCATCCTACATGCAAGTCAGAAAAGCTTGGAAGCCTTGGAGTTCAGATGCCCCCTAGTGCGAGAACAACACCCATCACATAGGAGCCCTTAGATTCTGGGTCTCCCGAGCTTCCTTATATCTATAGACAGAGCGAGTGGGAGGGGAAAAAGGCCAAATGCACCACTCTTCACCTACACAATCGAGAGATATCTACTGAGCAGTCAATAAGAGTGGTATGGACAGGCTTGGAAGGAAATTCCACACAGGCTTATGGGGAGGGTGGGGGGATACAAAAGACTCCTGTTGGGGCACAGATGACCCTTTCAGAGACAGGGAGAAAAAACACCCCCGCTGTGTTGATAATTAGAAACCATAACATAGCAATTACCATACAAGCAACTGTGAATGAAGTGGAGAGACAGCGTCTTTAATGTTCTCCCTGCCACCATTAAGAAGAAACTCACACCTCTCTTTTCCAATTATTTCCTTCATTTGGAGGGCGAGAGTGGGGAGGAGAACAGCACTCTGTTACTCTTTCCAGAGCAGGATCTCCCTTATTTAAGGAAGGCAGTTTATGCTTTGAACAGAAGGGGTTCTCACATTTTGAGAGATGTACTGTGTACATGCATATACAGAGGGGAAAAGAAGGTGAATGTACTTTACAGTTGCTCTGATCTGTTCTAGTCAACCCCCCACCCCTTCCCTCTGTGGCAACTCTGATGTATGCAAATCAACTTGCAGGCAGACATAACTGTGAAAATGCAGTGTCTGCCCCACAAGCAGGGGTTTCCTCTTGGATACTGTTGTGTCTCTGTGGCAAATTGGACTTGTATCAGAAAGAGCTGGCGAGGAATCTAGCTGTCTGACCTACTAACGCAAAGCAATGCATCATGACACATACACTCCTCCTCCCTCTCCATGTATGAAAGAAAAGCCATTCAGAAGCAGCATGAGAAAGTAAATCAAAATTTGGCAATTGACCTTTTCTACATAGGAGACCAAGACCAGAGGTCAAACTCTATGAAACTAGTGACCAAGCTGCAAAGTTGGCAAAGGAATCTGCATTCCTACATTTCTAGTGTGCTGCTGACCTAGCAAAGGAGCAGAATAAAAATGAAGAGTGGCTCTGTGATGTTAAAATTCAGTGCACCACGGCAGGAGCATCCTTGTTCGTCAATACCCCAACACATGTCTTTCTCTTCTTCTCATTCTGAGTAGGTTCCTTTCTGCCGTGTATAAGTGCCAGAGGTCATACCAGGCCTCAGAGTGCAATAAGACCAAGAGACCATGGATGCACAGTCTCACTTCTTGAAGTTACATCTGCACTGTAAAGTTAACCCAAGCAAGCTAGCTTAGGGTGGGCCAGCCTGGTGCAACATGCTAACTGTCGCAGATGCATGAAACTGCCTACAATGATGCTGTACCAGTCCCTGTGCTGGGCTGGATTTCTGTGGGAACATCCCATGGTTCTTCGCACTGCATTAAACTGGGCTGCTTTATGAATTCATATGCAGGGTGTTCTCTTTCTCGTTCACCTAGCGCAGAGTTGTTGTCTGTGACAATGGCACGAAAACAATACTTTATGTAAATAACATCCAACCGGAGATGCTCATTATTAATGCAGGCAGTTCTGAAGGCAAAAGCAAACAGCATTTGGCAGCGAGAACTTTGTTATTAAGGAATTCACTCTGCAAGCCACAAAGTGATTTGTAGTGCACTCAACTGACTTCTCTGTCTCTCTGCTGCTTTCTCACTATGGGTTTAATGCACCTTTGAGCCCTTGTCACTAGGTGTTACGGGTGCAGGTAATAGCTTGCTTGCCCTTAGCAAAACAGTTACTCCAGGATAGACACAGACAGACAGCATCTAAACTGGGGTTGCAACACTACTTGAGTTTAACTCTCAGGTCTTTCAAAGGCAAATTCTGCATCAGACTGGGTAAAGTTACCCTAGTTTAGAGGTTTGCATCATCTGTTCACTACTTTTTTTCATGTTTGTGTAAATGTGCAGTCTGTTCAGGACAAAGGAATATAAAAAGCACACTGAGCTACAGGAGTGATTCATCAATATGAATGCAGGAAAAGAAGGTTGAATTCAATTGCTCTATAACCCGCACATCACAAAAGCTTGATGGAAATGCAAGAACCTTCCTAACCTCCCTAGAGAATTCACCAAGGCAAGCCAAAAGTCACAGATGGCAAACGAGCTAGTTGAACAGATTTCCTAAGCAATACCCCAACCATTGTGGCACTTCAGTGCTTGCACTGAAATGTACCCAGAAGCACATGGGTTTGCAGACTGTCTACGTGACTTTCCTGGAAGTCAATAACGTTCCAACCGCTTTGGCAACAATTTCAGTAGTTTTATGAAGTTCCTGTTAACCTGTTAGATAAATAGAAAGATTAGCATTTGGATGACGGAAGAGAAAAATCCAACTCTGCTACCCATTCATTGGCAGAAGGAACCACTGTCACTGGGAAAACATCCAGGCCAAGAGGCCAGTTGAAAAGGTCAGTCTGGTAAACAATGAAGAGCTCACTCAACTCTTCCTTACATTAGAAGAATTTAGGATGTTTGTTGCAAGTGCTCATGAAGCTTTAGCTTGGAAAATGAGGGAAAACACAAGTCAAGGAGAAGCATATAGAAACAGACTGACGCGTGCATTCTTCTACAGGTCTATTAAAGTTTGACACCTGACCCTCCTTTGTGTCATTCAGGCCTAATCACTGACTCTCCCCTTCTCCTTTGCCTTGCACATAACAAGGTGCATCATAGCCAATGGATTCCTGATCCATAACATTTCTTCTTACTGTCCACAGACAACACTCCTCCCTATTACTTTACTTTCTTGTCTCTTATTGTAGTCTCTGCTGTCACCCAGTCACCCTTGACTGCCTGTCTGCATCTTCTACAACAGTCCCTGTACATTGTACACTGTAGCCCCTGCCCTATTCTTTCAAATTCAGTCTCTGCAGTGGTGTCTACAATCAGAAGCAGCCAACAAATACTGGCTTGGTTGATGGACTCAGCAAAATGTGTTCTACGCCCAACAGTTCCACCTCTTTCCTGGATTTTTTTTTATCCCATCTTCTAGTTGAACTGTGTCTATGAAGACTGTAAGCTCTTCAGGACAGGAATCTTATTCTCTTTGTTGCAGTGTCCAACGCTCCCTGTGGCATAAAAGTGGATAGATGCTTCTATAACAATTATGAAACTAAAAGTGAGTTGGCATGCTCAACTCCCAAAACTGGGTAAAGATTAATCAGAATGAATGCAACAGAAGCCGTTGGCCATAACCTGATTTAAGAACATGGTGTTGCAAGGCTCCAGAAAGGAGGAAGAGAATATAATTTTATTATGGAGCTATACAAGTCCTCACAAGAGACTAGATATAGTGCATTCAAAGAGCAGGATGGTTAATCTAACTGTTGCAAAGAATTACCTTCCCACCCCTGTTGTGCTCCCAAATATATACAAACATCCCAATACATGCCAGAGCCCAGAGAAAGCTCGTTTCCTCCATTTCAAGCAAATCCAATGATGATTACAAAAGGACTATGCAAGACTGAGATTTAAGTTGGTCACAAATGCAGTGAAAAATGTTCTCTTCTGCAGCAGGCCTAGGCTGTGCTTCAGCTCAGCATTTTTTTTTTTTAAATTACCCCCAAATAACAATTCCCCAACAACTAGTCCATCCTGGTCTCTGCTACTGCACCGATTTGCTGATTACAGAGGAATAATGGCCTCTTTTCTTTTTCCTCCTCCTTTTGGAATGAAGGACCCTGGCCAAATACTTTCGCCCCTGGGCTGAGCCTTGGTCAGTTCCACCCCCTGCATGAGAGAGTTAATAAAATACACAGCAGAAGGTTCCTTTCCCTCCTCCCCCTCAGGTCTTCAGCTGACTCAAGTACAGCTAATCCCATTACAAGAAAATAACGTGGATAATTCAAGCTAATGAAATCGTTACAAGAATGTGGACAGCCAGAGGTGGACATTCAGAACCAATTTAACACTCTTTGGTGTCGTTATACCCCGCACAGGAAATGTCTGAAAGGAGGAAGAAAAAAACCCTCCTCTCTTGTTAGCTTAAATCCTGTTAGAGAGTTCAGGAATTAATCTGCCACATATCTTCCCTATTACTATTATCATCATCATCAATAATGTCTCCTCAGTAACCTCCAAAAATTAATGAATGAATGTGCGGGATGAAGGGCAGAATGGAGTAAAGCCGCCTGACATGCTGAAACAAGTGTATTACCGTTATTACCTGCAGCTCTGGCTGAGAAATAAGGAAGGAGGCAGCTGGTGGAGGGACTTTTCAGCAGAACAGGAGCTCACACAGTTTCTCAGTATCACTTGCTCAGGCATAGCTTAAAAAGAGGCTACTTCCACAATCACCTGAAGGGTTAATCTGAACACTCAACTCATATCAGAGCTTCTTACCTACTGGCTGCATCCTGACCAGACACTCCTGGAGGACATGATGCTGTCTGATGATCACCACCTCAATGGTCCCCCAATCATGGGTAAAAACAGTTGTCCTGTTGGCAGAGAGAGGGATGACCTGGCCTACTGTGTGTACATCTCTCCATCTCATTTAAATCACACAGAACCTTTGTTTTCACACTTCCTTAGCACTTTACTTAGTCTACTACATAATCCCTGTTTGGAGACTTCTCAAACTGTTGCTGCAGATAGGCGCTGAGAGAGAGGAGGTTAAGCACTGCAGAGTTAGTGGGGTAAGTGCTGAGCACTAAGCAAATAGATTCTCTTAATACAGAAGTTTCTTTGCTAATAAGGGAGGAGATAAGAGAAGTCTAGTATGATTTCACATACCATCTTGCCCTGTGATCCTGCATGTGAATTACAGTTGGATGTGGTCTGTGTGTGAATGGGAGACCTGCAAGGGAAACCAGAAGTGCTGGAAGAAGTGATGGCAAGGATTCTGAGCAACAACTAAACCAATGACCTAGAACAGTATTGGAGACCATTCTGTCCCTGAAGTGTCACTTGGAAGTGTCATGTAATATACACAGTCCCACAACTCACCTATGGTCATTAAAGCTTTCATGGCACTTTTAACAGGATTAGAATAGTTGGACCCAGTATCCAGCCCAAATTCCAACTTGTATAATGATTTTGACTGTTTAAATCCCCCCTGCAGTTTCCATTGGATATGCCATTTTACTTTATACTGCACTGCTAGGTAGTTTTAATAGACACCTTTGGGTAACTATCATGTTCCACACCAGAGGTTGCTGCATATCAGCAGAAGAAAAATCATAGATTTTGATCTATGCTGCACCTAGCTTGGAATATTTTTACATTTGTAAAGCTCGTTCCTTGGAAAATTTTAAAGACACTACTCAATGATAATGAAACAGAATTATAACACAAATAGTTTTTCATAGTTCTCAAGATAATACCAAGGTGTCCTGAGAGACATATGACTACATGAAATTTGGTTGTGGCTGGAAATGTCTTATGGAAAGATGCCATAGAAATCAAGAATGGTCATCTTCAACCTACACGATTCTTGGAGGCTAGAGACATCCTTCAAGGTTAGACTCAAACACAAACTAAGATTTAGAACTATTGTAGCCCTTGAGCCATAGCAAAGGTTGAGCTGCTAAATCAAAGAATGTATCATGTGATAGTTATAAACGGGAGAATGAAATAAGGACTCCAAGATTCTGTTCTAGAATCAGCCACTGATTTGTGACCTTGGGAAAGTCACAACATTCTTGTTCAACTTTCCCACCTACAAAGCAGGGAAATATTTACCAATCTGATAGTGTAAGGAAGTATAATTCTTCAATTAATTAATGGTACCAGAGTGCTTAGTGATAAAAAAGGTGAAGTCCAAGGGCAAATATTTTAAAGGGCATAAGAAATCTAATGAGGACCTACTTCAAAATGGCTGATGAGTTTTAAGGTACAAGAGGGGTGATTTTGGTTTGCAAACAAGGCAAGTCACCCAGAGCCCTGTGCAATTAAGGGAGTGGAAGGCTTTAGTATTGGCTGATCCACTGAGGATACACAGTCAAAGGGCACCTAACCATTATTCCATGGCACGCACACAATCCAAAATGAGAGGGAACCGAGTCAGTAGGATGATTCTTTCTTCTCTGGAAACGGAGAAGTGCAGAAAAGAAAGACTGGGGGAACATAATTGTGTGTATGGGTGGGAGGGAGAAGAGGGGAGGAAAGGAGGAAGAGAAGGAATGTATGTTGCAGGGGCTGTGGCCCATTGGGAAGTGCCCCGAATGAACACTGCACTCAGATCTCTCAGGGTGCCTTCTTGCGAACATGTCTAATTACATCCAGACGGCGCTTTTGGCGCACCTGCCACAGCAACTGTTTATCTCGCCGACAAGTTAAAGAGCATCATTTGCAAAGTTCGCTAGGAAGGAAAGCCAATTATCATGTCCCCGGCTAGGCACAAAGAATCCTCTCGCTTTATCTCCACTGCTCGCTCTCCACAGAGCCGGCAAGGAGCCTTTCATGCTAATTTTTGCTGACTCCCTCCCTGCTCTCCCCTCTTTGCAAACAATTTCTTCCACCCTCTCCCCCTTGCTTCACTCCTCCTTTTGGAAGCTGTTCTGCAGCTTCTCTGAGAACCAACTGGGCAGCAAACCCGTGATTGGGGGGGGAAGCTGGTGGTGAAAACAAACAAGTGCGTTTGCCAAAAATGAGACCTGCTCTCACATAGTTGCTTCTCACCCGCTGACTCACTCCCCTTTCACTGCAAAATATTCAAATGTCTCCTCCCCAATCTGGTGAAATGTCAAAAGGCAGTCGGAACAGGCAGCGTTTGAATAGAGAGACCGTGAGATATCATAATTAGAGTGGTCATTAGTAACACATGCGATGGAAGGACTTGCAAATGAAGTGTGGATTTTATGCTTTTAAACTTATCCTGAATATGGAGGAGAAGTGGGGGTTTAGGCAACAGGACCAGTTTCAAGTGGCAAAATAAAGTGACATTGTGAACAAGCACAAAAATATATATTAACACAGATGCTGAAGCAGTGAGCAGGATGGGGAGGGAGAATTCCACAGTGAGTGGCTGCAATCCCACACTCGACTTCTACATCCCTTCTAGGAGTCGCTCTCCCAAAATCTTCAGCTGCTGTATCAGCTTGGCCTATCTATTTCTGTTCAGCATTGCTGTTCAAATCATCCTTCCTATTCCTATCTTCACTGCTTTGTATCACCCAGCACCTGTCCCCTTAGAAGCCATGAGAATTGTATCTCACAGTATTGTCCAAAGCTCGTTCTTCCTTCCGCACTCCCCCCACCAGCCTTCTCAGTTCCCTTTCTGCATTCCCTCCCTTTAATTCAGGATTCTATTGCCATAGCTAAGTACTCTTTTACTCCCTCCTTCTTCTAGCTCTAACACTTTGGAGATCTCATCTCCTTGTTTTCTGGCTGTCACTTCAAATCCCCTCTTTTCTTAGTGCTCCTGGTAATGAGTTGATGTCTCTTCCCTTCCTCTTCTTGTCAGCCCAATATTCTCTTCTCACTCGGGACCACCAGTTGACTTATTTGTTTTCGTTGTTGATTAAAGTTTCATTGCAGTGTCTTTCTGTTACACCTTCCCAAGCACTATGAATTAAAGGTGTCTTTATAGATCACGTAATGTCATGGGTGCTGCTGGTTAGAACAAGTCCGGGGCATGACTTCAGGATATAGGCAAAGCTGCAAAGGTCTACGTTCAATAGAAGAAACTACATCTAATGATCACAGAGGCAGAGGGTATGATGAGGGGACACAGCATCAGATTTTGAAATCTGGGACTTTCCATGAGTGAAACCCCACCAGCGTGACTCAGACTCAGTGGTTTTCAAAGGAAAGAAGGTGAATGCAATTTTCAACATATATTTTCAGTATTTCCTTAAAACAGCCTTCTTCATTCAAAAGGATTTGATGGGGAGGGGAGGAGAAGGGGGAGAAATGGAGAGGGAAGGGGAGCAAATTCACTTTAAAATTCAATTACACAACCATGGAAATATACTCAGCAGCATCCAGCCTGCTTTACCTGCCCTGTCCCTAACAGACACCCTTCTCTGAACCTTTTCTTCCACAGCTATAAGGGAAGGAAAGGACCAAACCCAGGTGCAGGGCAGCACATGAGATGGTAACACTTGATTTATAAGAAGGAACCCACACCCGTTTTTGTTTTTCATTAACTTCCGTTGTACACCTGCAAAATATTCTTCTTGGTTCAACTTAATGGGTTAAAATTACTCCCATGTGCCCCACCTCTCAACATGGCTCACTATTTCAAGTCAGTTTGTCCCTGTACCTAAGTCTCTCCTCCCTTTCAATGAACCCATAAGTATGGTCTGTGAGAAATTAGGGGGTGGGAGAGGGGTGCATCTAATATGTATTTTCAAAATATTGATCAGTATAATAATTTTATTATCTTGCTCTATTTGCCCAAAGACATTTAACTCCATCTGGGAGTGGGCCTGCATCATTTTGTTTGGCTAAGTGGGGGGAAGAAAAGGGGGTGTGGAGAGAAAGAAGCTCAAATCCTTCAAGATGATTAGACTTCTAACTTCTGAAATATTCCCATTACCCACACACAGATCTCAGCATAAAATTTTCTATGGTGGCCACTGATCCTATCTGTGACTCTTCTAAGTATTCATAAGTATAATCTTAACTTCTTTATGAAGTAGGCTATTAGCTCTGCTTGACAGATCAGGAAACTGAGGCAAGATCTATGTTATATTTGCAGGAGAGCCAGAATATAGATCACTTCAGCCTCAACCCAACACCTTAACTAATCGCAACACCAGAGCTTAGTAATATTGACTATGACTGTTTCCCATTGCTTAAACTGTTTTCTCTCTTTTTTTTTTAAAATAATAACATCTTGCCCCTTACTCAATTTATTTTTCTTAACAGTTGCTTATGAGGGACCTTATCAAAAGCTTTCTGAAATTCCAAGTAAATTAGTAATTAGGCAGGTTTTCTGAATGGTAATTAGGCCCCTCTATGCCCCCTGATGTATTATTTACCTGAGAAGATATACATAATTAGGGCTCTTCTTTATAACCGGTATTACGTGCACTAAATTCTACTCTAGTCTATCGTGTAATTACACAATTAGGCTGCATGCTAAACAGAAAAGGCATAATTCTGAAAACTGAGCAAAAAAATCTTCCCTCACCAGCTCAGTGACAGGTTTTAAAATTTTAATATCCTTCCCATTTAAATCAGGTGCTAGAATCAGGTTTGGCTTCTTAATTTTGTTTCATTTAATCCCACTTTGCAAGGTTTAATGTTGTGCAAGATACTAAATTCCTTAAAGAGATTTGCTTTAAGGCTAGTGTTAAAAGGGGCATTTCCTTTCCCAGGCCTATATGGATTTGCCCTGATTGTGGAAGTAGAATTTTATTGTCTTACATTTTTCTCTCTCTCCCCTCCCTGCACACTTCCTCCACCTCCCAAATAATGATTATTTTTCGACAGCTTTTCAGCTGCAGCTAGAAGAGAATGACAGACGTAGACAGGTACAGTTGCCATGGTACAACTGTCACACTAATTTAGCTCTACAGCTCTGGTTCCCACAGAATAATTTAACCAGCCATTGTGGCAGGAGGAAAGGTGGGGAGTACTGTGTAGCTGAGCCTAAATGATCTAACTTTTCTTGCCAAAGAACCTAATTCAAGACCCATTTCTGAAAATATGCATTGATGTTCCCCACATGGCTCTCAGAGGTGGTAGTGTAAGAGATCAAAATTGGGATGCCTTTGGAAAAGATTATACATAAACATGGATTCTATGGAAAGACACAGGTCAAGCATGCCCCAGTGCGTCTTCTGGGAATGCATGCAGAGACCAAATTCAGTTTTCCTGTCTCTTCATGCCTGCTGTGACCCCAAATTTGTTTCCTGCTTCCTTCCCTGTTTAGTGCAATAGCCTGTTCTATGTGGATTATTATTCTAAGCTTCGCACTAATGGATATTATTATTATTATTATTATTAATTTAGATTGTTCCCTGATCCTTCCTGATAAAGGAGCATATGCAGTGGGATGTCTTACTTTGGTAGGTTTGGAGTTTGTTTGTTTTTTGAATACACTGCCCTCTGTATATTTATGTCATAGAGCATAGTCAAAGAAACGTGCCTGGCCCACATTCAGTGTCCTTATGACTCTGACGGAAGATATCAGCACAAGAATAAATGGAGCTCTTGAGCATTAACCTCTGGTCCATTCTACCAGTGAAACACACAAAAAAGTCTTGCCCTGAAAACTTGTGAGACTTAAAACACTGAGATTCACATTTTCAATGCTGTCTCAGGGACTTAGCCAGTCCTGTTAAACTGAAAAGAAACTGTGCATCCAACCAGGTGGGTACAAAAATCCAATCGTTACTTCTCTTCCCTTCTTCCATCCCAGAAAAGAGTAAATTTGCCCAGTTTCCAAGCCCTGCTCTTCAAACAGTATTCCCTTCCAGCATCACCTTTCAACTTTTGTTACGTGGTCTTCAAAAAAGACTGGTGTACACCAATGTTGACTATAGTGGTTAATACTCATTCCAAATGGTGTCACAAAATGGCCTAATCTTGTGGAGCTATCAGCACCGGTCATGCAGCAAGGTTCAGGATGCGTGGCCTTTCCCAGCAGCTCTAGTGGCGGTGGCTCCCCAGCCTCGACTCCGCCATGTCACCATCCCAAGATCCCAGACCTGACCCTGGATGCAGCTCCCCACCCTGCTGCAGCCCCATCCCATCCTCCTGGCCATGCTCCCTGCCTGCATGGGTCCTGGCGGGTCTCCACAGAGACCCGAGGACTGTACAGTGGTGATGGTGCAAGGGTGGGACATGCAGGAAGCAGATCACAGGTCTGCTTTATTCCTGTGCTGTCACTGCCCCGCGATCCCGGGGTCTCCATGGAAAGTAGCCAGGAGCCATGTGGGCAAAGCACGTGGCCAAGCGGACAGGAGCTGTGCCGGGGCTGGGATGCTGGGACGGTGACAGCAAAGGGCTAGAGCCAGGGCAGAGCCACGATTTTATCTTCAAAGCCAGAATTTTATCTTCACAGCACTACTCAAGAATTCTGTAATTATCCTTATCTAGTCACGTTCTACTCTATTCCAGCCCTGCATGCTACATGCAGCATGCACCAGACTGGCTTTGTGCAACACACAGTGCATGGGGTGGGGGCTGGGACCAGCACATGCCTCATGCAGTGCGCGGGGTCAATCCAAGACCCACAGGTCAGATCACAGTGCTCCTCCAAAGGTAGGATCCAGCCTGTGGGCCTTATCTGTGATGCCTCTGTTCTAGTACATTGTAGATTATTTTCTCTAGTCTAGATTAATCAGAGCTTCCACATGGATTTTGTAGAATGGAAGCTAATGTAGAATTTCTACAGTCTTTCAGCCAGAAGAGGCTAGCTATTGTTGAAATTCAGCCATAGCACATGCATTTCTTGTATGGCCTAGTATTCAGGTACCAGTCCTTAAAGGAGCGATTCTCAACCAGGGTGCCATGGCACCCTGAGGTGCTGCGAGATCCTTTTAAGGGTGCTGCACATTATCAAGCACTCTTAGGTGTATGAACAGCTAAACATGATTCACAAGGTAAAACCAGAAATTTCAAATCGAAATCCAGAGTGTCAAAACCATTCTGACCTGCTGTGGTCTGAGTTCTTTGCAACACAAGAATTGCTCTCTCATTTTTCTGTAATCAAAAAATGAGTTAAAGCTAAGCTGTCATTTCCCAAAGAGTGCCATGAGTCTAACAAGGTATACCTCGAGTCTAAAAGGTTTAAAACCACTGCCCTAAAGAATATTTCACAGCTCTAAGAGGTCAATACTCCCCTGCTCACATGCAACTCTCGTGAGGTCACTGGGTATGACACACACCTATAAACATGCAGCAGTATGATCTACAGGATCTACTGAAACTGTGTGGACTTCAATGAGGACTTCACACATGGAGGGCATCCCACGTGGTTTAAAGTCTCTAGGGCATCATTCTACCTGTGTGGAGTACCTTGCAGGACCAAGCCTAGGAGTTTGTAAAGCACCTAGTTACCATGGTAATGACCCAGAGGCAGGGAATTCAAAGCAGCCCGCAGCCTGAACTTCACTGAGATTTAGGTATTTATCTCCCTTAGGCTCCTTTGAAAATCTCAATCTAACTGTTTAAACTGCAGCTTTTGTCAAAAATAAGTTAAGCTAAAAATAGTATCTCCACAGTAAGGCCCCGAACAAATCTGTTCTCCCAGAAGGATTTTTTTTTTTTTTTTGAGTCAGCTGGTTTCAAAAGACAGAAATGTAAATTTTTAGCACTACCAAAAATGTGCACCTGTAACACAATTTTTAATGTGTCTTGTGTCTGGCCAAGTGAAAACCCAGCTTCAGACAAGCCAGGATACAATACTGAAAAAGCAGAGTGGCTGTTACATACTGAACTGAGATTATGGTGCTAGCAGTCAAAAGATACCAATTTCAGATTCAACCAAGGACAGACTGCATCTGATGAAATAGAGGAAAAAATATAGAAGCAACAAGATAATTTTAGGCAAACACACTATTTTAAACTCAGCTACATTTTCAAGAGAATTTCCGTTCTTGTAAAGCTGTAGAACGGCTTCAAAAAAAGTAGCCAGATTAATTATTTTAATCAGGAGAACAGAGAAATACACAGAAGATCAAATAAATGCAAATACATTAAAAGAATGTGGAAGTTCACCTAAGTGCCTCTGTTCTTATTATTCAAGCACTTCAATCATGGGAAGATCTCTAGGCAAGGAATGGTCTCCAAAGGGAAGAAACCATGTCACCCATTTCTTAGGTCTTTTAAAAATGGGACTAATCATAGCATCAATACATGTTATCAGAAACTGGCAACATAATACTCTCAGGCTAGGAACAGACACTGCATTTGTCCCTGGACAAGTTATGCCTGTGTTTGTCTCAGAACAGAAATATCCTGGGATCGGTGTGTACCCACATCACACTTCTAACCAGGGTTTAGTGAACAGCTGAATGCGTTACTGCTTTTCTGCCATTGATTCAACGATGCAATACCAGGATAACAGTTCAAACATACTGTGAGGTAACCCAGGTGGGATAACTATTAGTACTTCTTATCCTGTGAACCTTTTTAGGATTTATCCCAGGACATCTCTTTGTATGCTCATAGTATTATGTAGTAATAATAATAATAATAATAATAATAATAATAATAATAAATCATTAAAAAAGCCACACTGCAAAGACCTTTAACATACAAATACCAAGAAGTATTGTATCTGGAATTCTGATATCCACCTATTGCTGTGAACCTACTAAAGTCTTATATCCTTTTGTTCATTGAATGCTGGCTGTCTCTGTTCAAGAGCATCTTGTTAAATATGCAGTTTCTATGCTCAAGAAAGGGCTGTTTTTTTTTTTTTAAAACAAATATCCATTCGAGATTTTTCTCATATTTCTGTAACTATTTGGCCATTCTTCATCAAACTCAAAAAGCATTTAAAACTGACAGACAGGGAAACTAGTTTGTGCTCTCTCTATCTATGTATACACATCTTATTTTTGGTTAGTCTATAAAGGTGCATATCTAGCCTGCTTTCTGATAGGGAAACAGACAGCAAGAGGAAGCAATTTTGCCCAGAGAAATGCAGCAAAACATAGTGGCAGGGTCAGAAAAACATCTCAGGTGAGCCAATTTCTAGCCTGGTACCCAGCCCAACAGACTTCATCACTTTTCTGTTTTGCAAATAACCATTTCTGGCCACTGGATTTGCTCTTCCTGCTTCCTTCCTTTTCTAGATATAGGCCTAATGGATGGCAATGGTAAAATGTTATATAGAGCCTTGAAGAGAGTATTACATGAAGCAATAGGGACACAATTTTTTTTTCCAAATGGATATTGCAGATCTAGGGATTCCTCCTTCAGTCTATGGTAAAACATCCAGAATTAAACTTGCCCAAGTAACATAAATCTGACAGGAAACAAAATATTTTTACCCAGAAGTTACCCAATAACAACGAACGTTAAAAACCATATTTGCAACGTTGTATTTGAGGCTGTGTCAGAAGAGCAAAGCTAACCAACTGTTTTTAAAAGGCTGTTACATATTGCATACATAATCACAGCACTGGTACATACACACAAAAAGGTTTTGGGGATAATCCTGAGAAAATACTTATTACCAGGACAGAAAGCACAAATGGTCCTGTAGTTACAGCACTGCGTTGGACTCAGAAATTGGGTTCCAATTTCTCACCTTGTCACATATTTCCAGTGTGACCTTGGACAAATCACCTCTTTGCCTCAGTTGCCCCATCTAAATGGGAATAGCATTTGCTTTCTTCACTCGTTGGCTTATTCCTTAGACAATATTTATGTGAAGTGCTGAGCATGATGGGGTTGCAACAATACTGCAGTTCAGATGAAAAATAAATAATGCTCAGAGTTGTAAGTGGTTCCATTAACAGGCCAGTCTCAATTTTTGCTCCTCCAAGGGCATAAAATGGGCATACAAATGGAACAAACGTAGTGTATTCCCACTTCCACGTTGGTTTTGCAGGAAGGGCCTGCCATAAATGAGAACTAGACATCAACCTCAAGCTTTTAATTAAGATTTGTTTTACAAGAGTCACATCTCTCTAGGAGAGTTGCAAAATAAATGCATAGCTTAATTGTAGCAACAAACCCCACCCCAAAAAACCTAAAGCTCCAAGAATGCAGTTAACAGGGCTCCTGTAAGATTTGAACCACCAGCTTCTTAGCTTTGCTTATAGTTCTCATGCTTTCTGGATGGGAAAGGCAAAAAGCAGTTTATTCCTTTATCAGGTATTAATTAAAAAAATTCCTCAGCACTTCAGGGTGTCTTTCAAGGGCACAAAAATAGGATTAACTTAGGCAAGGCTCTACTGTCCCCTAAATATTTTAAAATATGGCCCCATTGTATTGGCACGAACTATACAGCAAGCAGAGCAAGCTCATAGAAAGGCAGAAGGGAATGCTGCCTAGTAGCTTCACTAATTTAATTCATGGACTTTGACTAGGCTAAGTGGCTGCTGAGATGGCCCCCTCCACACACAGTCTCTTTCCTCCCCCTCCCAACTCAAAACCTTTTAAATAAAATAAATTAAACAACAAACAAAACACACAGCCTGAGCGTTTTATGGCTCTGTTCTCCAGTGGGAGCCAGAAAAATGCAAATGAATCCAGAGACCGACAGAATGGCTCATGGCAGACTCCGAATGCTGCTGCGCGGGGATTTGTGTGTTTTGGTTCCCTCTTCCTCCCACCCCCACCCTCCAAAAAAAATTCTTTAATCATATTCAGCACAATGCCATAGGTGTCTGCAACCAATCAGAGGCGATGGCAGACACTTGCACCTTGCTGACAGATGCTGTCAAAATAGCCTCGCAACCACGGGTTTGATGATAACGTGAAAATGAGATACAAATGAGGGGCTATCAGAGAGGAGTGGGAACAATGTTCTTCTCAGTCTACTGACTATGCACACTCAAACAAACTCGATGGAGGGATGTAATACACACATGGGCACGAAGGGGGAGGGGTTGGGGGAGAAGAGGGAAATGAGATACCTAAAAATAACCTGCCATTACCAAGTATTTTAAAGAGACGTGCCAATAAAGGGACAGCAGAGATCATCTTTGTTGGCTGCAAACATTTCTAGCACACGTTTGTAGACTCCAAATCATATTACAAACAGCATACACTACAGAGTTCACCTATCCTTGGCTGAAATGCAGCCAGTTTAAGGTAGATTAGGGAAGATTTTATCAAAAATAATTCCTCATTCTTTAAAAAATAAAATGTACCATTTAAATTCAATTAAAAATGCAGGGGAAAAAAGGAAGTTTCAAACCAACTGAAATTGCAGAGAAAATTCAAGGAAATGAAAGGCAGTTACCTAAAGCCAAAACTAGGATACATAAGGGGAGTAAGTTAGATTTCCGTGACTATGAAGGATGTAATCCCCAAGACTGCATCTTATTTTCAAATACACACCCTAATTTATATTCAGCAAGATATCCATGTACCCAGAAACCAACCTGTTCATAAATTCAGCTGCCAGTTTTGCCAGAAAAAAATAAAATCACCACATGTATGTCTACACTGCAGGTAGACGTACAAGTTAGCAACTATGGTGCAGTCTAAAGATCCCAGAGATAGCTTTAAACAAGCTAGCTAAACTACTGGATGCAGTCCATGCTGTTGCAGCTAGAGTTCAGCATAGATCAATCTGCCCTGCTGAGAAGCAGTGTAGACATACGTTTAGGCTTTAAAAATCCCAGATATTCTGGGGCCTTGATGTTACATTTTACCTGAGTCCCGTACCAGAAGAGAATACACCAGGAAATTGGCTCTGGGTTTGAACGGATATGTTTGCCATTTAAAAATCACTACATTAATTCACTAATAAAGTGTTCGTGAAGCAAACACTGCAGCTTTCTGAACTTCAGCTATAGTTGTTAGCCGGAGAGGACTAGCTTTAGAATGATTTCCAGAGGTGCTATCTTTTAGCTACTTCACTTCTAAACCTTCACGCTGCAGATGGAGTACAAACTGGGTCAAAAGTATTCAGCTGTCCACAGCTATTTTAAAGTATGACAATGCTTACATTGTGCTAGGCAGCATCATCGTGTAGATGCAGCCAGTCTAAGCTGGAA
>NW_005841868.1:2258240-2280434 GCF_000455745.1 Alligator sinensis | reverse complement strand
AATCCAGATCATCTGAGAAAAACATCTGAGAACCTAATCCTACTAAGTTATACAGGGTCCATCTTCAACACAGATGTTGGAAGCTACAGTCCTCATGTCACACGTGGGGAAGCTGAGGCACATACACTTGGGTGTCTCTTTATGCGAGTTCGTTTTGTGCAAATTCGCTTATATGCGACAACCTTATTTATACCAGAAATTCACTTTGTGCGAGAAAAATTCGATCATATGCAAAGAGGCATGCAACACTGCTATGCGTATAATAACAGATTTGCTTTATGTGAATTTGCTTTATGCAAGGTTTTTTTGGAACGCAACCCTTGCATAAAGAGAGACCCAAGTGTATTCTGAAGTGACTTACTGTCATGCAGCAAGTTAACGACAAAGCCTAAATAAAAACACAGCTGGGAGAACCATGTCTTGGGACAAAGCTTCGTCCCTGATCTATATGATATACAGTATTTACTCACATATCACACATAGCACTTCCCAAAACAAATCAGTCCCCTAAAATGAGGAGAGGAGGGGAATGTATGCATCTTAAGTGGGGAAGCTGATTTTCTGCCCAGAAGAGAAATACCCCACTTGGATTCTCAATCCAGCTTTGTTTCTTTCTGGCAGCAGCCATGGCATTTGTATTTAGGCAGCTCAGGGAGTCAACTGACTTACTGGCTCCTTGTTCTTCACTCCAATTCCCTTTTAATGGTCTTGATGTTCCACTAATCAAGCTCACCTTTCTTCTGGCTATGTTGCTGTCTATTAGCTATTCCTAGTTTCTCTCTTCCCATTTCAGCCTTGCAGCTATTTTTAGCTCAATCACAGATCTGCCCATGGAGATCAGGCTTCAGCAGCAGCTACGCTGGGATGATCTAGTCGGGGATGGTTCTGCTTTGAGCAGGGGGTTGAACTAGATGACCTCCTGAGGTCCCTTCCAACCCTAACTTTCTATGATTCTATGATAGGGTTTCAGCATCTGTTTGAGAAGCAAGAGAGCACACGTGAGGTGAAAATTAGACGCTCTCTCTGCTCTATGGAGCCATAACTCTGGAAAAATCTTTTTTTTTCCATTCTACCTTCCCAAAAAACAAGGTGTGTCTTATTTCAGGCCATGTGAAAATCTGGGAGCAAACAGTGGCACTTAGAAGCTATGAACATAGCTTCAATGTAACCCTCCAGATGCTGCTGCTGGAGTAATACCCATGGTATTCCTGCAAATACTGCTCAAAGGGTTAATGTACTTCATATGACACACCAACATTTCTCTTATTGGGTACTATTTAGAGCAACTGTACATATGCAGCTGCAACCAGTTTTTAGTAGATCTGCATTCATGTAGTCACAGAGTGTGGGAAGAAGGAAAAGTCAAAAAGCTACTGGGCTAATTTTTCACAGATGCCAAGCACCTGCATCTCCACTCATCTCCAACTGTGGTTTCGGGGGCTCAGCACCTCTAAAAAGAACTGGATTTTGTGGGTCAGTAACATAAGACATCAAATGAAGAGGTTTGTACCTGAACCGTCCTAAGAGCGTAGAGCCTCTAACACACTTTAGAGCAGGGGTGGGCACTCTTTTGGGCAGGCCAGAGTTTGCAACCTAGCCACAGCTGCCAAAATGGAAGTCTTCATATCCCTACCCTGAGCAGCCAACTGTTTGCAGATTCCCGGCCTCTCTAGATCGAGGGAAGCATATATGTAGCAAAGCAGCAAGCTCCACAGAAGAGGGGAGTGCTGCAGAGGGGACAGGCAATATGATGCAGCTCCATGGCACTAATCCCCCGTGCCAGATTGGACCTTTCAGGGCTAGGCTGGTTTCTTTGCAGGCCAGATTCAGCCCATGGGCCATAGGTTGCCAGACCTTTCTAGAGAGGGCTTAAATTAAAACACACAGAGCATTGTCTGCCAACACGGGGAACAGGGGAAAGTTCAAGAGCATAGGCAGGCATTTGCAGTGGGGTTGGCTCATGAGGTCTCAGCACCTGGTATGAAGCATCCAGAGCAGAGATTCTCAACCAGAGTCACAAGAGATTCTTTCAATGGTGTTGGGGTGGGGTGGCGTGCTGCACAGTATTAGCGCAGTTAGGTGTGTAAACATCTACACATGATTCACAAGATAAACCCACAGATTTCAAATAGGAATCCACAGGGTCAGAGCCATTCTGACCTGCTGCAGTCTTTTGGAGTTTTGTGCAACCAAAGACTTGTTGTTTTTGTGCAGTCAAAAAACCAGAACAAGTGAAAGCCAGGAGATGGCATTTTCCAAGGGGTGCCTTGAGCCTAAAAAAGGTTGAGAACCACTCCTCTAGACTTACGAGAGCCACAGGTTCTAATCCTACCAGGGGCTAAGGAACCCTTTCTTCTCCAGAGATGGGTGAAGTGAGTTTTCCCAAAGTCCATGAGGGTCTTTGCAGTTCTTAGAAAGACAAAAGGCCTGTCTGTGCTTTACAGGGACATTAAGAGATCCCATGTCGTTTAGAACCCTAGGCTAAAACATTCATCTCCTGCTGTACAACAGCTGCTGCCTACCTCATAGGACAGTGAAAAGGTACCAAAACATGACAAGGCAGTATGCATGGAGGGGAGGTCACGAGTCAGCAAAGCAGAGATGCAGAAAGGCCATTCTGGGTGGATGCCAGTGCAGAGGAAAAGGCTCTTGAACCAGCAGTGGCAGAGAGCATGAGGGGACAGTTAAACAGGGGACAAGTCCAGGGGAAGATTTTTAAAGTGAGAGCAATTTACAGACCAACCCCAACTGCAAACCTGCCCACTTCCATTGCCAGAAACATTCCTTGTAGACTGCAGACGCACATAAAAAGGGACTTTTACTAAACCTGACAGCTTCCTCTTTCCCCACAGGTAGGGCAGCCGACTGCCTTCTTCCCTCCCCCCTACACCATCATCAGTTTGTAGGGTAAACTTGCCTGCTACAACAGACCTAATTTCATGGGGCTTTTGCGCAAGCAGCGGGGTGGAAAACGATCATCAGGAGCCATCATGTGGAGAAGCACCTCTCCCGTTTCCTAGATCCAGCTCCCGCCCCAGAACTCAGGCAGCCCGAACGTGCTGGCGCTGGGCCGGTGTTGTAGCAGAGAGAGGCTACCAATGATCTTTCCAAATACCGGCAATGCTGAAGTGAGAGCACGCTCTTTCCCATCTTCCCCCCTCCACCCACCCTCCCCAGCACTGACGAGAAAGACAGCGCAGTCCTGCGTGACAGCGTGAAATTAATACGATTTTGGGGAAAGTTGGCAGTGAATAATGAGCATCTGAAATACCTTGCTTCCACCCCTCACCCACACTTTTTTTTTTTTTTTTAACCCATTTGCTGCTGGCGTGCCATTGTGGCACAAACAGAGCAGGACACATATATGTGGATTTAAGGTGGAAACAGTGGCAATACTGCATGGAAGCAGTTCCACAGCTGTGTGTGGCTCCCTGCAAGCAACTGGTTTGCAAAACAGAGTGCTGGAAGACACATGCCCATGCTGGCAGCAGCTGGGCCCAGTGCAGGCAGGTTCTTTGACCAGTACCCAGGGCTATCAAAAGCAGAAGACTCCTGGTTGACCTCTCCTTACTGCCTAAATACTGGATCTCAGGTAGGTTCCCAAGGAATCCCCAGGAACAAGTGCTAGAAGCAGTGTAGAAGCTGCCACAGTTAAGACCAAATAAACAGAAGAGGGAAACCATTTATTCTACCCAGATAATTATAACAGTAATAACAACCACCACCACCATCATATCACCTACAAACAGCAAGCGGGAAAGACTGCATAACCAAAACACTTTAATGAAGGAACTGGGCAAAAGCCAAGATAGGTCCTTGAACCAAGGTGATTTAGATAATACTGTGCGTCAAGGATAGAAGGGTTCTCCCAGAGCTCCCATGGATAAGGCCACTTGACTGAACAGTGGCCACTGCAGCATGAGAGTGCAGCTGCCTTAAACAATGCTGAGGAAAACTTTTATAATAAAATGCCCATCTCTTCCTTTGTGCTTTAAATTAGTACATAAAATACCTTACAAAAGGAGGGCTTTATGCCCACTACACAATGGGAAAAGCAGGGAACAGCTAGTGATTTTTTTCCAGGTTATGAAGCAGGCCACTAACAGAGGCGTGATTGGGACTCGGGTCTCCTGAATCCCTGTCCAGTGCTATATCTGCCAAGCCTCTCTCCTTTTCCAGTGAGCATGACTGTTAGTTTTATGGTAGGCATTACCTGCTACATACCTTTTGCATAAAATCATAGAATAGTAGGGCTGGAAGGAATCTGAGGAGGTCTAATCTGACCCCCTGCTCAAGGTGGATCATCTTTGTCTAAAACCATCCTAGACAAATATTTGTCTAACCTGCTCTTTAAAACTGCTAAGGATGGACATGCCAGAACTCTGCTGCATAGCTTGCTCCAGTGCTTCCCCACCCTCACTCACAGCAAGAAAGTTCTTCCTAAAAGCCAAGCTAAATTTCCATCCCCTTTAATCTTTCCTCCCTGAAGCAGTTACTTTGGAAAGGGACAGAGTTGGCAAGTGGCCATCTGAAATGCAGATGGCCATCTTAAAGAGGCAACCACACAGTTAGCCTAAGCAGCACCTCTTCCAGATGTTCCCTAGATGGAAGCAGACCTTGCCAGCTTCAGTTGGTTCATAAGGAGGCTAAACTTTCAGTCTATTGAGGTTACCCACAATCTCAGCTCCACTGGCAGAACTCCGCCAGAGTTGGAGGCAAACTGGCTTTTATCATTATTAATTCTTTGGGCTTATGATGTCAGGATGGGCTGAAATTCCACCTGGATCATCATCTTTCATCAAGACATTCTTACATCTTTTTGGGCAGAGGGCCAGGCAGCAATTCAACTACTTCCCAACATCCTCACAACAAGATCATCATAACAATAGTTGAAGATCCTATCATTCAACAATGTTTCAACCACTCTTCTTAGCCTTTTGGTGATTGAATTCCTATTAAAAACCACTCCCTTCTAGGAGGCAAGAACAAAAAAGTTGAGCATTCATTCAACAGAAAGATACATTTCTTCGAGGAAAGAACACTAACTACATGTGGTTTATGACAAGACTGTGCCTTTCTATAAGCTCTAAAGGCAAGACACATGTAAGTCACTCAAGAAAATTTTAAATTCCACTGGATCACATGCAGAGCAAACATTGCTTCAGCGTTGGGTCTGGAAAAAAATATTTTATGGGAAGGGTTTGACAAATGTCAGCACCTGAAAGTGTTTTGTTCTTTAACACAGGGGTGGGCAAATGTGACCCGTGGGCTGCATTCAGTCCGCCAGGCAATATCATCCAGCCCACGGGTGCCAGCCAATTAACTGTACCCCGCCCAGCCTGTGTGTCTCGCTCCCACCCTCATGCACAGGAGGGCCCTGGCCTAGCCAAGATGCACAACTTCTGAGTGGGGCCACTGCTGCAGTCACTGGGGGACCTACTCAGCTCCCCAGCTCCTCCTGCATCCCTGCTGCAATGCTTGCTCCAGTCATCAGGTAGGGAGGCAGTAGCGGGCAGGGGAAACTGCAGCTAGGTGGGAGTGCAGAGCTGGGGTTGCAGGCAAGTGCGGAGCCCGGGGACTGCACCCAGGGGGGCAGTGGGAGTGCAAAGCTTGGGTGGAGACAGCGTTGGGTGTGTGGCATTTGTGAGGCATGAGAGAGGGTGGTGGGGAGAACCCCCCACCCACCCTGTCATGGTGCATAGCCCCTGCCAATGGCAGCAGCAGCAGGTGGCAGGCCCTCCGTGTGTTCATAGCCTGCGCAGGCACTGCTGCCCGGTGGTGCATGGCTTCAGCCAGTTCTGCGAGCTGCATGTGGCAGCAAGGACCACAGCCAGGTTGACCCACCTCTACCTTGTGGAGCTCCTCACAGGTCACATGCAGCTCTGGGTCCATGCATGCCACTGGGTGGAAGCCCCGTGCGATGTAACCAGCTGCCTTCCCTGCCACCATGTGCAGCTCACAGGACTCTGCCAGGAAGCAGGTGGTGGGGCTCCCTCCCGTTCCGGCAGGGTCCCATGAGCTGCCTGTGGCAGCAAGGGGTGGGGAAGGCAGCCCGCACCATCGCGCAGGGCTCCCCTCCGCTGGCGCACGAGTGCTGGGAGCTGCATGTGACCTGCGGGGAGTCCCATGTGATCCCTCCTCCCGACACCAGGGGCTGTGCCCCCCCTTCACAACCTCCCCCCCTCCCCCCCCACTTCCCACCCCCACAACCTCCCCGCATATACACACAGCCCGCAACATACTCTACCCTCCCACGCACAGCCACAACTTCGCACAAACTCCACCCCAACCCCCCCATACCCACTACTCCCAAAAGAAATACAGCCAGGGACAAGGGGAGAGACAAACGGCAGGGTTTAGGGGGCGAGACACCCATCCCAAGATGGTGATCATGGGGCAGGGCACCTGTCAAAGGGTGGGGCTACTCTTGTGGCCCTCAACACCTCACTAAAACTCATTAAGTGGCCCCCCCCCCAGCCAAAATAATTGCCCCCCCCCTTTAACAGAAGGTGCCTGTGTTAGGACATTCCTATGAAGTGACAGAGACTGAAAAAAAACACACCACACACTAGTGGAAAAGATGGTAAAAGTTGACCCTATATTATGAAAAGTTCCACTGTTGAGACTAAAAATCACTTAAAAAGGCCTAAATATAAAAAACAATTGGAAAGGTGTGTTTTGTTGTTTAAATCCTGATTGCAATTTGGGGAACAAAATTTGAGATGATTGAGTTGAGATGTTAGATAAGTATGATTCCTGTTATGACAGTTTCTAGAAATCCTAAGGCCAAATCAAAGCTAATCAAATGAGTATGTCAGAAGCACATGCGCTTAGTGTTTACTGTAGGACAAAATTTTCTTTTTACCAGCTCAGGCAAAAGAACAAGACTGTGTAATATTAATAGCACTGAATAGGTAGCCAGAGGAGATGCTGGACAAGGTTAGCAGCCACTCAGCTACTTGCTTCCTATTGAGAATTAAAAGAAAAAGCTTCCCCAAGTCTTAGTCACCAATCAGAACATACACAGGTGCAGGGAAAAAAAAATTGCCAGAGGGTAACATTTAAACATGGCATTTCAAACAAAAAACAGAAACACCCCTGCAATGATAAGCAGTGAGAAACTGGTGCATAAAACTAATTAAGCCCCACCACTAGGTTCAGCTTAGTGCCTCAGTGAGAGAGCCACATCGGAAAAAAAAAAAATATATCTCAGAATAAGGAAGTCTACAAATTCCCTTAGTTTGCATTAGATGATCGAACTGAATAAGAACAGGCAGCTGGAAATGCCTCGGCAACAAGGGTGTAGGGGAACAAGGAAGAAGGCTGCTGGCTTGGAATTCACTTGAAAACCCAGTATATTGCAGTTACATTCAGACCTTAGAAAGGGATGCAGAGAATTTCCCCTATGTTCTGGGGAAGATAATCTTGACAGTGTTGCTTAAAGTGCAACAGAGGTAAAAATGTTCTTATCTATGTTAAACACCTTTTTATTTAATTGAAAATGCAAAAAGTGCACTGAAAAGCCTGTTTAATTTTTTCCTAGATGGCTCATCTTGCAAAGTGAAACTACAACGGTCAGCTTTAATTCTTGGTTTTCATGTAAAAGTTTAATGCTGCTGTATGTTTGGGTTTCTAGCACCACAAGAATAGACTTACAGAAGAAAATAAAATTCATAAAAGCCACAGGAGCTTTTCCATGTAGTAACAGAAACAAAAACAAAAAACTCACAACCCCTGCATTTTCATTTGGACCCACACAGTAGCATCACCAATGCACATCTGCTATTTGCTATCCATAAAAACACCTGTATATAGCGAATGACCATTTTCACACATGCTGATCTGGGGTACCTGGCATTTTGAAGCCAGCATGTGTAATGTCTTGAATATCAGCTGCTTTAATCTTATTTTAAGTATGCAGCTGGAGCAGGTGATGTAGGAGAAAATAAAACTGACAGTGCAGACTTTGCACTGGCATGGGATACAACATTTTTTCATTGCAACACTGCAATAGCCCATACAGGCTCCACTCATGAATCGATGCACTTGTGTGCCAGGTGCTGTACAAATATATAAAACAGAATAAGCAGGGCTTAATGGTCTATGCAAAGCCTTGGATGTATGATGAAGTCTAAACATAGCACTTCAACTTTCTGTAGTATAGAACAAGACTTGGCAGGGCTGCAATTACGGTGTATACTGGCTCTAAGAGCAGAGACTAAAACCTGCCCTTAGTCTTTGATTGCTCCCATCAGGGGAAAAACATGAGGATAAAAGAAAACCAAGAGGAAAGACCAGAAAAGGCATAAAGGCCATACAATAGTACAACAGGTGAGACTGCCACAACCCAATGGTTTGCCCCTATTAATGAATGCCTTCCCCACCCTGTTGTGAAATTCTGCCATTCATGCTGCTAGCAGGAGGCTTACACCTCCAGGAAGGAAGAAGGCAGGGTAGATATGCACCATTTCATGGGGAAGGAGCAGGAAGTGCAGCCAAGCAGAGAGACTCCCCCTTCGTTCACAGTCTTGAAGAGTTGGAAAGACACCAACAGGGTGAGACAAAGTTGGGCGAGACAAAGGAGGTTGAGACAAATGCATAGACAGCTTCTAGGAGGCATTGATAAAAATGCATCTCTTCAATGCAACTGTTTTTAAAAGTTCTTTCCATCATAGTTTCTCAAATAAAATGATAACTTGAAGTTCAGAGCACAATTCTACATTTGTAAACCAGATTCTGAAACTCATGGAACCACAGACTTGATCATAGCTGGGACGGTATCTATATGAGGGCAAGGAGCCCAGTTGTTAAAACATAGAATCTTAACAGGATTTTATCCTAAATTAAACATTAAATGCTAAAGCCTCAGCTGACAAAAAATGAGTGAAAAGATCTGGCCTTAATTTGACTTGTAAGTGCTTATTTTAATGCCCAAGTGCTGCATCTGCACTTTGTGTTGGGGTGCCACCTTTGAAATCAGGGCTTGCAGCACAGAGAGGTTTCACTAATGATTGAGCAACACAGAAAAGCTATCATAGCTGTATAAAAAGACTATAGACACATAATCCATCTGTGCCATAAAAACATTATACCACCTACATGCACCATAGTATGCATCTCAGATGCATTATAGTTTAGGTTTTCTATCTACATAGTCCTCCTGAAACCAGTTACACAGTAAATTTAGTGGAAGACAGTATAGCATATGCACAGCACTCAGATAAACTCATGTTCACAATACCCAAGCATCCTTCCCATTCTAGAACCAGAAGGTCATTCCAGCCAGCTTGTGTGCTGCAATCATTATAGAAAATCCACCAATGACACCTGGATGGGAGCATTATCTGCCTCATAAGAGGCCATTATTCAGACAAGCGTTTAGTACATGGACCTCTTTGGAAAATCCAAGAGGCAAATCTGTTGCATTCTCAAACCACTATTTTCCTTCCTTGATCTGAACAACATGATGCGACAGCGCTAACAAAAAAAGCAAGAGAGAATTCTATTGCTTGCAGCATCAGGAGAAATAGCATCCTCTTTTAGAAAGAAAAGGCAGGATTGCTTACTCTCAGACTGTATTATTTCTGGAGGTTTTTTCTTAAAATACGCTCTTCACTGAAAAAACAAAACATAACATAGAGAAAAAGCTAGGAAGAAAAGGCAAGAATAGGCTAATATTTGGGCCCTTCAGTTATTCCTATTGTTCAACATGAGAAAAAAAGAGTGCTTTTGCATGTTCACACAAATAAAGATCTTGCTACAAACCAATTATATAGTTTGGTCATTGCACCGTTATTGTATCTTCTTGTGCTATTTCTTCTCATTCGTATTCATCTTTCTGACCTCCCTTTATTACTGTAGGATCTGAGGATTTCACAAGCACCTCTGTACAGTAGGACAGTTCCCATTTTACAGATGAGGAAATTGAAACAGAGACACAAAGTGATTGGCCCAAACCATACACACTGTGTCAGGACAAGAAATTAAACTATGTCTCTAGTGTCCTATATTGCCACCCCTGCCTCTTATCTGTATGCTGTTGTAATAAAGAATTCATTAATCCGACTCTGTACCAACAAGATTATGGAATTTCAGTGCCATATACACCGTATCTTTGACAAAAAACTACTTCACATGTTAATATCCTAAATGAACGCAGAGATGCAGTCCAGTCCATTGGCATAATTTGGAGATGAATCTACTGCTGAATAAGTGGTGGTGACTTTTTCCACCCTTTCTAATTCAGAGTTGATGATCTGTGTTATGTCCTTCCACTAGTTCTGTATTTTAGTACATCCATGCTTCACATATCCAGCATTTTTTTCTGCATAATATGCTCAACATACATCATTTGTGTCGATTTGTTTTGGTTCAGTTTTATGGGATTAATAAATTGCATAATAAATAGAAGGCTTTATATTAGCATTAATAGCAATAATTAAATGAATGCACAAATGTAGGCCTAGACTGTTTCCAGATGTTATTTGGAGAATTCTTGGAATGCATGTTTCAAAACTTCTTAATAGCAGCAAGATATTATCTGGAGGATTTATCCAGGTTTTAAAACAGCTAAAAATATTAGCGATTAATTTGGAAATAAAATTATACCATTTCCACTTTTAAAACTGTAGTAATTGGTGTTCAAGTGCTCAATTACTTAGCCAATTTTAGTGTTATTTACCTTAGCTGAATGTCCCAATTAAATGCCACCAACTCTGGCACTGGTAGAGGTCACAAACTATTTGGTTTCTACTGCCTCCAGTTATCGAACATTTCTACAAGTTTGACAGAAGGAAGATATTTTGAGGAAGGGACATTTTTCTCCAGTCATGTAGCCTCCTTTTCAAAGAAAAAGGTGTGAACAGTCAGGAGTCTTGCACTAGACTTCATTATGCCACTGTATTCCTTCATAATGGGAAATGAAGAACCGAATCTGGTAACTGCACTTTATTATAATGGTCCCTCCCCATTTTGAACAAGTGCAAGGCATTATTTTGTAGGATTAACTTTATAATGACTTTCTTAAAAATATCTGCCTATTTTATTCACTCTATCCATTACTTATGTCCACCTCCCCACCTCCTCTTGTAGAAGACATTCAATTCCCAAACCCTGTCCCTAGTGACAGCATTAGAATCATGACTGGTTCCTAGCTTAGGGAATTTTCTTTTTTCAACAGTATCAAGTATTATATTTTTTAAAAAGGTAAAACAAGAAGCAAGGCAAATGGTTGAAATGAAGGACAGAACATCTATTTGTGGCATATAACATTTGCCCCCAAACCAAATGCCAATCTTTAATCCCATCGGGTTTTTCTAAGATGCAAAGTTAGATTTATACAAGAATTTGATAACAGAGGACTAAATGTATCCTAGGAACCTTACACATTGTTCCAATATCATTTGCAGATTTATTTCTCTAGAAGCTGTTCCCTTATTCCAATTAAAGGTAGGCATTTACTTTGGTCCATATCAATTCTGTAACTTGAGAGATTTACAAAATTTGTACGAATTCAAGTCCTACAGGAAGGATTTTAATTCAAGACTGATTAATTGTAAAAGATCTGCACAGATAGCTACATATCTTGATAATACAACAACAAGCCTTGAATTTTTTACAGACCTAATGGCAAACAAATAATTAGGGATAGAGGGTAGTATTGTTTTCTTCTTCTGCTTACACAGAAACATGAGGACGTGATGGTTAGTTCTAAATCTAGAAAGAGCAGGGTGGGTTGGTGAGTGTTGGTGTGAGTTCCCAAATCCCAAATATATATATTCCCAAAACTTAATGCCAGAACCATCTCTGGTTCTACCTTTTATCAGATGGAAGCAGTTTTGTGTTTTAACTAGTCTTGGGAACTTGCTGGAATTCTATATAGAATTCACTCAACTACAATTTTCCAGTACCATATATTTTGTAAAGTAACTACAAGGAAGCCAAATCAACCCTGTTATATACTTTGTGAATGCTTTTACAAGTGTTCCTCTTCTTTGATGACATGCTTTCCATGCAAAGGCATGTTTTTATGTAGGTTATCTATCATATATACAACTCCCAAAGTGCTGATTGATCAGGAAGAAGTTGAAAGGGATTTTACCCCTAAATCTAAGTTTTTCCTATTTTAATAAAAAATGAAAATCTCATGATCTGTGATGAAAGTCTGTGGATAATGGTGCCTCCATTTTTCATGTTCTCAAAGTTGGTTAGAAAACAAATCATCTAGAAGGGCCTATTAATGTGACTGACAATTACATGGACCCAACATGACACATTCTAAAGGTACCTAAAATTCACAAATTCCTGACAACCTGCTGTTTGAAAATCACAGGTATAAAATATAACTTCCCAAAAATCACTGGTCACTTTTGAAAATCTTGGCCCAAGAGCATTCTAACAGAGCAACAGAGAACTGACAGTGTTCACCAGATTTGATTTTTTTTTTTGTTTTCCCTACTTCCTGATCTTGTGAAAGAGAACTGGGTCAGGAAGATCCGTTCTTTGTTGCTCCCCATGTAGAAATGAAAGTGGAGAAAGCCAGTAAAGGAAATGATCCACTGAGGGGAACATCTTAACATCTGCATGTAGGCTTTGCTAATCAGATAGAGCTTGTATTTAAGGCAAATAAGTAAAATGAGATTGATTGGTCTCCATCAAAATCCCCAGATGCCCACATCACAAAAGCCATCACCATTAGCAGTACAATATTCTGGGGCAGTGCGTGCTCAAGGCTTCATTTTAAAATAGATCTGTTTTATAAGTGAGGTTGAAATTCTTAAGTGTAAGCCACTCGGATACTGGAAGCAGAGTTCTGAACTGTTTAGTTGATTAACTGGTAGCCTCAGCAAAGAGAGCACAGAAACTAAAAACTCTCTTCATTGTTAGTGATGGTTCCTCCAGCTCACGTGTGGTGGAGGTCAGGAAGTGAGGTAAATTTCTTAGTGTGACATTCCTGACAGACTCGGCGGGCCAAGGACTTTAGAGGTGTTGAACTGTGCTAGGCCAAATGCATATAAAAACTATTCCCTTCCAAGCTGCCCCATGTATTAAAGCCCTGAACCCAAAAATCTGAAATCAAAAGAAACAAGCACATACCCTAAATCTTCTGCAAACTACAGGTATGAGAAAAGCCATGCTAATTTAAATTCTTACCACGGCTTTTCTAAATGTGTTTCTCATCATCTGTCCGTTTCAAAGTATTCTAAAATGCACCCCTACTAACACTTGGTGCATAACCCTTGGCCTGCAATGTTAGTTTGAATCAGCTAGACCAGGGGAACAGCACAGGCACAAGGTAGCCCTTTGGTACCCATCTTAGACTACTGGTATGGCTTCCTAAACAAGAATCTTTAGTCTTTCCTTAGACTAAGAGTTCTGATGACTGATCCCCGATAAACAGTAATATTAAAGAGGAAAGGTGAATAGGGTAAGAGTTTCTAAAGCTGTAGCCTTCAAGTGTCTCATTTAGAAGCTTCCATTTTTTTTTAATGTAGAAAAGTGAACCACTATTGGCTCCATTTCAAACAGGTAAGTGTGAGCATTGCTAACACTTATTCTTAGGTAGATTTAAAAGGGAGAGGAGTTCCCTTGACAAAGCTTGAAAAGTGGAAACATTTGTATAGGGTAAAAAGGATTTTTAATCTTCTACATTTCATAGCCTGCCCAGACAATTCAAAAGTGGCATAAAGGAAGCAGGTTAAGAGACAGCATCCACTGGGTGGCTTAAAAGTGGTTTTTGAACATGTGAAACAATAGAGAAGAGACTTGTCCCACAAAGCCTTTAACCTCCACAGGCAGAACTACCATTGCCCTGCAGTGGCATTGTTTGGAAGCATCAGTTAGTTTTCTGCTTTGCCTCCTACGGAAATAAAGGACAAGAGTGCCCCCTGCAGTCCTGCCAAGTGAGCTACCTCCAGTTCCAAAGGATGGTTTTAAACTAAGAAGATTCTTAGTCACAGAAGGATCTAAATCTACAGCATCAGAGCAAAGGCTTGAAATTTTAAACAAATATCAGCATGTGTGGCATTTAGTAATGTTTGATGCATGCAAATGTTTAGCCCTTCTGAAAACACAGAGGGATGCTATTAAGACAGCTCCGTTTTATATTGCTTGGTTTTGTTTTTACACTAGTGGTTTCTGCTTTGAGGATAAACCTATGGTGTAACTAAGTGAATCTGACATTCCGATGCAACCTTGCTTCCTGATTACTATGCATTGTTGGTAAAATGCTTTTGGTAATATGGGTCTAGAGCCCTGTGTTTCTTAAGGCATTATCAAAACCGCCTCCTCACCCCCACCTTCTCAACCATGCATTGTTTTTCAACGCCCTTTTGGTAACATAAAACAATAACATCTCTCTGTACTGATCTTTTATCTTTTGGACAAGTACAGATTTCTCCTGTCCCTGAATTTATTATAGAACGGAAAGCCAACTTGGCTCTGTTAATTATTTGGTTTGTTGGCTGGTATCATTGAGGATATCAGCAGAGTGCTGGCAATTCAACTTGTCAAGTTTGCTGGCCCCATACTTGGCAGGAAGAGTCAAGTTTTGGGTAGAAATGATGCCACATGGTTAAAATTCCTCATTCCAAGTGATCCTAATAGTCTTGAAGTCCAAATGTAGAGTTCAGTCTATTTCTAGAAGACCTATCATTGTAGTGTCAAAGTTCAAGCCTCCAAGATAAAAGTTCCCTTGAATAAACAAGTTCTCTTGCCAGACGTTCCCTCTCTATTCCAGCGTATAGAAGCTCATCGCTATAGCAGCAGTGTCTTCTAGTGGTGCAGACAATGCAACTAACGGTCATAAACATACCTCTGACACAGAGCTACTGCATCCTGGTTCCAATTAAGCACAAGAAACCAATTTCTGAACAGCATCACAATGTACAACTAAACCAGATAACTTGCAGGAGAAAAGCCTGACAAGCACTGGGGACCTCAAATTGTACTTATCTCTGATTGACCCTTGTATAACATTTCATGCTATTAAAATATTCAAGAGAATTCAGAAAGAGAGATATCTAGGGCCATTTTCTCCACTCCAAAGGAGATGGGGTGGGGGGGAGGGGGTGTCACTGTGGGGTTGCCCTCTGCATTTTTCAGTCCATGGCTTTGACTAGTTTAAGCAAGTAGGCTTCCACCTCATGAGAGTCAGTCCTTAGAGCTCAGTATTACACACATTCATATGCGTTACGGTTGGAAGGGACCTTGGTAGGTCATCGAGTCCAACCCTCTGCCATGGGCAGAAAAGAGCACTGGGGTCAGATGACCCCAGCTAGGTGCTTGTCCAGTCTCCTCTTGAAGATCCCCAGGGTAGGGGAGAGCACCACCTCCCTTAGAAGCCCATTCCAGATTCTGGCAACCGTTATTGTGACGAAGTTCTTTCTAATGTCCAACCTAACTCTGCTCTCCCTCAAATTGTGGCCTCTGTTCCTAGTTACTCCAGGGGGTGCCCTAGTAATTAAAGATCTATTCCCTGCTGCCCTCCCCTGATGAATTTATAGGAAATCACAAGATCACCTCTCAGCCTTCTCTTGCAAAAGCTCAAGAAATTTAGGTCCTTCAGTCTCTCCTCGTAGGGCCTTGCCTGCAGGCCTCTGACCATACGAGTGGCCTCCTCTGAACGATATCAAGATTCTCTGCCTTCCTCTTGAAGTGTGGCACCCAAAACTGGACGCAGTACTCCAGCTGTGGCCTGACCAGTGCAGCAAAGTGGGGAAGCATCACCTCCCTGGACCCGTTTGTCATGCATCTGCTAATGCATGATAAAGTGTGGTCAGCCTTGTTGATCACTTTGTCACATTGACGACTCATGTTCATCTTGGAGTCAACTATGACTTCAAGATCCCTTTCCGCTACTGTGCTGTCAAGAAGGTCACCCCCCAGCCTGTAAGTGTTGGTGGTTCTTTTTGCCCAGGTGCAGCACTTTGCACTTGTCTTTGTTGAACTGCATCTTATTGCATTCTGCCCATTTTTCCAACCTGTCCAGATCCACCTGCACCTGTTCCCTAACCTCTGCTGTATTAACTTTGCCCCATAATTTGGTAACTTGAGAACTTGCTTTCTATGCCCTCATCCAAGTCACTGATGAAGACATTGAATAGCACTGGTCCAAGGACCGAGCCTTGCGGGACTCCACTGCCCACATCTTTCCAGGCTGATATCGACCCATCCACCACCACTCTCTGGGTATGACCCCTAAGCCAATTTGCCACCCCCCTGACTGTGTAATCATCTACATCACAGCCTGTCAGTTTATTTACGAGACCAGAATGAGATACCGTATCGAAGGCCTTCTTAAAGTCTAGGTAGATGACATCTACCTTGACTTCTGCATCTAAGCATTTTGTAACCTGGTCATAAAAAGAAACACAGTTAGTCAGGCAGGATGTACCAGCAGTGAATCCACGCTGATTTCCTTTCAGCATTATTTCCCCTGCTGGGCTCCCACAAATGTGATCCTTAATTATTTTATCCAGAATTTTCCCAAGGACAGAGGTGAGAACAACGGGTCTATAGTTTTCCGGTTCCTCCCTCCTCCCTTTCTTGAAAACAGGGACCACACTGACCCTTTTCCTGTCCTCTGAGACCTGACCAGAGCACCATGAGTGCTTGAACAGCTGTGCCAGCGGCTGTGCTCTGACACCGGCCAATTTCTCCAGTACCCTTTAATGAAATTCATTTGGGCCCACTGATTTGAACACGTCCAGCCCCTCCAAGTGCCCCTTCACTAAGTCTGCACTAACAGTTAGTGGGCAGGTGTCCCTCCTGTGTCTATCTATGATCCAATTGGGAGATTTACATAGTTTCCCCCATTGTTCAGCTTAAATACACTCAAACCAAACTCACTGGATACTGAGAGACCGCACTCCCATACCCTTCACAACCATTAACTGCGTGAAGTTACACTCTGTAATACTTGGTTCTCTAATTTGTCCAAAGTCACAGAACAGGTCAGCAACAGAACAAGGAATAGAACCCAGTTCTCCAGCCTTCCAGCCCATTGGATCAGGCTATCTCTAGCGTCATTGCCACAACAAAATCATATTAACTACTTGGGGGTAGGGAATAGGTTTCGTTTTTCAATCATGCAAAGTTTCACATGCATTTGTGAATCAGTGCTTAAAAATCCAGAATGTACCTGAATGGCTGCACAACTGAGGATGGGAAGTCAGTGAAGACAGCTAGTTTTTTTTAAAGCGATACTTAATCTCTCTCTCTCATATACCCTCTTCCTCCCCCCAACAAAAAGGGAGGCTCCCAACATTTTTGAGCATTCCTAGTTTTCCTCCCTGTGTTATCCTAGGTGGCTCTGTACTGAAAGATGCCACTGACCAATGACAGCACTCTTATGGGAAAGAACTACAACAGGAGTCTCACACAAAAGCTTAAATTCTTCTCTCATGCATACCAATCATTGAGCAATGCCCTTACACCAAACAAAGTACTTCAGACACTCAGCAACACACATATGATGAGAAAAGGTTCTTAAAAATAAATCAAGGGTTTGAGGTATGACATGTATTGCCATATGCACAGGACAAAGTGTGAATCTGGTCAGACATATGCAAAACAATTACATTTTTTCCCTGCTTGCTGTCCTGGTGCCTCTGCTCACCAAGGTACACCATGTCTTGAAGAGTTGGTATACACGTTCCAGACAAGGATAAATGCAAGGCTAGACTCAGTTACCCAACAATCCCACAACACTAGTGCTCAGATATCAAAGTCACCTGCTAAAAGCCATCAAAGCAAGCCCCAGTGAATAACTCCCTCTCTGTAGATAAGATGGAGGTAGTTTACCTACCTGAAAAGCTCTCTGACTTCCCTCACCGTAGCCTGGAATGGGATATTTCGGACTAAGATCTTGGAGCTCTTTTGCTTCTTGAGTATTTGTTTTTTACGGGACGAAGTCACAGTAGACCTAGTAAATCAAAAGAGAAATGAGAAAGTTACTCTCTACAGATCAACACATCATAGACTTCTCTCTTTTCAGTTCCTTCTAGGTTAAGAATGTAGACTTTCTGTTGTCTAGTTTCCTGATTGACATGTTCAATGAATGCTTATTTGCATCTCCAGAAGCCTCACAGACTAGACAGCAGAGTGGATTGATTTAAATCACTGATTTTAATCATGATTTCCATCAGCAGGTTTTAAAAAAACCCTCTTATTTACACACAGATTCAAATCTTGTCCAGCATTTGTACTTTTTAGCTATTTTCCAAAGAAAAAGTTCTTTCATATTGGGGGTAACTGCAGCTCTTGTATCAAATGCAGCTCTCGTATCAAATCTGTTTTTTCGTATACTAAACTCAAACGTATTTAGTTAAGCAGTTTCATACCTCAACATGCAATTCTTTAAGATTCTTACTTTTTTATTTTGTAGTAAATTGGAAAACTCCGATTAACACTTCTTATTTATCAGGGTTTATGTCAAGTGCAAAGTGAATGAAAATTGGAATAAAATTAAAATATGCACAGGTGGTGTTAAATTCATGCCAAAAAAGTGATAAAATACTGTAAACATGATAAATATATAAGGGGGAAAAGTAAATTTATGAAAATAGATACTTTGCATTTAAAACTGATTTTTTTAAAACAAAGAGATATTTACTGTACTTATTGAATTATCAGGTTATTTTTGGTCATGACGGACCAGATTTTCACAGGTAACCTAAGGATGCAGATAGGCATCTAAATACCTTCAACAAATCTAACCCCAGGTCCTTCAAGTTCAACAGATATCATCTCCTCTCCTACTTTTCTGATTCCAAACTTTTCAACTTTAATTGAACTAATGAAAAATCTGACCCTGCTACCTAAACTGAAACTAAAATAAGTCAAGGAAAAGGCTTTTATGCACAGGAGAATCCATTAACATTATTTTGATTCTGCCGTAATTGAACAGTGATTACTTTTAAGTGTCTTATTTCCCCAATAAGTTGGAACTACAAGATTTTAGAACTTACGGGTCGGGACCTACTTAATTCATGGCTTTGCAGATTTCACAAAAACCATAAAATCCAAGATTGTCTGTGAAATTTGCAAAAATCAACAAAAATACCCCCCTCCAACTTAATAAAGAATCAAATGCTGGTTCCCCAGTGAGAGCCAGAGTTTCGTGCTGCTGGGAGGGGAAGGTGCTGGCTGGCAGGGAGGCACAGAGGACAGCAGGCAAGATAGCGGCCATCCCCTAATTCCTCCTCCCCCTGCTGGGGCCTCTCAGCCAATCAGAGCTAAGGGGCAGGGTGGCATGAAGGGCAAGCACCAATCAAGGTGGAGGCTGTCCCCTCATCCCTCCTCCCCTCCCCCAAAGACCTCTCTGCCAATCAGCAGGAGGGGCAAGGCCACTGTAAAGTGCCCGCGAAATCAGCTCTGCCTGCTGCAAGCGGGCTGCGAAAACCCCTTGTCTCCCCATGATTTAAGTAGGTCCCTCCTCATGGGATGTTCCCCATCGTGAACCACTCAAATCTGGGACCCATGACAAATCTGCAACGTCGGCTGCATTAACGTAACTGAAGCAGAGCTGATACCACTGCTTCAGTTACATTAAGTTCACTTCTGTTCTCTTTGATCAGCTGTAAATAGCATGAACATTTCATGCTACTGTATGAAATCACTTGATTCCACTGCTAGGCATGGTTACCAAGCCAGCAAGAGCTGGAAATCAGATGGTAACCCTTCAGCCCTTGACGTGAGGAGTGCTACAGTGCCTCCACAAAAGTCATAAGCAAGCAGAGATATGAATGTGCTCTGAAGCAAAGTCCCACATAGCCCAAAGATCACCTCAACACCAATGACAACGCACAGAAAATTATCGCCTGCCTGGAGACCAGTGTAACAGTGGAAAGAGATCCTTTTCTTTAAAAGCTTAGGGTGAAAATCATTAGTTATACTTTGGGAGCCCCTATTCAATTCTCTAATCTAGTTTACCTTTTGGCCAGTTTCTCTCAATTAAATGACTTCATCAGTGTTAAGCTGTTATTCACTTAGTGGTGCTTAACCTTCTCCTAAAACTCAGAGCTTCTTTTTATTTTCTACTTGGAATAAATCAAATTTTAGGTGACAATTCCTTTTATTAGGCTATGTACTTGAGTAACACTACTGCTACTGCTATTTTTGATGACTCCCACATAATCATTTGAAAGAGTGCAAAAAAAACCCCCAAAACATTTACTCAGTAAATTAGGATGATTCCAGTGTGTCACCTAAATATGTATTTAAGACTGGCACTCTTCACAACCTGAACTACTCCCAGCAGCCACCACATTCTTCACACAGTGAAGTCATTAAAAAGACTAGTTGGCAATGAAATGTGGTCACTGTTGCTCAAAGGCTCACTGTCACCTAGAGAAGCAGGACTATAATCAGAGTCTTACTTGATGGCCCTCTCAGAGATTTTCACTTCCAGCTGATGGCCGTCCACCATGCAACCCTAAAAACATAAGTTACAAAGTAAAAACATGGACATTCAGAATATAGGAAAATGATTACACAACTTAATTCTCCTTCCTATGCAAGTACTATTCCTTTCCATCTTCCCCCCATAAACCTCTTTGCCATCCACTAGCCAAAACTGGATAATGGTACATAATACAGATGGGAGGCAGGTTGGTGTAATGTCTAGAGCAATGAATGAAAAGTCAAGACACAAAACTCTAGCACTGCATGACCCTGGAAAAGTAATTCATTTCTTTGTGCCACTATTTCTATTCTTACCCTTCATCTTTTCTATTGTGAAATCTTTCAGAGAGACAGTTCCTACCCCAACAGGCATTCATTTTCTACTGGGTGTAGACTGAATAAAAATCTCATTTGCTGACTGTAGACAATACAAGTAGGGGAGCTTTTAGTTTTTGACTGTAGGAGCCTGAGAAACTAGCCACTGAAATTTAACAATTTCTTTGCCTCCATTTTTCTGAGCAGGGACCGGGGTCACCACCCCCACCGGGATCCCGGGTAGGACCCAGGGGAGGCGCACACAGGCCTAGGGTCAGTGAGGACCTAGTCAGGGAACTTCTGGAGGGACTGAACATATTTAAATCAGCAGGTCCTGATGATCTCCACCCCAGAGCACTGAGGGAATTAGCAGAGGTCATTGCAGGACCCCTGGCATGGCTTTACGAACAGTCATGGTGCTCTGGCGAGGTGCCAGAGGATCGGAAAAGGGCCAGCGTGGTTCCCATTTTCAAAAAAAGGGAGAAAGGAAGACCCAGGAAACTATAGGCCAGTCAGTCTTACCTCGGTCCTGGGGAAGCTTTTTGAGAGCGTTATCCTGGGACATGTCCGTGAGGGGCCAGCAGGGGAAATTATGCTTAAGGGCAACCAACATGGGTTCATTAGAGGCAGGTCCTGTCAGACCAACCTGCTGGTCTTCTATGACCAGGTCACAAAATCCTTAGATGCAGGTGTAGCAGTGGACGTAGTCTTTCTGAACTTTAGGAAGGCCTTTGATACTGTCTCTCATCCCATTCTCATTAAAAAACTAGGGGACTGTTTTTTAACAGTCAACACCTACACAGTCAAATGGGTCACTAGTTGGCTGGAGGGCCGCACCCAGAGAGTGGTGGTGGACAGGTCATTTTTGACCTGGAGGGATGTGGGCAGTGGGGTCCCCCAGGGCTCGGTCCTTGGGCCTGCACTGTTTAACATCTTCATCAGTGACTTGGACGAGGGGGTAAAAAGCACCCTGTTCAAATTCACAGACGACACTAAGTTGTGGGGAGAAGTGAGCATGCTAGAAGGGAGGAATAGGCTGCAATTGGACCTAGACAGGTTACAGGGGTGGGCGGATGAGAACAGGATGGGTTTCAACACTGACAAGTACAAGGTACTGCACCTGGGGATGAAGAACCAGCAGCAGACCTACAGGCTGGGGAACTCCATTCTCGTCAGTGCAGAGGCAGAAAAGGATCTTGGAGTCATTATTGATGCCAAAATGAACATGGGCGGACGGTGTGGGGAAGCGGTCAGGAAGGCCAACAGTACCTTGTCATGCATCCACAGATGCATCTCAAGCAGGTCCAAGGAGGTGATCCTCCCCATCTACAAAAGCACTGGTCAGGCCGCAGTTGGAGTACTGCGTCCAGTTCTGGGTGCCGCACTTGAGGAGGGATGTGGACAACATGGAGAGGGTCCAGAGGAGGGCCACCCGCATGATCAGGGGGCAGCAGGGCAGGCCCTACGAGGAGAGGC